>NC_041387.1:479618054-479655176 GCF_002162155.2 Triticum dicoccoides
CCAACATCAGGCAATATTCAGCGTTTAAGGTTCAAGCACACAAACGAACTGAGTGCGACAACGAAACTAAATAAGTCTTGCTGGGGGCACAGCACAACAAACCCCTAAATAAAAACTAAGCTAAGATGTTGATCCTTTAAAAAAAATCTGTCTAAATTGTGCAGAATATGGAAAATGTTAGCTAACTTGTTAAAACAGTGTGTATTTTCAACACTTCGTTATATTTGAGGCAATTCAATATAGCTGAGAGTGCTTTTCTCCTAAGACATGATATACTAATTTTTATTCTTGTATATCTTGCAACCATGTTATAATTCTGTTAGTATTACCCCCCAAAAAACGCTGTTATTTTGTTAGTGTTACCTTATGGTTGTAGTGGGACAGTGCAGAGGTGTAGATAGCACTGATCCTGTAATTTTCGAAGCTAGTATTATCCTTTTTCCTAATTAGGCCACCATTCAAACTGACACACATAACACCAACAGTTAACAACAAGATTGAAGTCTAATAGTATTACATAATTGTTTGCAGTTTTCAGAGTGTTTATCCATCATTGGCATCAAATGCAGACGGCAAACAATTCTTACATAACCTACAGAAGTTCAAGGAAAGACAAATACGTCAACAAGCTGTTGCGCAGTATCAGGCAATGGAAGCATCAGGCTTTGTGGATAGTACAGGTCAAAGGGATGATATCTTCCATCAACTGCTCCCAAGTATTATCCGTAACCATGCAGAGGCCTTCCCGCCTGCTGGTTATAACTTGGATCCCTTAGGATTGCTGGACACAGATCAAAGAATTCACCCGTATATTCTGGATTGGTATTACATGTGCCATTCACCACACTCGGATAGAGCTGAAGCTCCCCATTTTGACGAAGCATCCCTTGAGGCTGGTCAGAGCACAAGTCAACTAGCAAGGGAAACATCTGAAATTGAAGAAGATCAGGATTATTACTCTGATCTGTACGGAAGGGTTCAGAGTCATATGGGAGCATCTACATCAAGCACTTTATTTCGGCATGCTCCTACGAAGCACAACGGTAACGAAGACAGTTCCACAGGCAACAACTGGTGGAACCAGGCCCCTGCATCTTCCAGTGATCCGCAAGGCAGTTTTCTCGAGCCTCCAGCATTTGGATATCATAATATGGCAGGCAATAGTCATTCCAGCCATCACAGTGACGATATGTCAGAGGGAAGCGAGGGTGATCTGGAGCAGGGCGACAACAGAAGCAGCAGCACCAGGAGCTGGAGAAATCCTCAAGCCTTGTCCAAGACGAGGTATATGGACGACTCGTACATCGAGGACGGGCTGGGTCTTCATTTCACAGATGAACGACCCGGCGTAGCAGTTGATGCCTACGACAGCATGCCGGCCGGCCTTCCCGTAAGGATAATACCTCGAAGCAGTGACCCAGTGTAGGCTCGAAAAAGGAAGAAAAAAAACTGACAAAAAATAGTTGATGCTTGCTCGTGCGCTGTCGTAACTGGTTGTGTGAACCACGCCTTCATCACTTCATGATAAGCTGGCAAATGGCCACAAATTCTTTTGTACATACCTACTACAGATCGGTTACGGCCCTGTATATATAATGCCCTTGTCCAGCCCCGCTTTAGTGGGTTGGGGAAGAACCATTCTTTCATAGCACGCAGTGCATCTGTTTGATGCTTCCAAACAATCTGCTAGGCAACATACTTTCCTGAGAGGGTTTAGCATTAGCTGTCACATAATGAGTAGTAACTGTTGATCCCATCCTGGCCAAGGCACATGAAGTTGTGGAGCTGTCATTTTGGAGGCCCCCGGGAATTAATTGCTACTCCCTCCGTTCCAAAATATAGCGCGCCCACGCTTTTCGAGGTTCAACTTTGACCATAAATTTAACCCACGAGACCGACTGCGGCGGGATCAAAAATTATATAATTAAAAACTTTTTTTGAATACGAATTCATTGGTATAATTTTTTCGCCCGCCGCAGTCGGTCTTGTTGATTAAATTAATGGTCAAAGTTGAAGCACGGAAACCGAGGACGCGCTATATTTTGGAACGGAGGGAGTAGCAAGTTCTGGAGTACACTCCTCTTGAGGGTCAGACAAGAAGCGAGCGGCTTGAGCATCCTTGTCGAAATCGAAGCCAGCAATGGCGTCGTCCTCGCCGCCTCGATAGTAGGTAGGCAAAAGCAGGTTGCATACGCAACATGTGCACCAAGTATCCGGTCGAGACCAAAACCCCTGCAGCTCGACAAGCTGATAGACATGCCGGGCCTCTTCAGATCTGGGCCGACACGACGCCAGGAGCCCCTCGACACTGCCACTCAATGCCACCCATTCCTAGTACGAACGGTTTCCCCCAACGCACGATCCGGATACCTGCATACTCCAGTGGGACAAAATTACCGTTATGACCTATAAAGCTAACAAAATCTCGATTTGACCTCGTTTCAAAAGAAATTTCGATTCTGACCTTTTTGGGTGACGCCAACATCCCTGGCGTCTGGATGCGTCTGGCCCCTGGCCCGCACTGCCCGCTTGCCCGTTGACCTGCTGACGTGGCAAAGGGGCCAGACGCCATGGACCCTGGCGTCTGGCTCTGGCAAGTGGATAACCCCCACGGGCCGAGCCCACCCACCCATCTATTTTCCTCCTGGCGGCGCACGAACAGAGGGCTTCCTCTCCTTCGCCCCTCTTCTCCCTCACACCAAATCCTCACCTGATCTACTCCATCCTCCACTCTAGTTCGTGGATCTGGCCCCCTAAGCATCCTTGAGGTATTCTCCCCCGTCTCCTCCAATTTATTTGGGTCGAGTCCTCTTTTTTTTGATGCATTATTCAACACTAGGTGATGTTAGATGAGTAGATGGTTTCTTTGTTTTAGGAAATTGTTTGTAGTTGATAGATGATTTGGTAGGCAGTAGATGATGTGTAGTTGAACATGTAGGCAAAATCAATTCCGTTTTGTGCATATGTTGTCCATAGGAATTTTTTTAACTAAGAGGGGTGATTTTTGTATGTAAAATAGACTTGTTTGATAATTTGGTTTGATAGGATGTGTGTATGTGGTATAACAATATAGTTGAATTTAAATATGATGTCTCTATGTGTAGATAATCTTATTGTTGGCATACTTTATTTGCAAAAGATATGGTGAAATTTGGTACTCTAGATGATATGCATATGTGACACCATATTATTTGACAAATTTATTTGATTGAGATGATGTTGGTATGTTTGAGAAGAATTATGTGTGCATATGAAGAAGAAGAAAATGATGTGGTTATGTTTGAGAAGAATGGTGTGTTCATATGGCATAACTTGGAGAAGAAAATTGTATTGTTTTATATTGTTCATGTATTCATAGATATTTGTGTTTTGTTTTGTAGGATGGCGGATGATGATGGACCTTGGTATGCCGGATTAATCGATGAGTGGGATGAGGAGCATCGTGCTCGTGCCATTGAGAATGGAAAGGTAAGAAGCAAGACTTGTCAAATTTCTTTATTTCTCATTTGTGTTCTTGTATTGATCAAAACATCACTTTATTTGCAGCTTGTAGTTGCTATGCGCATGAGGGGTCATTCCGCTGATGACTTTACTTACGACCCGTGGTACGAGCCTTATATTCGGAGATTGGGTCTTCTCCCAATCGTGTTGCAGTTTAAGCGACGCGCTCCACCGGTGAACCACACGGCGTTGACCGCACTTGTGGATCGTTGGAGGCCGGAGACTCACTCGTTCCACCTTCCATGTGGGGAGCTGACGATGACCCTAGAGGACATGGCTATGATAAGCGGCCTTCCTATCGACGGACAAGCTGATACCGGTCGTGTCAGCGTCGTTAATTGGCGAAAACAAACAGACATTTTAATTGGTGTTCAGCCCGACGACCCTCAAGAAGGCAAGGCCGATACCGCGAGAGTGAGGCATTCTTGGCTAAAACTAGTCAGAGGAGACACCAATCCGTGCCCTCAGGGTGCCAATGACGTGGTTGTGCAGCAGTACGCGCGGGCCTATCTTTGGTATGTACTAACCAAGGTTGTCTTCTCAGATGCAACCGGGAACTCAGCCCTCTGGATGTTCTTGGAGCTACTCAATAACTGGGATACCCAATATAGCTGGGGTTCGGCCGCACTAGCATATTTGTATCGTCAGGTAAGAGATATTTGCAACCATTTATCTTGCATTTGTCATGCGCCTCCATATCTAACATGTTTGTTTGATTGCAGCTTGACTTGGCGTGTCGGAGGAAGGGAGATACATCCTCATTGTCTGGGTTTGTTTGGAGCCTATCCGTGTGGATGTGGGAGCGGATCCCGGTTGGACGGCCCGATTTCAAGAACCCCCTCATGGCAAACCCACGGGGTAATCATGACGGGTTGCATGATGATGATCCATATCGGCGCCCTACGCTTGCTTACTATTGGGAACAAGTGACAGTCTACACAGGAAGCTCGCATGTGCGATACAAGTGCTATATGAACGAGCTGGACACCTTGACTGCTGAGCAGGTTTTGAGAAGTTCGATGAGATATAATTTAGTCAAGAATGAAACTTATGTAGCTAACAATGTATCTCTTTGTTTTGCAGGTATATTGGTTGCCTTATGTGGAAGATTGTGACTTTGATCTTAATGAGATGTGCACGCGTGATAGCCATCTTTGGCGGGCGAGGTGCCCAATGATATGCTTCTTCGCAGTCGAATGGCACTTTGTAGACCGTGTGGCAAGACAATTTGGAAGAAGACAAGGTATTCCAATTGAGGAGAGCAAGGAGGAAATGCTATCTCTGCATCGGTAAGCAAGCATGCCTTGAGTATGTAGTAGAGCATTGAATAAGTCAATGTTTGCTAATGCTTTGTCCTGTGCATCATTTGTAGGTTCGATCGAAGGAACAATCAGGATATATCGGATTGGGCAAACAAACACCGTGCGTGGATAGAAATTCGGAATCAAAGAGACACGTTAGTGCAATCAGAGAATAGACCTCACAATCAGTCAGCATATCAGAAGTATCAAGTCTGGTATGCGGATCGTTACGGGTTAAAGCTGAAGCCTGGTTGGACTCATGAGGAGTGGTCAGAGTTGGTGTCTGAAGACCCGGAGACTGCACAAGGTTATCAAACCTTCAACACGGCTGTGAGAGACGCCAGAGGGGCTCACGTTGACTATGCACCGATGCATGATGAAATGGTAGTCTGTTTGGTGTGTTCTAACATACTTGTATCATGTTGTCTTCTTTCAAATACATAAGTTTGGTGTGTTCATGAATTGCAGGGCAGAGAGTTGCTTCTGTGCGTCAACGATGCCAATGTTGCACTGAGTCATCCACCTGGTGGTGCATCATCTGAGAGGACTCTTAGGAGCACGATGGAGGTGTGATCAATATATTATAAAAGTTTCTTTTCGCGGATTATTTATGTGCATCTCATATCATAGCATATTTTGTCTTATTGCAGAAGTTCAAGAAGCGGTTTCATAAGATGGCACAAATGCTTTCTTGCCATGGTGCTCAGTCCAGTGACGTGTATGCACCTAAGTGACTGCCTCCGGCTGATGTAGTACACAAAATCCTCTTCCTTCAACCCTTGTTTCAACATAAATTTAGTCTTCAACCAATCGAAAGTGAGGTCCACTTCACTAACTTGCACAATACATGGAGACAAGCCTTGCACATGAACAACAGGGCTAAGCACCCACTGAGTTTCCTTAGCCATCTACAACACACAAATCTCTTAGTAGCTAACCTATGATACATTAAACCACGAGGAAAATAAACTAGGATTTTCACAAAAGTATGATAAATTAAACCAACCAAAAAATGGGGGTGGAGTTGATTTACCTTCTAGTCTCGAAATCCTGAAGATCCAACGGTGAAACCGGACCGATTTGTGAGAGATCTGAGGGGGGGTTAGGGTGCTGGATGAGGGAGTGATGTTGGCAGGGCTAGAGGTGAGAGTGGGTGGATATGAATGAAATGGGAGGGGTAGAGGTGGAGATGAATGGATGAGAGGGCTAGAGGTGGGCCCAAAAAATCTTATCCACTCAAATCTTATCCATCAGACAGATAAGTGCAAGAATGCTCTCTGGATACCAAACGCCACGGACCTTGGCGTTTGGATGTCCATCAGACACATCAGACAGGTGTCTGGTCTCCTGCGCGAGCAAAGCGAGCCAGACGCCAGTGTCCCTGGCGTCTGGGTGTGGGAGGCAGACGCCATGGACCTTGGCGTCTGGACGTCTGGTCACCTGCGCGACACACCAGACAACTTGTCTGGTCACCTGCGCGAGCAAAGCGAGCCAGACGCCATGGACCTTGGCGTCTGGGTGTGGGAGGCAGACGCCATGGACCTTGGCGTCTGGGTGTCCATCAAACACACCAGACAGCTTGTCTGGTCTCCTGCGCGAGCAAAACGAGCCAGACGCCATGGACCTTGGCGTCTGGGTGTGGACCTGGTGTTTTTGCATGCACTTCTGTCTTTTGTTAATGTTTTTGCTTAGCAACTTGTAGCACACACTGTTAAATATGAACAAAGCATACTAACTAGTCTCGAATGACGAACATAGTTTGCACATAATCTCGAATTACAAGTTCATCATACACGATGTCTCAAATGACATAAGTAGTTCATGACCATACAAGGTCTCGAATAACAAGTTCATACATTAAACAAAGTCTCGACAGTTCATCATCGACGCCGGTTCCTTTCCATTTGTCTACTGAGTTGTACGGGGCCACTTTCCCTTCTTGTCACGTGCCTTTGTCCTCCTCTCGTGCATCGCAAGCCCTTGCAAGTTTTCTTGCCCTCTCTTCTTGACGAGCCTCCTTCTCTTTGCGTGCCCTCTCTTCCTCACGCTTCTTGCGCTCACGAGCCTCCTCACGACGCTCCCGCTCCAATCCCCGTGCATAGGACTCCTCGAATAGGCGCTGCCTCCGTAACCAATCTCGACGTTGGTCCTCTTGGACATCTTTTGGTACCTTGTGATCTATCCAAGTGAAGTACTTGCAAAGTGGAGGAGGGGACTACATATAAACCATGTTTCTGTTAGACATATGAGTGACAACTTGTTGATGATTTTTGTATGTACACCTAACATACCGGTGGTATGTCATATGCGTTAGTTGGCCTCCACTACCACCTCTGACACTTGTGCTTCCTCGACCACCACTACCACCTCTGACACTTGTGCTTCCTCGACCACCACCACCGTCACCTCTTCCACCTCGTTCACCATCGGTGCCGCCTCCACGACTTGTTTTTCTTTTTTTGGTTTTCTTATTCTTGCATGTCCGCTCATTGTGTCCCCCTTCACCGCACACCCCACAGTTGATAGAGTCAGGAGCCTCCATGAAATGACCGCTACCAAATTGTTTCATGCCAGTGTATCCAGCCAGGTCATCCATATCACCCCTGAACCTCTTAGTTCTCCTTCTACCCTTCGTCTCCACCTTCAGAAGAGGGTCTGGCCTAACATGAGGGCCATGGTACTCAGGCCACTGTGATTGGTCCAAGAAAGGGCGAAATCTTGGCGCCCATGTCAACCTAGTAGCTTCCATATGGAACTCTTGCATCCGCACGGTTTTTCCATCACAAACATGTATGTTTCTCGCCTTCGCCGCCGTTATCAAATGCGAGCATGGCCAATGATACTTACTAGGCCTCTCGCACTGGCACCACCGAGTCTTTAGTTTCACCTCAAATGCAGCACCACCATATTGTCTACCGTCTCGTGTTGTGCCACCTGGCTCATCAATTTGATAGATCATTTCAATTCTATCGAATATGATAACTTGTTGCCGTGAAGACTTGCTTGCTTGTAACTGCAACCATTCATCAACCTTTTTCGGATAATCCTTTTTTTCACCTATCCATTTTGCAGTCTCTTCAGAATGCCTCTGAAAATACTCATTAAGCTTGAAGAAGGTGTACTCCACTATTGCAGTCACCGGCAATGCACGAGCACCCTTCAACACATTGTTGAAACATTCTACCAGATTGCTCGTCATGTCGCCATATCGCCAACCACCATCGTCATGAGCGCGTGCCCACTTGTGCTTCTCGCTTAAATTCCTAGTTAAGAAGTCTTTTCCCCCTTCGTTCACCGCTGCAAAGAGTTTGTTGTACCGAGCATCGAAACCTTGGGTGGTGAAGGCCACACATACATGGGTAAGGTCTTTGCCGAGCTCCTTGCTCTTACATGCCCGGTAAAAGTTGGCCACGAAATGCCTCATGCACCATCTGTGGTGAAGCTTTGGAAATCCTAGAATAACAATGTCCACTGCCTTGAGTATGCCATGATGCCGGTCCGATATGATGCATACCTCCCTAGCCCCAATCACGTTGTGCCTAACATGACCCATGAACCACTCCCAGTTGTCCTGGTGCTCGGAAGGCACCAAAGCAAATGCACACGGCAACACGTTGTCGTTTGATGAGTGCGCCATTGCTACCATTAGTGTGCCCTTGTATCTACCGGTCAAGAACGTGCCATCTATAGACAAGACCGGACGACAATGCTGAAACGCCTCCACACATTGTCCATAACTCCAGAAGGCATGGTGGAACACTCCCTCGTGATCCTCGACCACATGAAACATGCCCGGGTTCCTATGTGCAATGGCGGCCAACAACCTTGGGAGCTGGTTGTATGCTTCTTCATAACCACCATACAACATCCTAATAGCATTTGCCTTTGCCTTCCATGCCTTCCCATACTTGACTTCATAACCAAATTGCTTTTTCACCGTCCGCATGAGAAACCTCACTTTCACAGTGGGATCAAAGCCTATGTCTTTCATCCATTTGTATCCGAGATACTCAGATGTGAGTTGACGGTGTGTCTTTCTAAGTCGTTTAGACGGAGGTTTGCATCTATGAGTGGCAACACAACTTTTTAACACCCATTCTTCGGTTTCTTTAAGCTTTCTTGCACGAACCTTCCATTGGCATCCTTCTTGCTCACACACCACGGTGTAACGCAACTTCATGTCGGAGTGCTCAACATAAAACGGCCTATGGTTTCGAATGGCATAGTCAGCCAACCAAAACTTCAGCATAGGCAAGCTCAGAAACTTCACTCCTTTCTTCAAATAAGCAATCTCGTCCTCATTGTCCACCCTTGGTTCTCCTGGATCCGGGCATGGTGTTGGCTCAATCGCCGTCATTCTCATTCCACCGTCAACAACAACTTTATGGGCAAGGCTGAGATCTTTAAACAAGTGAGTTCTTTTTTGTAAGCCCGTCAGCTCAAAGTGGATTTGGTTCTCCTCCTTTGTGAATCCATCCTCGTCCAACTGTTCAGCTGGACCCTCGTCATCCGAGTCATACGCATATTGACGCCTAAAAGGCAAGTCACGATCCATGTCCTTTTGCGCTATGTACGCATCCAAGTCACCAACATCATTACCATGAAACCCTTCCTCTTGCTCTTCGTCGTCATCATAAGCATCTTCATCCTCTTGAATTACTCCGTCACTAGCAATCACCTCAACTTCATTTGCTTGGCTAGTTGGTGGTTGGCTAGAAGCATTGGGGGCATACAACTCAACCTCATTTGCTTTGATAGATGGTACACGGGGATGTGGTGGGGGATAAACATTGGGGGCATCAACCACAACCCTATGCTCAACAAGTGGCACCATTGTCCTCTCGCTCATGTCATCCATTGGGGAAGAGACATGCCGGTTCAAATCAAAGGTAAACCGAGGAGATTCAACCTTGGTGGCAAACAATTCAAGTGACTTGTCTTCCGATTGAGATATTTTTCCTTGTATACATCCCAATGCAAATCCGAGGTGATAGGCATACTTTTCAAGCGAGATTTGGCTCCAACTCCAACATCATACCTTCCTATTAACTTAAACATCAACATTGGTGTCCATCCACTTCAAAACTTGTCTCACTTTTGCAACAACATCCTCATAGCTAGGGCTTGTATCAAAAACCAATGGTTCCTCACCCGTGTCGGCATTGTTACTCAAGAATGCCTCCTTGTCAATGTAATGAACATTAACAAGTCTCTCCATCTAAAAATAACATGAATGCATTTAAGACTTCAATGAGAATTGGTGTTTATCCAAATACATCTTATTATATCCAAATCATATCAACACTAAATTATTAGTGATGTCCACAAAAGTATAACTAATTAACACACACTAAGCAAAGTTAACCCTAATCACTAACTAACCCTAACCCCCAATCTTTCTACTCAACAAACATATATTCCTACTACACACCATGCATAGCACTATATTATCAAAGTTAACCAAGCCATTCACACTAACATAAAGGGGAGAAAACATGAACTAGGGTACCACCAACATGTATAAAATGCAACCAAAATAACAAGATTTAACAAAAAATAATTGGATGATTTGAGGGAGATTACCAAGAGTAGCAAAGTGATGGAAAGATCCACCTAAGGGATGCACCTTTTGGAAAGGATTTGAGGGGGAGCTTGAGGGGTAGGAGAGAGTATGAGAGCTCCAAGTGTCCTTCAAGCTTGGGTTGTGGATTGGGGAAAGTGTCCACTTACCAGGGCCAGACGCCAGGGTCCCTGGCGTCTGGCCCCTTTGCCACGTCAGCAGGTCAACGGGCAGGCGGGCAGTGCGGGCCAGGGGCCAGACGCCAGGGATCCTGGCGTCTACTTCGCAATCCAGACGCCAGGGATGTTGGCGTCATCCAAAAAGGTCAGAATCGAAATTTCTTTTGAGACGAGGTCAAATCGGGATTTTGTTAGCCTTATAGGTCATAATAGTAATTTTGTCCACTCCAGTGTGTAAAGAGCAGGCCTATCCTATCGATGCAATCCGCTGATGGTAACCAACCATGATTTTACATTTTTTGAGTTGGTAACCAACCATGACAGTGGTACGATCCATTGCAATTTGCAGAGAGGCCTTTCACCCAGTTGTCAACTTGTGGTTTGATTGATTAATTAAACGGTAACGATGGCTGCCGACGTGCCAAACCCATTTCCTCATTCATGCTAGCTGTAATTTCCCGCACGTTTTGCTCCCCGTGGACTGACGGACGCCGCAACCACCGGTCGTCCTCGCCCGGATCCGATCGAGTGACGAGGAAACCAACGGCTCGCCCCCACCAAACCAACCAACGCCATCTCAGATCTCGAGTGAAGAAATAAACTTGTTAACCGGTCCTTTTCGTCGCCCAGTTCGCAGCTGCCCCGAAAGCAATCGCGGGCGTTTCGTCGGTACTAGTACTACTGTGCCAAGCGTGCTTCTGGTTCGATCAACGGCGGTTGGGCGCGGTAGGTCGGTGGTGGTTGGGTCCTTCGGCATCCACTCTCCATCAGATCCTTCTGCTTCTTGTGCATGATCGGGCTGGCTGGTTTCGGGCGAGCGTCGGCGTCCTCGTTCGCTCGCTACAAAGAATTCCACGGCCTTTGTGTGCGTGTGTTATACTACTACTAGTATATAATTGTTGGTGCCTTTGAGACCGAGGCGAATGGCGAAAATTCTCGTGAAAGCGAGACACGAGGCGGTTCGGTATGTTTCTTTTTCCGGGGACAGACAGGGTCTTGAGCCTGATCCCAGGCGTCACGCATGGACGCCTCGTGGATCATTGGCCTGCCGCTAATCGATTTTTGTACTGCTCTTGTGGCGAAGTCAAGTGGTTTTCTATGAAACACAACGAATGAATCGCTGCTGGATAGAGAAATGAACTTTTCTGCAGGGTTTCTTGTCGCGGTGGAGGATCGGTGGCTGCAAAGTTTTCAAACAAAACAAAATCGTGTCGAATCGATCGTCACACTCCGTTGATTAATCTTCCTTTTGGCCTACATTTGGACTTTTCATAATGCCGGTCTGTGACGTTTAGGATTTTATAGGTTTTCTTGTTTTGACACATGGCAGCGCCTTGAAAATCTTGTGGCGTCATTGCAGTTTGAAATGTCCGGTTACATTATATGAAGGGTAAGCTACTTGATTCCTCTAGTAGGCTTTTCAGATTCGGGGTGTGGCACGAGCTATGCGTTTATGGATGGCTAGCTCTGCTCTTACGGCTAAGCACCTGCAAACATAGCAGCTCCATCGCACACTATTGCTCTTTTAAGGGCTCATTTTGTTCAAAAGAAAAGTGACGGGGAATTTTTCTTTGATCTCGATCGGTTTCAGAAAAAAAAATCATGAATTTTAGAATCCACTGGAACCTCTTTTTCAAATTTCTACGCATAGGCTGAGATCCTTAGTAGCATAATAACATGCTAATAGTATCTTTTCATGTGGCTTGATTCGTTTTGAGTCTCTTTATTAGGATTCTTGTTTTTTCTTTCTATTACAGGATTCTTGTGCTTTTCCTATTCCCGTAAACCAAACACTCAAATTTGCAAAATTCATACAACTCGACAAAATTTTATATGGGCAGCTTTCCACATATGATTTTCAGGTATTTAATCTAAATGTCTTTTTTTTTACGATATCAGCAGCTTAATTTGCTTGATTTGTGCACGTTAAAACAGCTGGTACAAGGAACTACTAAAGCACTAGTATATCATACTAGTATATGTACAACCCTATTTACATCGGTCTATTTGTCTACTTGCACGTAAACGTAACATACGTACATACATGACCCACCGGCAACTTCCTCGTGTCTGCTATGTACACGTAACCGCTAGACTTAGAAAAAGAGGACCTACTTAATTTACAAACTAGCCCCTGTACCGTCCCGTATTCACACAAAGCATCCCGTCCGACACGCGTCCTCCTCCTCCGGTCCTTCAGGAGCAGGATCTGATGAGGCCAAGGTTGTAGAGATTCTTCTTCACCAGGCTGCCGAGCGAGAACAAGCCAGCGCCTGCGCCGCCGCCGCCGGCGTCCCCCTCCGTCGAGCAGAGGCGGGGCCACCGCTCCTCGTCCACGCGGAGGCTCTCGGTGCCGACCCCGTGGATGACCTCGTCGATGGTCTTGGGGTCGGCGGGGCGGCCGGCCACGTCGGTGACGTGGAAGACGTTCACGGCCATGTCGCCCCTGGTGGTGATCTCGGCGTGCGTGACCGAGAGGCTGTTCTCCCGGAACACGCGCGTCACGTAGGCCAGCAGCCCGCGGCGGTCGGAGATGCGCAGCTCCAGCCTCACGCCCTGTGAAAGAGGAGGATCGCGTTAGTCGGCGGCGGTGGGGATTTCGGCCGAACACATGGCGCTCAAGTGGAAAGTTGGGCGGAAAGGGACTCTCTGGTGGGGGATCGGGTGCTTTTTTGTCCAGGGTGGCGTGGCATGGAGAGCAAGGAAAGGAGATATTCAATTGGGACGGACGGACGTACCTCGGACGCGCGCCTCTCGATCGCCGCTTCCAGGCATTGGATCACCCGCTGCCTCTCGCCCTCCGAGCTGATCGCCCGCCCGTCCAGCCGCCTGATGTAGAATTCCTGCGCCCAAGCCAAAGCAAACGGAAATCAGATCATAGCAATTACAACATGGAGTAATCTGAATTGTTTCTTGCAGGAGATGAACATTTCGACAAGGTCTTAAGTTAATCATATGATAATAATTGCAATTTTACGAGATATTCCTACAGTGCCTGTGATGTGATTGAGGTGAAACATGATCCCATTTCATGACAGGGAAAAGCTGATCCCGTTTGAACTTTTTGCCCGCTCGGAGTAGTTTGGAGCCAACCATAAGAACTGTGTTAAAATTGAATTAATCAGAGTAACCAATGAGGGCAACAGATTGGAAGGGCCAAGAAACGTCTAGGAAGCCCGGGCCAAGAAACGTCAAGAGCGGAATTTAAAGCTCCCCGAAATACGGGGCACACAACCTGCTCTAGAACAAATTTCCTGTAGATCAATTGAACAAGCAACTGCGAGAGGCCTCACCTGCTGCGCGTGATCGCCGTCGGTGTCGAAGGTGCCGTGGTACACCACGTAGTCCAGGTCTGTCAAGGTGCAGACGACGTCGAACAGCAGCTTCGGCCGGTCGCGGCAGCTCACGGTCACCACCGAGTACCCCCGTTCCCCCCACTCCTGCACCGCCACCGCCGTCGCCGTCGTCGCCGGCCCCTCCGCGGGGGCCCGGCGGTCGGCATCCCTGTCCTCGCTCAGCAGCTGGTGGAGCCTCCGGTCCAGGTTGCCGACCGCCGCCGCGTCGAGCAGGACCGTCCTCGCGCCGCGCGCGCCGCCCCGGAGGACGTGCCTGAGCCGGGACTCGATGCGCCTGATCCGGGCCGCGTCGTGGATGGGCGCGCCGGTGTCCTCGTCGCGGACGAACACCAGGGCGGCGACGCGGCCGCCGTGCGTCCACGCCTTGGCGTCCACGGTGCTGCAGCGCAGGTCGTGCAGCACGGCGAACACCTCCGAGAGGAGCCCCGGGCGGTCGACGCCGATGAGCTCGAGCAGGCAGAGCGCCTCCTTGGCGGGCGGGTCGCACCCCACCGGGCGCGGCAATGCGTCGGCCGCGGCCGCCGCGGCGGCGAGCGAGGACTCGAGCCGGACGAGCAGCTTGTCGGCGTCGGCGACCTTGCAGCCCGCTGCGTCCGTGACGTGGAAGACGTCCATGAACCACCGGCCGTCGTCGGAGGAGATGTACCCCTTCCGGACGCAGACGCCGTGCTCCGACAGCGCGGCCACCGCCTCCAGCAGCACGCCGTGCTTCCGCGCGCTGTGCACCTGCACCAGCGTCGCCGTCTCGCACACCCCGTTGTCCACCACGACCCTGCACCGCCGCGCAAACGCTCACCAAACCGCTCGAAATCGACGCAAGAACCAAGAAAGAACCGTGTCGCCAGACTGGAATCCCCCACGCGCGCCCACTCCACTCACCTCGGGGTGTTCATGTGCCGGACGAAGAGCTCGTACACCTCGGACGGATGGCACCGCTCCATCGCCGCCGGAGCCCGATGGATCGCCGCGCTCGCCGCTTCCGTTTCCTTCCTTCCCCGGGCCTCCCGCGGCGGTTTCCTGCGCCCCTCGCCCTTTTTCTTTTCCCCACCCTTCCAAAGGGGAGGAGGAAGGTTTGGGTTGGGTGTGCGGAGCGGAGCGGTTCAAAATCGGGTGCGGAGGCGGAGATGGTGGGTTTTGGGTGCTGCTGTGCCGATCGCGGCGCGGGCAGTCGGTTTTGTGTGGGGAGGGCCGGTGTTGTCTCGGTCAGCGTCGGCTAAAACGGGCGGAGAAAATCAAGCCCCCAAACCAAACCAAACCAAATCCTCGCGATTCCTGGCGTGGATTTTGGTTTTGGTTCCCGGAGTCAAACCGAGGACGGACCGAGCAAATGGAACTTGGACTAGCGACTGGTGTGTTCACTCCAGGCTGCGGATGAAAACGGAGGGAGGCCGCGGCGTGTGGGGAGGTTTTGTAGGAGATCCCCGACCGACCGTGTGACTGACAAGGGCGTGGGAAGAGGCAGGCTCGGGTGAGTGGCCCGTGCGTGGCTGCCACCAGTCACCACGTACGCACGGCGCACCTTTACAGATTCTTTCTTGCGTCTGGGTGCAACTTTGCTTTGCTCCAGACTACTCTACTCTGCTCGCCTCCGGTATTAGTATTAGTCTAATCGTGACACAGGATTATGAGTTACTCTTACGTGCTTGACTGCTTTTTTCCGAGACGTCGCCATCGAAGAATAGACCGAAAACATTAAACGCCTGACTGAACCTTCGCCGAAATGCTGACTCGTCTGCATTCCCATTCCATCAGCTCAGCTATGTAGAGTAACTTCACAAGCATGGCAAGCTACACACACATCCTATTTTTTGGGGACTAGAAGCATCAACGCAACGCACGAAGGGCAAAAGGCAGCTTTCATCGGCGTTGCTCTCTCTACGGGAGGGAAAGGGGTTAGCGGAACAGTGGAAAGGAAGGCCGCGGCGTTCGCACGCGCCACCGACCCGGGTCAACAACCGCGTCCAGAAAGGACGACCCACACCAATCCCGTGCCACGGCTCGCGCCCATACGTGCCGCGCCTGGTCCACCTCCACCGAACCGTGGCCCCGTCACGCGCCCATCTCTTCAGACGTGTCGCCGAGGGGTCCGTGCCACCGCCTCCGTCTTCTTGCTTGCCATCCAAGCTAACCATTGCCTGGAACCCGTCTCCACCTTTTTTTTTCCTACTCTATATAAGCCGTCGCGGCCAACAAGATTCTTTTTTATTAAAGGGTAGGAACTTTTGCAAGTATACGAATAAACGAAACATGCTAGTTATATAGGATATTTTGTAAATATATGGAGACACAAACCCTGCAAGTTAGATTTGCAATTTGGCATGAACTGAACTATGTATCGTGAAGTTGGTAGAGCCTTGTGGATAAATGATCTGTAAAAGTCCTTCGCCAATATTTTCATGTGTGACCTACGTCTTCTTAGCCTGAACTCTATGTGTGTTAGACTTCGTTGGACAAACATGTTACAACCTGCTTTGACTTCCCTGTAGATGCATGGACACATATTTGTAGGAGGTAAGCCATTAGAGTAGTTTCCTATTTAAATATGCTTGTAATAACTGTTTACAGATCTACAGTATGTTGTCTTAATAGCACACATGAACTCCTCTTGAAGAATCAGGGCACAGTAAGCCTAGAAAACTACTAACCACCTATCAGTTTACAGAATATTTCTTCATTATGAACGCAAAATCAAATGATGTTTCTTAATATTCACAACATATATATTCAGAATAACTCGCATCACTAATAATTTACTCCATATACTCCCTCCGTTCCTTTATCTAAGGTGCATTTTTTTCAGCTCGGTGACCAAGGCAGCAATTTTTGGAGCATCTGGGACAATACTACCCCTGGTATTAGCTTAGCGTTGGAAATCAATTAGGTGAGCTTCCACTGATTTGGCCGCTGCATGCAGATACGCTGCCGGCCTTGCATGGCACATGCAATCCCCGTATCCCAAGAAATCAACGATGCAAATAACTCTGTTGCCTCCTATAGGAAAATGAGCTCGCGCGGCAGAGAGAAAAAGGGAGGGAAGTCACTTGGCGCCAACAGAATGCAGATTTTAAAATATGTTCTCGTGTACAAAATGAGTCAACTCCCCATGGTTTTCTTCATTTCCCCCTTCTTCCAGTACTTGGCCAACAGAAAACATGGTTGATCTAGACTTGCATCCAGCACCTAATTGGGATTCAATTAAGGAGAACGAAGACCGGGCCTGTGATCTTGGATACGACTATTACTGGCTAGCTTCCGATGACTCCGACGACGGTATGTCCTTGTGCAATCTCACCTTTTTGCAGTAATACTAGCAGGATAATTTTTTATTGCGGGCTCCATGTAGAAGTTGAGCATTCCCTCCATGACGGCAATGGATGCGAGCATGATCGACTTCATGCCAGCAAAGAAGCCGACGATGAGGCGGACCTCCTTGAACACAGGCGAGCTGCTTCTGCGGAGCACGGGCGACTTGATGTACGCACGCCGGTGGAAGACGCGGGGCGCGGCCAACGCGCCGGCGGGCGCGGACGCGGGCACGGCCAAGGCGCAGGCGGGCGCGGACGCGGGGACGGCCACGGCCAACGCGCCGGCGGGCGGGGACGCGCGCGAGGCCAACTTGCAGACGGACCCGGCCATGCAGTGGACGCAACGCAGGCTTCACAGGTATACGTACTGTATGTATTCCATACTCCTTGAACCAGATCATGTACTCCGGGGTAGTACTTGAACCGTTGTGTCACCATCTCTGCTGAGGTGGATCACCGAGGCGCTGGTGGACGAGGCCACGTAGAGGATGGAATACAGTGCAAGCCGCCGGTGAATCCAGCGGAGAAGTGGTGGCCGGTGTCCTTTTGCACGATGGTTTCGCTCAGAAGTAGGAAGACCTTCTATCCTGGGGCGATCCGGCTTGGTACAACCAGGGCCTATCTCTTCGACAGCGAACATGTTCTTATAGATTCTCGTGCGCGCCGGACCGGTGAAGTATTCATCCAGGGAACGGTTGTCATGTTCCCCTGCCATCTTGCGAACATCACCACCGGTGACCAAGGAGTTGATGCGGCAGGTTCTATGTGCG
Organism: Triticum dicoccoides; assembly: GCF_002162155.2. NCBI lineage: Eukaryota > Viridiplantae > Streptophyta > Magnoliopsida > Poales > Poaceae > Triticum > Triticum dicoccoides. Next base: position 479,636,027 of record NC_041387.1, read on the forward strand.
CACACGACTCAGGCCATGGAGAAGATGCTGCTGGTGGATGCGATGGCTCGGAAGTGGAAGAAGCTGCCAGTATGCACGCGGGCCTCGGACGTGCTCGTGGTGCACATGATGTCGTGCTTAAACGCGTGCGTGCGGCGCTACTTGCTGGTCCTGTCGTCGGGCGTGGCCATGGAGGTGACGACAATGCCGCCGGGGACGCCAGTGACGCTCGACGTGGTCGTCGACGCTTGGGCTTGGCTGGTCGCAGCAGAATGCGCCCGGCTCTGACGAAGTGGCAAGGCGGCCTTACCGAAGTTGTTCCATCTTCGCTAAATGGCAGCAGCAATGATGCAACCAGCCCTGCCAACGTTAACCAAGGTGACTGTACAGAAAGTGTTCCATCTTTAGTAAATGGCAGCGGCAATGATGCAACCAGCCCCGCCGGCAACGTTAACCCATGCATCCGTGTGGAGTTGAACAAAGGTGTTGTTCCAGAGAGTGACCCTGGAGTACAAGCTGAAGTAGCTGACACCGGCAACAACAATGGTTAGTCTTCTGCATGAGTTATTTCTGTAGAGAATGTTAGTTCTTTTTAGCTGAAAGTAATTCAGTTCTTGTTCTGAATATTCTGTAGGCTCAAATGCTAATCAAAAAAAGAAGCGAAGATGGTACCCAGACCATCAAAAGCAAGAAATTTATGCTATGCTATTAGAGCGGACAAATCAAGGCGTACTAAACCAAGGGGTGGTTGACGAGGTGGCAGAGCTTTGTCAAGTTAATTACCGGACTGTTCAAAACATATGGTCGAGAGGCAAGAAAGCCGGTGGTATTCATGGAGTAGCAAACAAAAGGGTGAAAACTTGTGGCCGCAAGAAGATACCGTTTGATTCAGATGCCATAAAAAAGATTGAATTGAGCAAAAGAACTACGCTCAAAGATCTTGCTAATGAGCTTCAAATGGCGAAGACAACTTTATGGAGAAGGTTGAAGGAGGGCAGACTGAAGCGCCATACAAATTCAATTAAATCCACATTGACTGATGACAACAAGGTGGGTCGGATTCGGTTTTGTTTATCCATGTTGGATGAGCTAAGTGTGCCTGAAGAACCCAGATTTAAAGGCATGTACAATGTCATTCACATTGATGAGAAGTGGTTCTACCGCACTAAAGGTACCCAGAACTACTACTTGGCACCTGATGAAGAAGAACCCTATCGCAGCACACAGAGCAAGGGATTTATCGAGAAAGTGATGTTCTTGGCAGCAGTAGCAAGGCCTCGTTATGATGATCATGGTGTCATGACTTTTGATGGCAAGATTGGAATTTGGCCATTCACATATCAGGACTTTGCAAAGAGGCGTAGCCCTTACCGAGAGAGGGGGGAAGAGGTAACCAAGGTTTTGCCGTTGGTGACGAAGGATGTCAGTAGAGATTATATGGTGAACAAGCTGCTACCTGCCATCAAGGCTTTGTGGCCGGCTTCAGAACGCGGACGCATAATATACATTCAGCAAGATAATGCAAAGACCCATATTGCTGTGAATGACAGTGTGTTTTGTGCAGCGGCACAGGCGGATGGATGGGATATTAGGCTTACATGTCAGCCGCCGAACTCACCTGATTTGAACATTCTTGACTTAGGATTCTTTGCTGCACTTCAGGCTCTTTTTGAGAAGATGTCCCCTGGTAAAATTGCTGATATTGTTGCAAAGGTGAAAAAAGCATATGACACCTACCCGGCTGAGAGAAGCAACCGTATTTTTCTTACCCTTCAGTCATGCATGTGCGAGGTACTGAAGCAGAAAGGAGGTAACCGGTACAAGGTTCCGCACATGAGGAAGTCATTTCTGGCGGCACTCGAAATGCTTCCGGACGTAGTACCCTGCGATGCTGATGTTGTAATTGCTGCTATTGAAGCCCTTCCAGATGCTTGATGTACTTCTTGTGGCTTGTTATCAGTAATAATCTTAGCAACTTCGTTACTTATACAGTCATGAATTTAAACATACTCGTACTGTACTTGTAGCCTTATTCATAATCTCAGTGAACTTGTTCTTTGTTTTCTGATGCTTATTACTCCATGCCATCAAGTAATCTTAAAAGAACTTGTTGTTAATTTTTTGGTGATTTTTATTACTCCATGACTTCGACTTATCTATTGCTTTGAGAGTAGAACATTGCAAGTAACAGTAACCAACAAAATGAGCTTCATTCATGCCAAAGTATGATGTCACTTAACAAACTCATGCAATAAAAAAAAGACTTTGGGCACATTGACAATTTATGAAATCACACCAAATATTTAGTGCTAAGCGGAGAGTAGTTGCGTCACTGATTATGTGGTCATTTCTTCATCTTCTTTGGATCATACGATGTCATCAAGGACTTCAGTATGAAATCCCTATATGATTCCATTCCTGGGGTACCGAGTCCGGCATTGAATCTGGGGCATAAAATCGTTCCACACGCACTTCACTTGCTCTGGCAGCTTGCATTGCTTCAAACTCTGAATCGATGGTCTCGGCATCGCTATCGACCTCATCATTCTTGATGGCCTTGTCATCTACCGCGTTGCTCTTATCGTTCTCCTCGCCATATTGGTGCTCCCCTTGATCGACGCCTCCAGTTGTGTCGCTAAAAGTTAGAACAAGGCATGTCATACTAGTACATGTACAGATATGATGGATAAGAGCAAACGTATAAGTGGGACTAACCAAAAAACGGTGATGTTATTTGACATGACGGATATTCCATACATACGGCAAAGGACAGTGCGCCGAGCATTGCTTGACATGGCATGCTTGAAGAGGCCGATGCGGCGTATGGTTCGGACACCACGCAGTTCACGACCTCATTGACGGTGGCGATTCCGGCCTTGGAAGAAGTTACAGACCGGATGTCGAGCAGCATGTGTGCGCAATAACCCGGCTTGTTGGACATCGCCGTTGTCGGCCGTGGCCACATCATGCAAAATCTGGTCGGCGAGCTTCACGTCGGACAACAGAGGCGACGAGTCCTCGGCGAGACACCGGCCGTGGTCTTGCACCTCACTAAACAGGCCCAAGGACTCGTCCGTTTCTTCCACCTGACTGAACAGTTCCATAGCGGGATCATCCTCTTGGCTAAAAACATGCAACAACGAGTTGAACCTATCTTCCTCTAGCGTGAACGGATCCATGGTGGAAGAGAAAAGGCGTCCGTTCAGAAGTTTTGTTCGTGTGATGCTTTCTGTTCTCAGGAAAAGGCTTAGATCAGGTAGAGAAAATTGTTCTATACGCTCTCAAAGAGGAAACAATAAAATAATGGGATTGCATGGGACGGGAGGATATACATTTTCCTAATTAATGATGGTTCCCTTTTTTCCCAACAAAACGCATTAAGTGCTTGGCTTGATTTTAGCATCAGGAGGATAGCTACCATGTATGTCGGCCGTGGAGGGGTAAAAGAGGGATTAAGTGAGATTACAACAAATACACCTTACATTGTGAAATTTTTGTAAAAAAAAATGCACCTTAGATAAAGGAACGGAGGGAGTATATTCAAAGATCTTTACTCCATGTATATTCGGAGTAATTTTCACCCAAAAAAATAGAATATTTGGCACGTCATTTGGTAACACGGCTGGCAATGCCATACACAAGCCCGCGCCCCCTCCCCGCAAAGGAAAGAAGGCCGCGGCCTAGGACCAGAAACACGATCTACGTGAGGACCTGGACAAAAAGACTGGCAAAACCAGATCCATCTATGGATCCAGGGAACGTGCTCCTACACGGGATCACTATTATCAAACAAAATATGCCGGTCATTTACCAGCTTGGAACCAATACCGAACATTACAACCGTCGGACCCAATCCACGACACAGCCAGATACAGGGGTGCCGCACACCCTCTGTGCTTCACCGATGAGGTGCTGGAACACGATTTTCCAGAAGGGCTCAAACCTGTAAACATTGAGGCATATGATGGAACGACGGACCCCGTGGTTTGGATAGAAGACTTCATTCTTCACATCCACATGGCTCGCGGAGATGATCTCCACGCCATTAAATATTTACCCTTCAAGCTAAAAGGACCGGTTAGGCAGTGGCTGAAAAGCCTCCCCAAAAACTCCATCGGAAGCTGGGGAGAACTTGAGGATGCTTTCCGGGCTAATTTCCAAGGGACTTATGTCCGGCCTCTAGATGCAGACGACCTAAATCACATAATCCAACAACCCGGAGAATCAGCCCGTAAGCTTTGGAACAGGTTTCTCAGTAAGAACCAAATTATCGACTGTCCGGACGCCGAAGCCTTAGCGGCCTTCAAACACAGTGTCCGGGACGAATGTCTGGCCAGACACCTTGGCCAGGAAAAGCCAAGGACAATGGCCGCCTTAACTACACTCATGACCCGCTTTTGTGCGGGCGAAGACAACTAGTTAGCCCGTAGCAGCACCAGTGATCCTGGCACCTCCGAGGTCAGGAATGGCAATGGAAAACCACGACGCAATAAAAACAAACATCGGAACAATGAAGAAAGCCCAGACAATACAACGGTAAACGCCGGATTCAGGGGCTCAAGATCCGGTCAACGGAAGAAGCCATTTAAAGGCAACAAGGACAGTCCATCCAACCTGGACAAAATCCTAGACAGGCCCTGCCAGATCCACGGCACTCCCGATAAACAAGCTAATCATACCAACAGAGAATGTTGGGTCTTCAAGCAGGCCGGCAAACTCAACGCCGAACACAAAGGGAAGGGACCTCAGAGCGAAGACGAGGATGAACCTCGCCGCCGAACGCGGGGGGACAGAAGAAATTCCCACCGGAGATCAAAACAATGAACATGATCTATGCCACTCATATCCCAAAGTGGGAGCGCAAGCGCGCACTCCGCGATGTCTACGCCGTTGAGCCCGTCGCCCCCAAGTTCAACCCATGGTCGGCCTATCCGATCACCTTTGATCGCAGGGATCACCCGACTAGTATCCGTCACGGAGGTTTGCTTGCCCTTGTGCTCGACCCAATAATCGACGGATACCACCTCACTCGAGTCCTCATGGACGGCGGCAGCAGTCTCAATCTGATATATCAGGACACTGTCCGCAAGATGGGGATGGACCCATCAAGAATGAAGCCAAGCAGCACTACCTTTAAAGGAGTTATACCGGGCGTGGAAGCCCACTGCACGGGCTCTCTAACATTGGATGTTGTGTTCGGCTCTCCGGACAACTTTCAAAGCGAAGAGTTAATCTTCGACATTGCTCCATTCCGAAGTGGCTATCATGCACTACTCGGAAGAACAACCTTCACCCATTTTAATGCAGTCCTGCATTATGCTTATCTAAAACTCAAAATGCCTGGACCTTGTGGCATCATTACGGTTAGTGGAAATATGGAGCGCTCTCTTTGTACAGAGGAATACACGGCGGCTCTAGCAGTCGAAGCACAAAACGGCCTATTCAAGCCGAATAACTCATCGGTCGTTAAGACCGCAGACACAGCTAAACGTGTCTGGCGCACACCCCAGTGCGGCAGCTCAGATAAACCTGAGCTAGATTAGCAGCTACGCCCCCATCGACCGTCCCATAAAGAGATACACTCAAAATTCCTTGGGCGGCTTCGGGGGCACTCTGCACACACAAGGTCCATAGTTCGGCTTGACCCTATTCGGACCCTAGAAGTTATCCTTCATGGTTCATTACAACGAACCAGCTCTACTTACGGCCACACCAGATTCTTTTACCTGGTCTTCCTTTTTTTTCTTTCTTCCTTTTTTCCTTGCAGATGGCCATCATACTATACCCTTCAAGGACACTTCACAACAGAGACAAAGGCGCAGACGTGCAGCAGGGCCCCGCATTAAGGTTTCTTTTTTAGATTAAGACCCTGTGTAAACCTTTTTTATCTCTTGTTGTCTTACACTTTCCTGGCATGTAAAATGTCCAAGAAAGATACCGACATTATCTGTAAACATATGGCTCGCCGTACTAAAGTGGATGTTATAGAAGCAGCCCGATTAGTATTGTGTTTTGAGATTTATGCTCTCACCACTTGCGCTCTTCCCATGTCGGATTGCCACACGTGCCTTGATACCATGGATTTATCACCAGGGGCTGTATTCAGCCCGGTGTATATTGTAAAGTCCGAACACCTATAGGGAGTGTTCGGTGTCGCGAGTTTGGCCTTATATGCATCAGCTCTGAATCATGTCTTTGGTCAATAGTTGGGTTGCCCGACTCCTGTGCTTACTACCCTACGTTCCGCTATATCGGCTAGGGTAGTAAAGGGAGAACTACTGCAATTGTGTCCCGACTAGCCCGGATGAGCACCTCAGTAGAGAAAGCCGAAAACTGACTGTCATGATGCGGCGAGAGCTGGTCAACCACTCGATGACTCATCGGAATCTTCACCATTCCCCCCGTGTTAAACGAAGGACCATCCTTCTGGTCACGTATGTACAAGCACCGTATTCGGATAACCGCGGACATACCAGGGGCTATATAGTAGCCCTACCGTCAAACTCCTCTGGCTAAGTGAAAGTGTTAAAGCTCTATAGTCCGATTGCCTAGTTCGCCGCACTAACACCTCCTTAAAGGACCAAGACGTTGGGTCAAGTGTGATCAAGTGCTTTCCCGAACACCCCCGCATTATACGCGAGGGGGCTGAAGCCGACGACTACAAACTTTCAGATTGTATATAAAAAAATGACCGCACAGGAGGCACAAAAACTTTTTAGGAAAAAGTATAAAAACACACCCTTAATATATCATAATATTGTTATTACAATCTTGATACAATTTACTCGAAATAATATTTTTCGAGCACGGACCCTCTATTAAGCGGGCACCCTCTAGGACATCTTCAAAGTAATGTTCTGGCATGTTAAGGTCCTTGCCTTCGGGTGGACTTTGCGCTGCAATATCGGTGGCCGTCATCTTCGCCCAGTATATCTTGACACGGGCAAGGGCCATCCGTGCACCTTCTATGCACGTTGACCGCTTCACGGTGTCGATACGTGGCACCGCATTAACAAGCTGCCGCACCAAACCGAAATAACTATCCGGAATGGGTTCAGTTGGCCACAACCGGGCTATGACGTCCTTCATGGTAGTGCCAGACATCCTGTGGAGCTCGGCCCACTGGCCATCTATTCGTTCAACAGTGGACGCTTCGGCGTATCAAACTGCGACCAAAACAGCTTTTCCGTTACATGTCCTTCTTGCGCATGGAAAAACTGATTCGCATCGGCAACACTCTTGGGTAGGTCCATAAAGGAGTCTAGAGAACTCCACTATTGATTCAGCGGCGCATACTTCGGATCGCCAAACTTAGTTTGCAATAAAAAGGGCTTACCAGCCGCGATCTCCCAGCTTGTCGGATCTCCTCCCGAGCTGCTCTAGACTCAGACCGAGCTCCCTTCGCCTCTTGTAAGGCCTTGTCCAGATCGGCCGCTTTGGCTTTGTTATCTCTCTCAAGATCTTGGCATTTGCTAGTGGCATTCTTGAACTCAAGTGCCATGGTAGATATCCTCTCCTTGCGCTGAAGCCGAGCGGTCTGCTCTACTTTCAATTCGGTGGCTGCCTTTTCGGCAGCCGCATTACTCACCCTCGCCTGCTCCTTGGACCGGGCAAGTTCCGCCCGAAGGGTCTCCACTGCCGTGGCACTATCTGCAGTTATGCACATACAAATTTTCAGTATCACGCTCATTTCACAATACGAGCATGTACTGAGTGCCCCAGAGACATACCTTGTGTCTTGCCGAGCCGCTTATTCATAAGCGTGATATCATCATCTGCCACATCAACTTTGTACTTCAGATGTGCTACCCCAATAGCTTGGGCAGTCCCCACAGATGTAACAACCTGTGTTTCAATTAGTCATATCATTTCATGGGCATATATTTTTGATCCTCTGATCGCATTCCTTTGGATGTCAACCAGAGTCTCAGGGGCTACTATCTATACACATCTACATTTTGCACTTATAATATAATTGAAATTACACTATGTACCTCAAAGCCTCTTAATAGGCTAGAAAAGGCTTCATTCAATCCGCTTTTTGCGGACCGACCTCTCTCCAACACCGTACTCATCAAGGTATGATGTTCCTCTGAGATGGAGGCATGTCGCAAAATGTCCATCAATGCATCCAGCGTCCCTTGGACATTTGATGGTCCGGGACTTTTGTTGTTCCCCGTGGGGGCCGCACACCTCGGACCTTGGGCGGCCGAAGTATTGCCTTTGGCCCCGGTCCTCATTGTCCCTTGCGCCACTTGCAGATCGGGAAGGATCCTCCGGGATGACACCTCGGCGCCGTCTGCCTTATCAGGCAGGGAGATCTGTGGAGGCATCTCGCTCTCCATCATCTCCGAAAGTAGATCCCCCAAAGAGGAGGACTGTTGATGAGGGTTGCATGCCGGACTGCAAACATGAGTTTAAAATATTACCCCTATAGCCAGAAATAAACAGGACATGTTTAAAACACCCAGATTCACTTACGATGCAGCTGAGGGCCTATCTTTGCGGGGTGACTGCGTATCAATATCACCCCCTGACTGGGATACCTTCCCCCGCTTACAAGCTTCTCTTTCCGAGTCTTCGGAAGCGGCCCTTTTCTTCCCATGGGGAGAAGGGGTGTCAGTTCGCCCTTCCCTTCCACCTTTGGAAGCGGGAGTTCTAATCTCCCCGGACGAATTGCCTAATGAGCCTCCAGAGTGGAAGCTACCTTGGGCCTCTTCGTCCTCCTCTTTATCTTCCCCCGCCGGGACTTGATACAGCACCGGAGCCAGCATCCTTGTTAATAACGGATCGACAGTATCTTCGAGAAGTGGAGCCGAACACCTGATTCTCTCCGCCTTCTTTAGCCAGCCCTGGCCGGATAGAGTTTTATCAGTACATTGTCATGAATAATTTGACTAAATCGTGTTCAGGGGTCGAGTACTTACCGGAGTATCCAGATGGTTGCAGTCAAGACTGATGTCTTCTGTAGTATCTGGCCACTGTTTTTGTGTGTTGAAGAACAATTTCCACATCTCTCTAAGCATCGTGCCAGAGAGGTGCTGAAGAGTCCCTGGACCTTCCGGATTAAATTCTCACATGCGGAGAGGGCGTCGCTAACAGGGTAGGATCTGGCGGACTAACATTAATTGGATTACATTGATGAGACCAGTGTCCTTCTCAATAAGGCTCTGGATGTGGCTTTGCAGTGTCCGCACTTCATCTATAGATCCCCAGTCCAGCCCCTTGTTGATCCACGATGCGAGCTATGGCGGAGGGCTGGACCGAAACGCGGGAGCGGCTACCCGCTTTGTACCGTGGGGTTCGGTGATGTAAAACCACTCCCGTTGCCATAAGTCAGAAGATTCTGCAAAGGAGCCCTTTGGCCAAGTGGAGTTGATAAGCTTGCTTATTGAAGCGCCTCCGCACTCCGCTTGTTTCCCGTCGACTACCTTTGGTTTCACGTTGAAGGTCTTAAGCCATAAGCCGAAGTGTGGGGAAATACGGAGAAAGGCCTCGCATATGGTGATGAACACCGACATGTGGAGGAAGGAGTCCGGGGCTAGATCATGGAAATCTAGCCCGTAATAAAACATGGCCCCTCGAACAAAGGGATGGAGTGCAAACCCAAACCCTCGAAGGAAGTGAGAGATAAACACGACCCTCTCATTGGATCTGGGAGTAGTAATAACCTACCCTTGAGTAGGAAGCCTGTGCTAAATCTCCATAGTCAAGTATCTTGCCTCCCTGAGCTTCAAGATGTCTTCCTCTGTGATAGAAGATGCCATCCACCGGCCTTGAAGGCTATGTTCAGACATGGCTGGAAGCTCGAAGCGACTGGATTGACCCTTGGGTGTTGGAACTTAAGGTGCGGGGTGAAGGAAAGAACTAGCGTGGAAGGAAAAAGGACATGCCTTAACCCCTTTATAAAGACAACGAATATCAAGTGTCCCCTCCGTGGCCTCGAAACATGCCTATTCCCAAGGAATTATGCCAACAGAACGGTTGGGTTACCCACGTCCGTGTTGATGAAAATCCCGTAATAAGGGGACATGATCTCTGCTTTGACAAGATGTGCCAATATAAACCGCCCCCCGAAACGTGGGGCAGCAGGTTGGAAAATGATTCATAATAATGGCCTGGTAATGACGTCATGTCATGCTACCGAAATTGTCAGCGAATTGGACTCATAAATATTATACTCTCTATGGTGGTTGTAGAACTTGTTTTGCAGAACCGTACACGATTCTTGTGTTCGAGATCTACTTTGAAGTATTCGGAGAAGGAACCCGCCTTACAATGCCGAAGACAATCTACGCGCCGGACTCATCGTCATTGAAGCCTGGTTCAGGGGCTACTGAGGGAGTCCTGGACTAAGGGGTCCTCGGACAGCCGAACTATATACTTTGGCCGGACTATTGGACTATGAAGATACAAGACAGAAGACTTCGTCCCGTGTCCGGATGGGACTCTCCTTTGTGTGGAAGGCAAGCTTGGCGATTCATATATGTAGATTCCTTTCTCTGTAACCGACTTTGTACAACCCTAGTCCCCCCCAGTGTCTATATAAACCGGAGGGTTTAGACTTCTAGGGTTAGAGTCACAACAACCATAATCTCATAGGCTAGACTTCTAGGGTTTAGCCATTATGATCTCGTGGTAGATCAACTCTTGTAATACTCATATTCAGCAAGATCAATCAAGCAGGAAGTAGGGTATTACCTCCATAGAGAGGGCCCGAACCTGGGTAAACATCGTGTCCCCCGCCTCCTATTAACATTAGCCTTAGACACACAGTTTGGGACCCCCTACCCAAGATCCGCCGGTTTTGACACCGACAGCGAGTGCAAGCCAGCTTGATCAGCCAAGGCCATATATAGATTCTCCTCAATCTTTAAGTTTCTCCCACACACCGTCTATCGTACAAATCAGAGCTTCGACCAAACCGGACACCTACTACGTCCCATCAGTACTTGATTTTTCTCCAACCTGGATAAAAATTAAGAAAGAAAATGTTAACTTTTTATGTTTTTTGTAATTGATAAAAAAGGCCGCTCAGTTTTCCCGGTGCTTACACGACATCCTAACCAGTTCGCCTAATTCATGTGATTAACAATTTAACACTGCTGTTCTTGAATACCTTTCGTAGTGAAGATTTTTCATTCTCCCAGCCATGAAGATGCATAGACTGGAACCATCCGCGACTGATCTCAGCGCACACAAGTTCTTGGTAAATACAAGATCTGAAGAAAAAAATAATAATATGGCCCTGGATTCGACACCCTTTGATGATATAATCACATCTCGCCTGGAAGGTTGTTGTATGCCAAATAGAGTAGGAACAGTTAAAACCTTCACATCACACTTCATATGGTCAGAGCATCATAAAATTTCAAAATCTTCCTATCTCTCTCAGAAGGAACAAGAAACTAATGTGTCTGCTCTGACAGGAAAATGACTATCATGAGAAAATCAAGAAACCCAACATCCCAGTTTCAAATCGATCCAAAAGTCAATCAGGTGAGTAGGAAGCAACAAGAACAGAAAGTATGTTGCTCAAATTTGTCCATGTACAAAACTTGCATTTTTTGTGAGTATAGAGAACATCATAAACAAATCAAATTCTAAAGATGAAGGAAGAATTGGAGGAAGAGGAGATGTAGGAAGGAGGGAGAATTGGAATGAACTGTAGACCTAAAAATCACCCATAGTTGGTAGAGAATGATTTGCGGAAGCGAGGATAGCGGGGAACATGCAGCGGAAAGGTTGGGATTATATGCGCGTCCATATATTGAGTGAAAATTATGAATACCAATTGTAACTGACCTGAAGTGACCAGCGGCCCGTGTATCGATTGGTAGTAATGACTTATTAAACTCTCAATCATTTGTCGTCGGATTGGCTATAGAACTTCAAAGGGCACATGCATGTTTCCCGCCACTGACCATCCTGTCGTGCCATGCGACAGAACGGATTCATCCACGGGTGAGGCGTTGGCTGAATCAGCGCAACCTCCATGGATCCGTCACTCTGGCCCGACACCCGAGTCGATAGCCTCAGGAGAAAGCCGCCAGGCGAAGGGATGGGAGGCACGCGACTCCGCCGATCGACACAATATTTTTTGTTAAAAAAACACTTACGCTGGTACAGGCCCGGAAGCGTGCAAGGCCCACTAGACCGAAGTTTACCATAGAAGCAGAAAAATGCGACCAGGGAAGCGACCATTAACTATTGGTGCTCGTTCACAACGAACTGGGCTGATTAAGGGTGTAAGTGCATCTAGTGCACCCCTAGTTGCTTTTGGAGTATTGAGGACAAACGTGGTTGAGGGACTAATGTGTTTGTGAGAATTTTAGGATAACACAGGTAGTAGTCCCTCATTGATTTGGTTTACCTACCAGAGATGACCCCTAAAAATGTATGGAGACATTGAAGACAATGGTGGTTCGTGAAGACATTCATGTTGAAGATAATGACGATAAAGACATTCACTTGAAGACTATGGAGTGCGAAGACATAGTTTCTTTCATAGTTTCCTTTTCTTCTTTCTTGACTCATAGGAACCACCATATTGTTAAATGGGGTCCAAGTGAACAAAGTCAGATGACTGAAGTGATGCTCAACCAAATCCTATGTCTTCGAGCAAATACAATGAGAGAAAATCTTATCCAGAGCTGGATGAGTCAACTTTGCTTGTAGCCCAAGCCAAGCTGCCACATGTGTTTGAAATCCGACCGTTGGACACGTGTTAGTTCCTTAGTGATCCAGGGTCATTTCGGACATATCAGGTCGGGTTGCCACTTGGCTATAAATATCCCACCCCCTACACCATAAATTGGTGGCTGCTCAGAGTAAGTGCATGGCTTTTGTCGTTTGAGAGCAACCCACCTCCAAAACCTTTGAGAGAGAGATCCTTGCAAGGACAAAGCCCAAAACACCCAAAGCCAAAGAGTGTTAGGCATCGCTGAAGTCTTTCTATCCGCATGACCTAAAGACTTGTTACACTTGAGGATTGTGCATCCTTCAACCGATTAGGCGTCACATTCTGAGGATCCAAGAGTCATTGTGGATTGCCCGTGAATGGTGTCTGTGAAGGTTTGGAAGTCTACCTTGAAGACTTACCTGAGGGATAGGGCAAGGACTAATGTCCTTAGCTCTAGGGGAATAAGGTGAAGACACAGTCTTTTGAGTTCAATCTCAGTATCCCAAACTAGATGTACAATTGTCACAGCAACGGGAACTGTTCTACCAAATCCCTGTCTTCACCAAGCAACTGGTTTTATCCCCTACCCTCCTTACTTTCCAGTTTGTCTTCGTGAAGTCATTGCTTGCTTGCCTGATCCATTTGTCTTCACTATGTGAAGACTTGTAATTGTTTGGTTTCATACTATCTTCCATTCTGATCCTTTCTTCCTAGCTGCTGTTAGTCTCCGTGCTTTCACTGTATTGCTTGCTTGACTATTGCTAGCCTAGTGTAGTTTACATTCCGCTGCATATCATATAGGTTCATATTACCTGTTTGTCTTCAAAGCACTTGTGTTTTGAAGACTTTCATAAAAATCGCCTATTCACCCCCCTCTAGTCGATAACTAGCACTTTTAATTGGTATCAGATCAAGGTGCTCCCTTGTTCTGTGTGATTCGATTTAACCACCTGGAGTTTTAGCTATGTCGACTGCAGGGATAATCAAGGTCTCCACTGCGTGCCTGGTCTTTGATGGCACTGATTACCCCTACTGGAAGAATAAGATGTGCATGCATCTTGAAGCCATTGACATTGACCTCTGGTATGTCGTCAAGACAAGTGTTACCAAGGTCGGTGAAGGCGTCACCGTTGCTGATGTCAAGAGGTTCGCGCAACTGGACTCAGCTGCCAAGAACATCATCTGTGGTCATCTGACCAAAGGGCACTATGTGTTGGGGAACGCAGTAATTTCAAAAAAATTCCTACGATCATGCAAGATCTATCTAGGAGATGCATAGCAATGAGAGGGGAGAGTGTGTCCATGTACCATCGTAGACCGAAAGCGGAAGCATTTCAATAACGCGGTTGATATAGTCAAACTTCTTCGCGGTCCAACCGATCAAGTACCGAACGTATGGCACCTCCGCGTTCAACACACGTTCAGCTCGAGGACGTCCCTCATACTCTTGATCCAATTGAGGACGAGGGTGAGTTCCATCAGCACGACGGCGTGGCGATGATGATGATGATGTTACCGACGCAAGGTGCTACGTCTTGAGCTTGCATTGGTTTTCCTTGAAGAGGAAAGGGTGATGCAGCAATAGTAGCGTAAGTATTTCCCTCAGTTTTTGAGAACCAAGGTATCAATCTAGTAGGAGGCTCCTCAAAAGTCCCACGCACCTACACAAACAAACAAGAACTCGCAACCAATGCAATAAAGGGGTTGTCAATCCCTTCATGGCCACTTGCAAAAGTGAGATCTGATAGAGATATTATGATAAGATAAATATATTTTTGGTATTTTATAAGAGAAAAGTATGTTTTTCGTCCCTAAAGTTCCCAAAATGTGCAGACTTCGTCCTTCAACTTTTTTTGGTCTACTTTTGGTCCCTCAAGTTTCAAAACCGGTCAAGTTTCGTCCGAATTCCGGTTTCGCTAGAAAACAGGACACGTGGCATGGTATTTTCTCTCCCCTCACTTGCCACGTCCGACCCGCCGTTGGGTCAAACAGACCGCCCGCACGACGCCGTCAGCTCACTCTCCACCTCACGCTCTTCTCTTCCTCTTCTCTCTCTCCGTCCCGACCTCGCCATCGCCTTGCCCCGCGTCGTCCCCTTGCTCGCTGCCAGCGCCTTGTTCCCCTTCCTTGTCGGCGCCATGCGAACTCACGAGGAGATCCTTGGGTGGATGAGTGAGGACAGAAGCAGTTGTGCTCCTACACAGGTAAGTGCCAATTTGTGATCTAGGGTTAGGGATTTGGGGATTTAGGGTTCTTCCTTGGTGATTGAGGGACTAAGGGGAGGTGTTGTTGGGTGTTGTTTGTCGTTTAATAGGTCTATATGCCCAAGGAACTGATATCTGGCAAAGTACCACTCGCAATCGAAGATCCAGAGTTTTGCGGCATCGAAACTGAGAGCAATTTTAGTTGTTTTTGTGGATTTTTGCCAGTGAGAAAGGTTGCTTATGAAGGAGTGAACACTGGCAGAAGGTTCATTTGTTGCATGCGGGAGGTGAATTTAGTTGTCACATTCATTTCTTTCTACCAAATCTGCATGGTAATGTTCGAATGAACTAATGTAATTTATTTGAATTTTAGGATGAACAAGCATGTGATTTTCTGATGTGGTATGATCCTGAATGGCCTGCACCAGCGCAGAGATCTATCAACGCACTTTATGCAGATAAGTTGAAGGCTGAAGATTGTAAGATGGAACTGGAGCTCATGTTGGCCGATAAGATATCTGACATGGAAGAAAAAGAGAAGAAAAGGCAGCAGAAGATGATATCCAAGACGAAGGCAATGAAGATGGAGCTAAACAAGAAGGATCTGTTTATCTGGGTATTAGTTGGTAGCAATATAGCTTTATTTGCAGTGCTAGCTGTGCTTATTGGACTGAAAATTTAATGTTTTTGTAAGTTGCACTGCTAGATGTTGCCAAGAACTGAATGTAATAGGCTAAGATGCTATGTATGTTAGTTTGTTGTGCTTATAAGCACTGACCAATTGTACCTATTTCAGTTTACATTATAAGCACTGAATTATTCTGTACTAAATTGTGCTCTATGCTGTACATATTGGCATTTGGACAGCAAGTAGGCACACATATTCAACAGGAAATGAGAGGAAGCACACAATTATAAGTGCTAGAAACACAGCCAAGGTTCAACTTAAGAAACATAGCCAAGCTTCATCTTGTTCAGTACACAAACAACAGGTTTTCTGAAGGAAACAAACAACAATGTTCAAATTTAACTGGAGACATGAGATAAAAAGGAAACAAACACACAGTTTTTCTGAACATACACACTGGCCTCACTCAAGCAGCTTGCTGGGCACTTTTTTTCTCTTTTATTTTCTCCAGTGAAGTTGGTGTTAGCAGCTCCAGAACTGAAATTCATAGTAACTCCAGAGCTGCTGCTAACATTGACATGAACATTCTTCACAGTGGCCTTTGAGGTAGCAGTGACCTTGCTCTGAGGTGGTTTGAAAGGCTTGAATCTGCTAACATTTGAAGGTGGCCTTCTTGAAGTAGATGGAATGTCTGATGGAGCCTTTCTCTTGCTACTCACATTTGTGCTTTCCTATGAGGGTTGCACAGGACCCTGCAAACATTTTCATTAGAGAGCTATGTTTAACATATTGCACAGAAAATAAGGTAGGAACGTACGTAAACACTCACCTTTGTAGTTGGCCTAGAACTAGCCTTTGTAGCTGGCCTAGAACTACCCTTTGTAGTTGGCTTTGCACTAGAATTCCTAACAGTTGGGGCACTGCTAGCAGATGGTTTAGGAGCAGTACACTTTGTTTTGTTGTGGCCTGTGCATTTGCAAACAGAGCATCTACTGATTGTGCCAACTTTACCCATCCTGTGCTTAGGTGCAGTGGGTTTCTCTCCCTTCCCTTTTTTCCTCTCAGTTCTTGGCCTTCCTGGCATTTTTACATATCCTGGAGCTGCTGACCTAGGTCTGTTGGATTCAGGCCAAGTTGCCATACCATCTACTGGCTGGAGGAAGTGTGAGTATGTTGCCTTGAAATTCTCCACTGAAAAGCAGCTAGCAACATAGCCAGAAATGTCATTTGTGACCATGTGTATAGCACACACAACATGTGCACATGGTAAACCAGAGAGCTGCCAGTACCTACAGCTACATGTCCAGTTGGTCAAATCAACTTTGAATCTATACTGCACTCTTTCTGTCACTTCAAAGCAGTTGTTGCCATTAGACATGGCAGTGCAATGAGCTGACTCATTGATCATCTTTTCAAGTTTTTTCATAATGTTTGGACAGATAGTACCACTCCACTTTGGCCACTTGTCATTGTTCTCTTGTATCCTTACCATGATTTTCCTTCTAATGGTCTCTTGCATAGTAATAACAGCAAAGAATCTAGCTTCCACAATCCACTTATTAAAGCTCTCACACATGTTGTTGTCTACACTATCACAGTTGGATCCTAACCTCATCCATGCTCTGCTCCAGTGACATGGGTCTGTTTTAGTGACAGCCCTTGCACCCATAACAGTTTCCTTGGCCAACTTCTCCCTAGCATGATTAAACAGAGCTACATTTGATGCTTTTGCACATCTCCAGAACAGTTTCTGCCAGTCCTTGTTTCTGAATTTAAGTCTCCAGTTAGCATATATATGTCTGGCACAATTCCTATGCTCAGCCAATGTTGCCCAGTTCTGAACTGCCGTTATAATTCCCTGAAAAAATAAATTGTTCATTAGCAAAAAGTAGCAATAAATTATGGAGATCTCTAAATTATGTAGCACTCACTTTCTGCTGGTCAGATATGAACACCCAGCCTTGACCATCTTCCACTTCCAAATTTCTAAACAAGAAATCATAGAACCAATCCCATGAGTCATTATTCTCCTTCTCAACTACTGCCCATGCAATTGGGTACATTTGGTTATTTGCATCCCTCCCTATAGCACAGAGCAGCTCTCCATTTGTTGCTCCTTTGAAAAAACATCCATCCATTCCTACTACTTTTCTACAACCTGCCTTGAAACCTTCTTTCAGAGTAGCCAAGCACACATATATTCTCAGAAATGTTGGTACTCTTTCCTTTGGATCAAGTTTGACAACAACAATGCTTCCTGGATTGCTCCTCAGCAATTCCAACTGATAATCAAACACTTTTGAGTATTGGAACTTGGTGGAATCATACACTCTCTGCTTCACAATTTGTTTTGCTCACTTAATTTGTGATGTGCTCACATTTGCAAACATGTCCTCTTGCACATGTGCTTTCAAGCTGTCAATCTATAGATTGGAAAAGTTGGAGAGTGAGCTGACGGTGTCGCGGCGGCGGTCTGTTTGACCCAACGGCGAGTCGGACGTGGCAAGTGAGAGGAGAGAGAATACCACGCCACGTGTCATGTTTTCTAGCGAAACCGGAATTCGGACGAAACTTGACCGGTTTTGAAACTTGAGGGACCAAAAGTAGACCAAAAAAAGTTGAAGGACGAAGTCTGCAATTTTTGGGAACTTGAGGGACGAAAAACATACTTTTCTCTATAGATTGGAAAAGTAAAGATGCAAATAAAAGTAGATTGAAAGCTTATATGATAAAAGATAGACCCGGGGGCCATAGGTTTCACTAGTGGCTTCTCTCAAGATAGCATAAGTATTACGGTGGGTGAACAAATTACTGTCGAGCAATTGATAGAAAAGCGAATAGTTATGAGATTATCTAGGCATGATCATGTATATAGGCATCACGTCCGTGACAAGTAGACCGACTCCTGCCTGCATCTACTACTATTACTCCACTCATCGACCGCTATCCAGCATGCATCTAGAGTATTAAGTTCATAAAGAACAGAGTAATGCTTTAAGAAAGATGACATGATGTAGATGTATAAACTCATGCAATATGATATAAACCCCATCTTTTTACCCTCGATGGCAACAATACAATACATGCCTTGCTGCCCCTGCTGTCTCTGGGAAAGGACACCGCAAATTGAACCCAAATCTAAGCACTTCCCCATTGCAAGAAAGATCAATCTAGTAGGCCAAACCAAACTGATAATTCGAAGAGACTTGCAAAGATAACTTAATCACACATAAAAGAATTTAGAGGAGATTCAATTATTTCTCATAGATAAACTTGATCATAAACCCACAATTCATCGGATCTCGACAAATACACCGCAAAAAGAGTTACATCGAATAGATCTCCAAAAAGATCGAGGAGAACGTGGTATTGAGATTCAAAGATAGAGAAGAAGCCATCTAGCTAATAACTATGGACCCGAAGGTCTGTGGTAAACTACTCACAACTCATTGGAGAGGCCTTGGAGATGATGTAGAGGCCCTCCATGGTTGATTCCCCCTCCGGCGGAGCGCCGCCGAAGGCTCCAAGATGCGATCTTGCGGATACAGAAGGTTACGGTGGTGGAAATAGTTTTTCGTGGTCGCCTCTGATGTTCTCGGGGTACGTGGGTATATATAGGAGGAAGAAGTAGGTCGGTGGACTCTCGAGGGTCCCACG
>NC_041387.1:479655502-479720962 GCF_002162155.2 Triticum dicoccoides
GTGGCTTCCTCGATTGTTTCTTGACTTCCACTCCAAGTCCTCTGGATCACGTTCGTTCCAAAAATCACGCTCCCGAAGGTTTCATTCCATTTGGACTCCATTTGATATTCCTTTTCTTCGAAACACTGAAATAGGCAAAAAAACAGCAATACGGGCTGGGCCTCCGGTTAGTAGGTTAGTCCCAAAAATGATATAAAAGTGTAAAGTAAAGCCCATAAACATCCAAAACGGGTAATATAATAGCATGGAACAATCAAAAATTATAGGTACGTTGGAGACGTATCAAGCATCCCCGAGCTTAATTCCTGCTCGTCCTCGAGTAGGTAAATGATAAAAACAAATTTTTTGATGTGGAATGCTACCTAGCATAATTCTCAATGTAATTTTCTTTATTGTGGCATGATTGTTCAGACCCAAAGATTCAAGATAAAAGCTTATAAAACATAAAAATAATAATACTCAAAGCATACTAACAAAGAATCATGTCCTATCAAAATAGCATAGCCAAATAAAACTTATCCGTACAAAATCATATAGTTAGGTCATGCTTCATTTTCATTACACAAAATACTCCCGTCATGCACAACCCCGGTTTCAGCCAAGCAATTGGTTCATACTTCTTAACGCGCTTCAACTTTTTCAACCCTTACGCAATACATGAGCGTAAGCCATGGACATAGCACTATATGTGGTATATGGTGGTGGTTGTGAGGACAAAAAGGGAGAAGATAGTCTCACATCAACTAGGTGTATCAACGGGCTATGGAGATGCCCATCAATAGATATCAATGTGTGTGAGTAGGGATTGCCATGAAACGGATGCACTAGAGCTATACATGTATGAAAGCTCAACAAAATAAACTAAGTGGGTGTGCATCCAACTCGCTTGCTTACGAAGACCTAGGGCATTTTGAGGAAGCCCATCATTGGAATATACAAGCCAAGTTCTATAATGAAAAATTCCAACTAGTATATGAAAGTGACAACATAGGAGACTTTCTATCATGAAGGTCATAGTGCTATTTTGAAGCACAAGTGTGGAAAAGAGATAGTAGCATTGTCCCTTCTCTCTTTTTCTCTCATTTTTTTATTTGGCCTTTCTCTTTTTTTTATTTGGCCTTTTTTTACTTGGTGGGCTCTTTGGCCTTTTTTTTAAGTCCGAAGTCTCATCCCGACTTGTGGGGGAATCATAGTCTTCATCATCCTCTCCTCACTTGGGACAATGCTCTAATAATGAAGATCATCACACTTTTATTAATTTACAACTCGAGAATTACAACTCAACACTTAGAACAAAATATGACTCTATATGAATGCCTCCGGTGGTGTACCGGGATATGCAATGAATCAAGAGTGACATGTATGAAAATTATGAAGGTGGCCTTGCCACAAATACAGTGTCAACTACATGATCATGCAAAGAGCAATATGACAATGATGGAGCATGTCATAATAACGGAACGGTGGAAAGTTGCATGGAAATATATCTCGGAATGGCTATGGAAATGCCATAATAGGTAGGTATGGTGGCTGTTTTGAGGAAGGTAAATAATGGGTGCATGATACTGGTGAAAGTTGTGCGGTATAATAAAGGCTAGCAAAGTGGAAGGGTGAGTGTGCGTATATCCATGGACTCACATTAGTCATAAAGAACTCATATACTTATTGCAAAAGTCTACTTGCCCTCGAAGCAAAGTACTACTATGCATGCTCCTAGGGGAAGGCTTGGTAGGAGTTAACCATCACGCGATCCCGACCTCACTCATAAGGAAGACAATTAAAAGAGCACTGATACGTCTCCATCGTATCTATAATTTTTGATTGCTCCATGCCAATATTCTACAACTTTCATATACTTTTGACAATTTTTTATACTATTTTTTGGGACTAACATATTGATCTAGTGCCTAGTGCCAGTTCCTATGTGTTGCATGTGTTATGTTTCGTAGAAACCCCATATCAAACGGATTCCAAATGGGATAAAAACGGACGGAGAATTGTTTTGGAATATTTGTGATTTTTGGGAAGTAAAATCAACGCGAGACGGTGCCCGAGGTGGCCACGTGACAGGGGCCCACGCCCACTCTAGGTTGGTGCGCCCCCACCCTCCTGGGCCCCTCGTAAGGCGGTTCATGCCCTTCTTTGGCCGCAAGAAAGCTAATTTTTGGAAAAAGATCTGGGCAAAGGTTTCAATCCAATCGGAGTTACAGATCTCCGGATATAAAAGAAACGGTGCCAGGGCAGAATTCTAGAACGCAGAAACAGAGACATACAGAGAGGTAGATCCAATCTCGGAGGGGCTCTCGCCCCTCCCACGCCATGGGAGCCAAGGACCAGAGGGGAAACCCTTCTCCCATCTAGGGAGAAGGTCAAAGAAGAAGAAGAAGAAGGGGGGCTCTCTCCCCCTTGCTTCCGGTGGCGCCGGAGCACTGCCGGGGCCATCATCATCACCGTGATCTTCACCAACACCTCCATCATCTTCACCAATGTCTCCATCACCTTCCCCCATCTATATTCAATGGTCCACTCTCCCGCAACCCGCTGTACCCTCTACTTGAACATGGTGCTTTATGATTCATATTATTATCCAATGTGTGTTGCCATCCTATGATGTCTGAGTAGATTTGCATTGTCCTACCGGTGATTGATGAATTGCTATGATTGGTTTGAGTTGCATGTTTTATTATTGGTGCTGTCCTATGGTGCTCTCCGTGTCGCGCAAGCGTGAGGGATCCCCATTGAAGGGTTTGTAATATGTTCATGATTTGCTTATGGTGGGTGGCGTGAGTGACAGAAGCACATACCCGAGTAAGTAGGTTGTTTGCCTATGAGATAAAGGGGACTTGATACTTTAATGCTATGGTTGGATTTTACCTTAATGATCTTTAGTAGTTGCGGATGCTTGCTAGAGTTCCAACCATAAGTGCATATGATCCAAGAAGAGAAAGTATGCTAGCTTATGCCTCTCCCTCAAATAGAATTGCAATAGTGATTACCGGTCTAGTAACATAGTCAATTGCTTAGGGACAATTTCACAACTCCTACCACCACTTTTCCACACTTGCTATATTTACTTTATTGCTTCTTTATATAAACAGCCCTAGCTTTTATTTATGTGCTCTTTATTATCTTGCAAACCTATCCAACTACACCTACAAAGTACTTCTAGTTTCATACTTGTTTTTGGTAAAGCGAACGTCAAGCGTGCGTAGAGTTGTGTCGGTGGTCGATAGAACTTGAAGGAATATTTGTTCTGCCTTTAGCTCCTTGTTGGGTTCGACACTCTTACTTATCGAAAGATGCTACAACTGATCCCCTACACTTGTGGTTTATCAAGACCTTTTTCTGGCGCTGTTGCCGGGGAGTCATAGCGTGGGGTGAATATTCTCGAGTGTGCTTGTTTGCTTTATCACTAAGTAATTTTTATTTGCTGTTCTTAGTTGTTTTCTATCTTTAGTTATGGGTTGGAAACACAAAATACCAAAAAAATTAGTTGTACCTACTGGACCAATGGTTGAAGAACCACTCAAAATCTATCACACTCCTGAAGCTTTTTTACTTGGATCATCTTCGATCCCTTTGTGCTCGTGCTGAAACCCCCACTAGCTTAGTTGAGGGAAAATCTTTAGAAGAGCATGCTTGTTATGTGCGACACCATATATCTGAAAAAGGGAAACTTTTACTGGATCAAATTCATTGTTTGCAATGCTATGCTTGGACTTTATGTGAAATATATGATGTTACTTGTTGTTCTGAAAACCCTAAGAAACACCTTCCCTACCAATGCTTGTTTAGTGATAATGGAATCGTATCTTCATATGCTAAGGGTGTTTATAATTACTATGATGTTCAACAAATTGAAGAATTTGTTGCTTTTAAGGGTGCTTATGAAATTGCTGCTTTGATTGAAAAGTATGATGCTACTCTCTACAAGTCTGAAAAGTTTGCCATACTTGAATATTGTTATGATAATTATGCTTCTAATGCCTATGTTAAACTATATATTGAGGACTCCTCCGCGGTCCAAGAAGAGACTAATATTTTGCAGGAAGCTATGGAAGAAGAAATTGATGAAACTGTGAGTTCATTGGATGAAAAAGATGTTGAGGAGAGCGAAGAACAAAAGGAGGATGAGCGGATTAGCTACCCGTGCCCACCTTCTAATGATAGTAACTCTTCAACTCATACATTGTTTAATTCCCCTTCGTGCTTACCGGAGGATGATTGCTATGATGATTGTTATGATCCCGTTGATTCTCTTAAAATACCCCTTTTTGATGATGCTTGCTATGCTCGTGGCCATGATGCCAATATGAATTATGCTTATGGAGATGAAATTGCATAGTTCCTTATGTTAAACATGAAATTGTTGCTATTGCACCCACGCATGATAGTCCTATTATCTATTTGAATTCTCCAAACTACACTATATAGGAGAAGTTTGTGCTTATTAAGGATTATATTGATGGGTTGCCTTTTACCATTGCACATGATAATTTTGATGAATATAATATGCATGTGCTTGCTGCTCCTACTTGCAATTATTATGAGAGAGGAACTATATCTCCACCTCTCTATGTTTCCAATATGATAAAATTGCAAGAAACTGTTTATACTATGCATTGGCCTTTACTTGGTGTGCGTGAATTGTTCTTTTATGACATGCCGATGCATAGGAAGAGAGTTAGACTTCGTTGTTACATGATATATGTTACTTTGTGCTCACTACTAAATTACAAATCATTGTTAATTAAAGTTGGCTTTGATATACCTTGGGATCCGGGTGGATCCAGTACTTGAGCACAATATGCCTAGCTTAATGGCTTTAAAGAAAGTGCTGCAAGGGAGACAACCCAGAAGTTTTAGAGAGTCATTTATTTCTGTTGAGTGCTTTTATATAGTATAAAAACAAAAAAAATAAAGAGGGGAACCTAAAAACTTTTCAAAAAGGAAAGTGAAAGTGAGAAAGACAAGCATTGTTGAAGTGGGAGCTAGCCTTGAACTTTGTTCATGCTCACAGAAACTTTGTGAATCTTGATTAAAGAAACTTTTCATCAAAAATAATTATCCCCTTGTATAATTCCATTGTATTATAAAAATAATGTGCTAAGGTTTGCCTTTAGGATGTTTACAATGCTTGTTGGTTTGTACGTTACAAGACAGAAATTTGGCTGTAGTGCGCGAGTTTACATTTTTAACTGGAATGTCAAATGGTTCTAATTATTTGTGCACTGTCTTTATTTACAATTTTTTTATTTTACCTAATTTTGGTAGAATGTTTGGGGTACCAGAAGTATGGTGAATGTTCAGATTGCTACAGACTGTTCTGTTTTTGACAGATTCTGTTTTTGATGCATAGTTTTCTTGTTTTGATGAAACTATCAATTCCTATCAGTGGATTAAGCCATGTAAAAGCTATATTACAGTAGACACAATGCAAAAATAAAATATGAATTGGTTTGCAACAGTACTTGTAGTAGTGATTTTCTTTATTATACTAACGGATCTTATCGAGTTTTCTGTTGAAGTTTTGTGTGGATGAAGTGTTTGATCGAGGATGTCTCGATATGAGGAAAAGGAAGAGAGGCAAGAGCTCAAGCTTGGGGATGCACAAGGCACCCCAAGTAAATATTCAAGGATACTCAAGCGTCTAACCTTGGGGATGCCCCGGAAGGCATCCCCTCTTTATTCAACAACTATCGGTATGTTTTCGGATTCGTTTCGTTCATGCGATATGTTCAAGTCTTGGAGCATCTTTTGCATTTGGTTTTCACTTTTATTTTATGCACCATGCTGGTATGAGATAGTCCTTGGTTTATTTATAGAATGCTTATTGCACTTCACTTAAATCTTTTGATTATGGCTTTATAGAATGCTTCATGTGCTTCACTTATATCATTTGAAGTTTGGATTGCCTGTTTCTCTTCACATAGAAAACCGCCATTTGTAGAATGCTCTTTTGCTTCACTTATATTTGTTAGAGCATGGGCATATCTTTTGTAGAAAGAATTAAACTCTCTTGCTTCACTTATATCTATTTAGAGAGATGACAAGAATTGGTCATTCACATGGTTAGTCATAAAATCCTACATAAAACTTGTGGATCACAGAATATGATATGTTTGATTCCTTGCAATAGTTTTGCGATACAGAGGTGATAATACATGGGAGGTACTAGTAGATGGTTGTGTTTAGTAAGGATATTGGTGTTAAGGTTTGTGATTCCCGAAGCATGCACGTATGGTCTACTAACTATGTAACCAAATTGGCGCGCATTGTATTTTGATTGTTTATCTTTGCGTGAAGGTCGGGGGCGCGCGATGGTTAACTCCTACCAACCTCCCCCCTAGGAGTATGTGTGTAGTACTTTGTTTCAAGGGCTTTTAAATTTTTGCAATAAGTATGTGAGTTCTTTATGACTAATGTTGAGTTCATGGATTATACGCACTTTTACCTTTCCATCATTGCTAGCCTCTTCGGTACCGTGCATTGCCCTTTCTCACTTCGAGAGTTGGTGCAAACTTCGCCGGTGCATCCAAACCCCGTGATATGATGCGCTCTATCACACTTAAGCCTCCTTATATATTCCTCAAAACAGCCACCATACCTACCTATCATGGCATTTCCATAGCCATTCCGAGAGATATTGCCATGCAACTTCCATCATCATCATATACATGACTTGAGCATTCATTGTCATATTGCTTTGCATGATCGTAAGATAGCTAGCATGATGTTTTGATGGCTTGTCCATTTTTTGATGTCATTGCTACGCTAGATCATTGCACATCATGGTACACCGCCGGAAGCATTCATATAGAGTCATATCTTTGTTCTAGTATCGAGTTGTAATATTGAGTTGTAAGTAAATAAAAGTGTGATGATCATCATTATAGAGCATTGCCCCATGAAAAAAAAGAAAAAAAAGAAAAAAAAGAGAGGCCAAAGAAGCCTAAATAAAAAAGGGGGCCAAACAAGCCCACCCAAAAAAAGAAAAAAAGAAAAAAAAGAAGAAAAGAAAAGGGGCAACGTTACTATCCTTTTTCCACACTTGTGCTTCAAAGTAGCACCATGTTCTTCATATAGAGAGTCTCCTATATTGTCAATTTCATATACTAGTGGGAATTTTCATTATAGAACTTGGCTTGTATATTCCAACGATGGGCTTCCTCAAATGCCCTAGGTCTTCATGAGCAAGTAAGTTGGATGCACACCCACTTAGTTTTCAGTTTGAGCTTTCATACACTTATAGCTCTTAGTGCATCCGTTGTATGGCAATCCCTACTCCTCGCATTGACATCAATCGATGGGCATCTCCATAGCCCGTTGATTAGCCGCGTTGATGTGAGACTTTCTTCCTTTTTGTCTTCTCCACATAACCTCCACCATCATATTCTATTCCACCCATAGTGCTATATCCATGGCTCACGCTCATGTATTGCGTGAGAGTTGAAAAAGTTTGAGAATACTAAAGTATGAAACAATTCCTTGGCTGACACCGGGATAGGCATGAGGGGTACCTTGTGTTAAGAAAAGGGAGCATACAAGACTATATGATTTTGTAGGGATAACGTTCTGGAAGCATTGATATTTTGAAATACATGATTGTTTGTTGGGATGCCCTAAGTATTATTGTTTTTATGTCAAATGATAGACTATTGCTTTGAATCACTCATGTCTTAATATTCATGCCATGATTAGATATATGATCAAGATTATGCTAGGTAGAATTCCACATCAAAAATTATCTTTTTTATCATTTACCTACTCGAGGACGAGTAGGAATTAAGCTTGGGGATGCTGATACGTCTCCGTCGTATCTATAATTTTTGATTGCTCCATGCCAATATTCTACAACTTTCATATACTTTTGGCAATTTTTATACTATTTTTTGGGAGTAACATATTGATCCAGTGCCCAGTGCCAGTTCCTGTCTGTTGCATGTTTTATGTTTCGTAGAAACCCCATATCAAACGGAGTCCAAACGGGATAAAAACGGACGGAGAATTATTTTGGAATATTTGTGATTTTTGGGAAGTAAAATCAACGCGAGACGGTACCCGAGGTGGCCACGAGACAGGGGCCCACGCCCACTCCAGGTGGGCGCACCCCCACCCTCCTAGGCCCCTCGTAAGGCGGTTGATGCCCTTATTTGGCCGCAAGAAAGCTATTTTTTGGAAAAAGATCTGGGCGAAGGTTTCAATCCAATCGGAGTTACGGATCTCCGGATATAAAATAAACGGTGCCAGGGCAGAATTCCAAAACGCAAAAATAGAGAGAGATAGAGAGATAGATCCAATCTCGGAGGGGCTCTCGCCCCTCCCACGCCATGGGAGCCAAGGACCAGAGGGGAAACCCTTCTCCCATCTAGGGAGAAGGTCAAGGAAGAAGAAGAATAATGGGGGCTCTCTCCCCCTTGCTTCCGGTGGCGCCGGAGCGCTGCTGGGGACCATCATCATCACCGCGATCTTCACCAACACCTCCATCATCTTCACCAACGTCTCCATCACCTTCCCCCATCTATATTTAGTGGTCCACTCTCCCGCAACCCGTTGTACCCTCTACTTGAACTTGGTGCTTTATGCTTCATATTATTATCCAATGATGTGTTGCCATCCTATGATGTCTGAGTAGATTTTCGTTGTCCTACCGGTGATTGATGAATTCCTATGATTGGTTTGAGTTGCATGTTTTATTATTGGTGATGTCATATGGCGCTCTCTGTGTCGCGCAAGCGTGAGGGATCCCCGTTGTAGGGTTTGCAATATGTTCATGATTTGCTTATGGTGGGTGGCGTGAGTGACAGAAGCATAGACCCGAGTAAGTAGGTTGTTTGCGTATGGGATAAAGGGGACTTGATACTTTAATGCTATGGTTGGGTTTTACCTTAATGATCTTTAGTAGTTGCAGATGGTTGCTAGAGTTCCAATCATAAGTGCATATGATCCAAGAAGAGAAAGTATGTTAGCTTATGCCTCTCCCTCAAATAGAATTGCAATAGTGATTACCGGTCTAGTAACGTAGTCAATTGCTTAGGGACAATTTTACAACTCCTACCACCACTTTTCCACACTCGCTATATTTACTTTGTTGCTTCTTTATCTAAACAGCCCTAGCTTTTATTTACGTGCTCTTTATTATCTTGCAAACCTATCCAACTACACCTACAAAGTACTTCTAGTTTCATACTTGTTCTAGGTAAAGCGAACGCCAAGCGTGCGTAGAGTTGTATCGGTGGTTGACAGAACTTGAGGGAATATTTTTTCTGCCTTTAGCTCCTCGTTGAGTTAGACACTCTTACTTCTCGAAAGAGGCTACAACTGATCCCCTACATTTGTGGGTTATCAAGCACCTCATGCAACAAATTTGTCACACAACTTTTACCATACGTGCATGCTACGGGACTTGCGAACTTCAACACAAGTATTTCTCAATTTCATAATTACCCACTAGCATGACTCTAACGTTACCACTTTTATATCTCAAAACAATTATCAAGCATCAAATTGATCCTAGTGTTTAATGCACTTCCTATGATAGTTTTTATTATACCCAACTTGGATGCTTATCATTCTAGGACCAAATTCATAACCATACCAAATACCATGCTGTTCTAGAAGACTCTCAAAATAATATAAGTGAAGCATGATAGATCAACAATTTCTTCAAAATTAAGCCACCGCCGTGCTCTAAAAGATATAAGTGAAGTACTAGAGCAAAAACTATCTAGCTCAAAAGATATAAGTGAAGCACATAGAGTGTTCTAATAAATTCTAATCAAGTGGGCTTCTCCCAAAAGGTGTGTACAGCAAGGATGACTGTGGTAAAATAAAAAGCAAAGACTAATATCATACAAGACGCTCCAAGCAAAACACATATCATGTGGCGAATAAAAATATAGCTCCAAGTAAAGTTACCGATAAACGAAGACGAAAGAGGGGATGCCTTCCAGGGCATCCCCAAGCTTAGGCTTTTGGCTATCCTTGAATATCTTGGGGTGCCTTGGGCATCCCCAAGCTTAGGCTCTTGCCACTCCTTATTCCATAGTCCATCAAATCTTTACCCAAAACTTGAAAACTTCACAACACAAAACTCAACAGGAAATCTCAAAAGCTCCATTAGTGAAAGAAAGAAAAACCACCACATAAGGTACTGTAATGAACTCATTATTTATTTATATTGTTGTTAAACCTACTGTATTTCAAGTTCTCTGTGGTTCATACCCTTACATACTAGCCATAGATGCATCAAAATAAGCAAATAACACACGAAAAACAGAATCTGTCAAAAACAGAACAGTCTGTAGGAATCTGTAACTCTTGAATACTTCTGTAACTCTAAAACTCCTACCAAAATAGGAAGTCCTGGGAAATTTGTCTATTAATCTACATCAAAAATAATCAACGCAAAATCACGTTTCTGTGAATTACTAAAATTATTTTTGTGCGCGCAAAGTTTCTGTTTTTTCATCAGAATCAAATTAACTATCACCATAGGTTATCCTATAGGTTCTACTTGGCACAAACACTAATTAAAACATAAAAACACATCTAAACAGAAGGTAGATGCAAAATTTATTACTAAACAGAAGCAAAAACAAAAAACACAAATAAAATTGGGTTGCCTCCTAACTAGCGCTATCGTTTAACGCCCCTAGCTAGGCATAAAAGCGAGGATAGATCTAAGTAGTGACATCTTTGGCACTTAATTCATAAGTAGCTCGCATGATAGATTCATAAGGTAATTTGACTTTCTTTCTTGGATGCTCCATGCCTTTCCTTAATGGAAATTGGAATTTAACATTCCCTTCCTTCATATCAATAATCGCACCAATCATTCTAAGGAAAGGTCTACCAAGAATAATAGGACAAGAAAGATTGCAATCTATATCAAGAACGATAAAATCTACGGGCACCAAATTCCTATTTGCAACAATGAGAACATCATTGATCCTTCCCATTGGGTTTTTAATGGTGAAATCCGCCAGGTGCAAATTTAAAGAACAATCATCAAGATCATGGAAACCTAGAATATCACATAAAGTTTTTGGAATCGTGGAAACACTAGCACCCAAATCACATAAAGCATAACACTCATGATCTTTAATTTTAATCTTTATAGTAGGTTCCCACTCATCATAAAGTTTTCTAGGTATAGCAAATTCCAAAGTAAGTTTTTTTTCATCAAAAAGATTGCATCAAGGCATCGACAATATGTTTGGTAAAAGCTTAATTTTGACTATAAGCATGAGGAGAATTCACAACGGATTGCAACAAGGAAATACAATCTTCTAAAGAACAATTATAATTAAATTCCTTGAAATCCAAGATAGTGGGTTCAATGCTATTTAAAGCCTTGACCTCTCCGATCCCACTTTTACCAAATTTAGCATCAAGATCTAAAAACTCCGAATCATTGGGACGCCTTTTAACTAAAGTTGACTCATCTCCAGTCCCATCATTATTAAGATTCATATTGCAAAACAAAGATCTAATAGGGGAAACATCAATAACTTTAAGATCTTCATTATTATTTTCATCTATTTTTTGGTTTGGCAGCTATCTTATTGACTAAGGTAGCTTGCTTATCAGAAATTTGGGCTATAAAATTTTCAAGTCGAGTAATTTGAGAGTTCAAACCATAAAATTCTTTAGACATATCATCAAGCTCTTTGTTCATAAACCCCATAAAATCTTTTTTGTTCTTTAAGCTCTTTTCTAAAGAAATTATTATGCTCAAATTATAAAGTCATAAAACTTCTAACGTTTGATTCAATCTCTTCCAACCTTCTAAGATGAAGGTCGGTGTTCTTAGGCAAAGACATAAGGACAAACAGGCACACAAAAAGACAAGCAAAAGAGAGATAGGAAATTGGGAAAGAGATGCCGAATAAAACGGCAAGGGTGAAGTGGGGGAGAGGAAAATGAGAGGCAAATGGCAAATAATGTAAATGCGAGGGAGATGAGTTTGTGATGGGTACTTGGTATGTCTTGACTTGAGCGAAGAACTCCCCCGCAACGGCGCCAGAAATCCTTCTTGCTATGTCTTGAGCTTGCCTTGGTTTTCCTTGAAGAAGAAAGGGTGATGCAGCAATAGTAGCGTAAGTATTTCCCTCAGTTTTTGAGAACCAAGGTATCAATCCAGTAGGAGGCTCCTCAAAAGTCCCACACACCTACACAAACAAACAAGAACTCGCAACCAAAGCAATAAAAGGGTTGTCAATCCCTTCACGGCCACTTGCGAAAGTGAGATCTGATTGAGATAATATGATAAGATAAATATATTTTTGGTATTTTATAATATAGATTGTAAAAGTAAAGATGCAAATAAAAGTAGATTGAAAGCTTATATGATAAAAGATAGACCCCGGGGCCATAGGTTTCACTAGTGGCTTCTCTCAAGATAGCATAAGTATTACGGTGGGTGAAAAAATTACTGTCGAGCAATTGATAGAAAAGCGAATAATTATGAGATTATCTAGGCATGATCATGTATATAGGCATCACGTCCGTGACAAGTAGACCGACTCCTGCATGCATCTACTACTATTACTCCACACATCGACCGCTATCCAGCATGCATCTAGAGTATTAAGTTCATAGAGAACAGAGTAACACATTAAGAAAGATGACGTGATGTAGAGGGATAAACTCATGCAATATGATATAAACCCCATCTTTTTATCCTCGATGGCAACAATACAATACGTGCCTTGCTGCCCCTGCTGTCACTAGGAAAGGACACCGCAAGATTGAACCCAAAGCTAAGCATTTCTCCCATTGCAAGAAAGATCAATCTAGTAGGCCAAACCAAACTGATAATTCGAAGAGACTTGCAAAGATAACTTAATCACACATAAAAGAATTCAGAGGAGATTCAAATACTTCTCATAGATAAACTTGATCATAAACCCACAATTCATCGGATCTTGACAAACACACTGCAAAAAGAGTTACATCGAATAGATCTCCAAGAAGATCGAGGAGAACATGGTATTGAGATTCAAAGAGAGAGAAGAAGCCATCTAGCTAATAACTATGGACCCAAAGGTCTATGGTAAACTACTCACAACTCATCTCAGAGGCCTTGGATATGATGTAGAGGCCCTCCATGGTCGATTCCCCCTCCGGCGGAGCGTCGACGAAGGCTCCAAGATGGGATCTCACGGATACATAAGGTTACAGTGGTGGAAATAGTTTTTCGTGGTCGCCTCTGATGTTCTCGGGGTACGTGGGTATATATAGGAGGAAGAAGTAGGTCGGTGGACTCCCGAGGGGCCCACGAGATAGGGGCGCGCCAAGTGGGGGGGGGGCTCCACCCTCGTGGCTTCCTGGATTGTTTCTGTACTTCCACTCCAAGTCCTTTGGATCACGTTCGTTCCAAAAATCACGCTCCCGAAGGTTTCATTCCATTTGGACTCCGTTTGATATTCCTTTTCTCCGAAACACTGAAATAGGCAAAAAAAACAGCAATACGGGCTGGGCCTCCGGTTAGTAGGTTGGTCCCAAAAATGATATAAAAGTGTAAAGTAAAGCACATAAACATCCAAAACTGGTAATATAATAGAATGGAACAATAAAAAATTATAGATACGTTGGAGACGTATCACAGGGCTTCGCCTAAGCACTACGACGATATGACCGAGGTGTGTAACTGTGGAGGGGGCACCGCACACGGCTAAAAGATCAACTTGTGTGTTCTAGGGTGCGCCCTGCCCCCGTATATAAAGGAGGGAGAGGGTGAGTCAGCCGGCCCTAGGGGGGCGCGCCAAGGTGTGGAGTCCTACTAGGACTCCCTAGTCCTAGTAGGATTCCACCTCCCACACGGAGTAGGAAAGGGGGAAGGGAGAAGGAGAAGGAAAGGGGGGTCGATCCCCTTCTCCTAGTCCTAATCGGCCTCCTGCACAAGGTAGGGCGTACCAGCCCCTTGTGGGCTGGTGTGCTTCCCTCTTATGGCCCACAAGGCCCATAACTTCTCCCGGGGGGTTCCGGTAACCTCCCGGTACTCCGGAAAATACACGGACTTCTCCGGAACCATTCCGATGTCCGAATATAGCCTTCCAATATATCAATCTTTATGTCTCGACCATTTCGAGACTCCTCGTCATGTCCATGATCTCATCTGGGACTCCGAACAAACTTATGTTCATCAAATCACATGACTTGCGGACCCTACGGGTTCGAGAACTATGTAGACATGTCCGAGACACATCTCTAGTCAATAACCAATAGCAGAACCTGGATGCTTGTATTGGCTCCTACATATTCTACGAAGATCTTTGCCGGTCAAACCGCATAACAACATATGTTGTTCCCTTTGTCATCGGTATGTTACTTGCCCGAGATTTGATCGTCGGTATCATCATACCTAGTTCAATCTCATTACCGTCAAATCTCTTTACCTATTTCGTAATACTTCATCCCGCAACTAACTCATTAGTCACATTTCTTGCAAGGCTTGTAGTGATGAGCATTACCGAGAGGGCCTAGAGATACCTCTCCGAAACACTGAGTGCCAAATCCTAATCTTGATCTATGCCAAACCAACAAACAACTTCAGAGACACCTGTAGATCATATTTATAATCACCCATTTACGTTGTGACGTTTGATAGCACACAAAGTGTTCCTCCGGTATTCGGGAGTTGCATAACCTCATAGTCTGAGGAACATGTATAAGTCATGAAGAAAGCAGTAGCAATGAAACTGTAATGATCATAATGCCAAGCTAACGGATGGGTCATGTCCATCACATCATTCTCCTAATGATGTGATCCCATTCATCAAATGACAACACATGTCTATGGTTAGGAAACATAACCATCTTTGATTAATGAGCTAGTCAAGTAGAGGCATACTAGGGACACTATGTTTTGTCTATGTATTCACACATGTACTAAGTTTCCAGTTAATACAATTCTAGCATGAATAATAAACATTTATCATGAAATAAGGAAATAAATAATAACTTTATTATTGCCTCTAGGGCATATTTCCTTCAGTATGGCCGTGTGAGTGCACTAGAAACTGCGAAGCTGGTCTGGGACTAGCTATCCAAGGTCAATGAAGGCATCTCAACTCAGAGAGACACAAGGATTGATGTTCTTCACAATCTCTTCAACCACTTCAAGAGGAATGACAATGAGAATGTCCATCTCACGTTCGATCGCCTCACTGATACCACAAATTAGCTTCGTGCTCTTGGCACCCATGAGATCACCAAGCATGAAATAGTGAAGAAGCTTCTGAGATAACTTGACAGCTCCTTCGACACCTTGGCCCTGATGATACAAGAGCGTCCTGACTTCAAAGACCTCGATCCATCTGACATACTTGAGAGGCTAAACGCACATGTGTTCTAGCTATCTGAGAAAAGAGATAGCTATGGTCCCAACTATGGCCGATCCCATGCTTTGAAGGCTAAGGTTGTTTTCTCATCTGAAGAAGACTCTGACTGCAGTTCTGGTGATCCTAAAGACATTGGAAAAGAGCTTGCAATGCTTGTGAGGAAGTTCCAGAATTTCTCCAAGAAGAATCGCTTCAGCAAGTCTTCATGATCTAGCTCAAAGAATGATGAGGCTTCATCTCGTGACTACAAGAAGAGAACATGCCACAAATGCAAGAAGACATGCCACTACATCTCTGAGTGTCCTCAATGGGACAAGGAATCAAAGAAGAAGAAGAAGAAGAAGAAGAAGAAGAAGAAGAAGAGCAAGGAATATGATTCTGATGACAAGAAGAAGAACAAATCGTCAAAGTCTTCTTCAAAGTCTTTGTCTCACAAGAAGACCTCATCAGGCAAGGCTCGTGCATTTATTGGCAAGGAGATGGATTCAAAGGAGGAGTCTGCTGCTGAGGAGGCGGAGATGGAGTTTCAGGCGTGGCAAGCCTGGCTCTCGCTTCGGCATTCGTTGCCAAGTCCATCTTCAACACTGAAGACAATGGTCACACCGCCAAAGCTGAAGCTGATGATGACTCTGCGCCAACCTACTACTTCATGGCACGAGGTGACAAGGTAAACTTACGCGATGCTTACTTACAAACCTCCAGTGAAGATGACTCTGAATGTGAATCCAAACCTAGCTATAAGACACTTGCTAAAATTGCAATTGAACAATAAACTGCTATGGAACATATTCAAAAGCTGTCAAACTCAGTCCTTAATCGAAGACATTAAAAATCTTCATGTTAAGTACAAGGAACTTGAGAGTCGTCACGAAACTCTCTCAGCCTCCCATGAGAAGCTTTCCTATGATTATCTTCAAAGGAAGCAAGATCTTGAGAAACTGATAGCGTCTCATGAAGATCTTCAAAAAGAGAATGGTTCACTACTCGATCAACAGATCAGTTCCACTCAGGAAGAATTCATTCACCATGTTTAAAATGTCTCGAGCATGATAATGTTGTCTCTGTTGTTGAATGTTCTACTACCTCTAATGTTGCAATATCTTCAACTGCTGATGTGGTAACTAACCCTTCTACTGAGGATGTCACTACTATTGCTGATGAGAATGCTAGGTTTAAGACATTGCTTGAAACGGACATGTACAAAAGCCTCAAAGGGCATCAGACTCTGTGCGATGTCCTCAAGAAACAAATTCTGAACTAAAACCCTAGGAAAGAGGGTGTTGGGTTCAAGAGGAAAATGAATGTTGATGGTTCATACTGGACGCCTGAGCAATACCCCAAAACCACCTGGGTTACTCCTAAGGATCCTTCAGTGGAGCCATCCACCTTATCTGGCTTCACTTGTACTAACCCTATTGTCATTGATGAATCCTTTGACGCCAATTATAAACTATTTAAGAATCAGAATGGTGAAGTGTTTGCCATGTATATTGGTACTAACTGCAGGAACGGGTCACCCTTGAAGAAGATCTGGGTGCCCAAAAGTTGTCTTGAGAAGCTTCCCATGAATGTCGTTATGACACCACCAGGGAAGAAGAAAAACCCTAGACCAAAGGCATCATATGGCCCAAAGGCTTCATACAGACAGAGGACCACACATGGTCACCCTAACACCAATGTTTTGCAGGAAAACCATCATCACACTCATGAATATGATTGTGTTTCTTCTAACCGCTATGTTCACAAAACTACGAACTTTTCTGCATATTCATATGAGTATTATTTCCTCCTGCAAAATTATTTGCTAGGGCTCCCAAGCCAAAGTTCTCGGATGCTGAACTTAGACTTATTGCTTCTAAGCCACCCCTCAAGATGTGGGTGGTTAAGAAGAATTAACTTCTCTTGTAGGGAAAGGTCTCCAGCTGGAAATCAAAGACTTCTGACGCCAATGCTGGGGACCTAAAACATCTTATGGGACACAAGATAAAGTGCTAGAATGGTCTTACCATGTTTTTGTCCCAGGGTTTCTAGCGAGCATCCTATCATGCCCAATCAGAATCTCAACTTTGATAATATGCTTGTTTGCTACATGTTTCTGCTTCACAATTCTCTTGGTGAAGCCTATCCCGCTAATTGCACTGTAGGGTACGACTCCGAAAGCCACTGAATGGATCATGGATAGCGGCTGCACTAACCACATGACTGGTGATCGAAGTATTCTCATGGATTCAACCATACGTCCATCTACTAAAAGCCACATCACATTCGCTGACACTGGTAAAAGCAAGGTATTGGGTCTAGGTAGAGTCGTTATCTCAAAGGATCAACACATGGATAAAGTGATGCTTGTTGAATCCCTTGGATACAACTTAATGTCTGCCTCAATGCTCTGTGATCTGAATATGATTATGATATTTGGAAAATATAATTGTCTTGTGCTAATGGAATCTGACAAATCTTTAGTCTTCGAAGGCTATTGAAGAGGTGATCTGTATATGGTAGATTTCTCAGCAGGACAGCAACTTGCCGTATGTCTTCTAGCAAAAGCTTCAGAGTGCTGGCTCTGGAATCAATGGCTAGGACATGCAGGCATGAGGAACTTACACACTCTCGTGAAGAAGAAGCACATCATTGGCATCAAGGGCGTCAAGTTCAAGAAAGATCATCTATGTGGTGCCTGTGAAGCTGGGAAGATGACTAGAGCCAAGCACCCCTCGAAGACAATCATGAGTACATCATGTCCCTTCGAGTTGCTTCACATGGACTTACTTGGCCCTACTCACTACTCTACCCTTACACTACTGCACATCTTTATGGCTTCTTTATTGTTGATGATTATTCAAGATACACTTGGGTACACATAATTCTGTATAAGAATGAAGTGTAGGATGTCTTCAAACGCTTCACAAATTGCGCCATGACAAATTATGGCATCAAGATCAAGCACATCCGGAGTGACAACAGCACTAAGTTCAAGAACACCGGCCTCGACATTCATCTTGATACATTGGGCATCACACATGAGTTCTCTGCTCCATACACACCTCAGCAGAATGGCATCATGGAGCGCAAGAACAGAACACTCATTGAGATGGCACGCACGATGCTCGATGAGTACAAGACTCCAAGATTATTTTTTGGCCTGAAGCCATTGATACTGCATGCCACATCATCAACAGAGTTTATATTCACAAGTTCTTCAAGAAGACATCTTATGAACTTCTGACTGGTGAGAAGCCAAATGCCAATTACTTCAAAGTCTTTGGTGCTAGGTGCTGGATCAGGGATCCGCATCACACTTCTAAATTTGCATTGAAAGCACATGAAGGTTTATGCTTGGTTACGGAAAGGATTCACACACCTACAAAGTATTCAACCTCTTTCACTATAAAGTGGTTGAAACTGTAGATGTGCGGTTCGATGAGACTAACGGCTCGCAAAGAGAGCACCTGCCAAATGTGCTAGATGAAGCTACACCAAGTGAAGCTATCAGGCTAATGGGTACTAGAGAAATCATACGCACCAAGGAACAGGCTGAAGATGAAATCATCATTTTTGCACCTAATCAACATGAAGACAATGCTCAGCCTGAAGCCAATTATGAAGATGAAGACAATAGTCAGCCTAAGCAACATCTTCGTCCAGTTCATCCTCGGGTTGCAAATGAAGTCCAAATTTAGAAGATCATTGATAGCATCAATGCACCATGTCCTCTTACTCAATCAAGAGCTACGCAACTAGCAAACTTCTGCAGACACTTTGCCTTTGTCTCTATATCTGAACCTGAGAAAGTTGATGAAGCCTTCATGGTACCTGAATGGATTCAAGCTATGCAAGAAGAGCTTCAATAGTTTGTGTTGAATAATGTCTGGGAACTTGTCAAACGTCCTGATCCTCGCAAGCACAATATCATTGGCACCAAATGGATCTATCACAACAAGCAAGATGAACATGGACAAGTTGTCAGAAACAAAGCTCGCGTCGTAGCTCGAGGTTACACACAAGTGGAAGGAATTGACTTCGATGAAACCTTTGCTCTTGTGGCTACGCTTGAATCCATTCGTATACTTCTAGCCCATGCCAACCACAACAACATTCTTCTGTACCAAATGGATGTGAAGAGTGCCTTCCTCAACAGCAAAATCGAAGAAGAAGTGTATGTTGCTCAACCACCTGGTTTTGAAGATCCAAACATCCTGATATGGTATACAAGCTTAACAAGGCACTGCATGGCCTCAAACAAGCACCTCGCGCTTGGTATGACACACTCAATGACTTCCTAAAGAGCAAAGGATTCAAACATGGTTCTCTAGATCCCACTCTCTTCATGAAGACATATGATGGTGAACTGTTTGTGTGCCAAATATATGTTGATGACATTATCTTCGGCTGCACTGATAAGAAATACAGTGATGAGTTTTGGACACATGATGCAAGAGCAATATCAGATGCCCATG
The DNA here is from genome assembly GCF_002162155.2 of Triticum dicoccoides. Classification (NCBI taxonomy): domain Eukaryota; kingdom Viridiplantae; phylum Streptophyta; class Magnoliopsida; order Poales; family Poaceae; genus Triticum; species Triticum dicoccoides. Next base: position 479,675,307 of record NC_041387.1, read on the forward strand.
ATGGGACAGATGAAGTTCTTTCTTGGTCTTCAAATCCATCAACAGCGAAATGGCATCTTCATATCACAAGAGAAATACCTCAAAGACTGCCTAAAGAAGTTTGGAATGCAAGACTGCAAAGGGTTCATGACGCAAATGCCAACCAAAAGCCATTTAGGCCCTGACGACAATGGTAAAGAATTCGATCAAAAGGTATCCTGCTCCATGATTGGTTCTTTATTGCACTTATGTGCATCTAGGCCAGATATTATCCTTAGCGTTTGCATGTGTGCCCGATTCTAAGCGGCACCAAAGGGATCGCATCACCTTGCAGTGAAGCAAATTCTTCGATATTTGGCTCACACCCAAACACTAGGATATGGTATCCAAAGGGCTCAACATTTGATCTAGTTGGATTCTCACATGCTGATTATGCTGGTGACATGGTTTATCGCAATACATCAGGCACATGCCACTTTCTTGGATGATCTCTTGTCTGTTGGTCTTCAAAGAAGCAAAACTGTGTATCTCTCTCCACTGCTGAATCTGAATACATTGCTGCTGGATCTTGCTGTGCACAGCTTCTCTAGATGAAGCAAACTCTCAAGGACTATGGCATCAACTTGAAGCATGTGCCACTTTTCTGCGACAATGAAAGTGCCAGCAATCCAATTTAGCACTCAAAGACAAAGCACATTGAGATTCGTCATCACTTTCTCAGAGATCATGTCATGAAGGAAGACACTGATATCATCCACGTCAATACTGAAGAGCAATTTGCAGATATTCTCACAAAGCCCTTGGATGAGAAAATGTTTTGCAAGCTGCGGTGTGAGCTAAATATCTTATAATCCTCGAATGTCCAGTGAATGGACACACATCCTAACGCTTATGCATGTTGATGACTTAGATGTGCAACACAGAAAGTAAGGTATATCTTCAATTAATGAAGACTTACCCTCTGAGTGTGAATACATTAATGTGGAATTTGACTTCTGAGCGCCACAATAACTGTGCGCCATGTCTGGGTCTATATTTCCTATATGGTTGGTAACGCCACCACCACACTTTCTTGAAGATTTTCATTTGGCGTCATGATTGCATTATCTTAATATTTGGATTGTCTTCAAGTTTTATATATTCACAATGTTGATTAGTCTTCAATGATAGCATTCACTTATAGCTATATAATGTCCTCTACAACATTCACTTATAGCTATATCTTCAATGTTGCTGCTTTTTTGAACTAAGTGAATGTGATCGGACCCTAACCCCATCTATGCGACTCCCTCAAATTCTCTCTATCTCTTCATATGCATTTTGTTGACTCGTGTCGAATGTATTCACTGTGTCCTTGTCATCTGAAGATACAGAGACACACATTTAAAATAGCTTTTAATGCTCTATCTCTTTTGCCTGAAAACTGGAGAAGCCGGAATGACCACTCGACAATCCAGGCGCTCGTGGGAACATGAATCAACTCTCAATAAGTTGCATGCCTGCCACGTGTCATCCAGATGTGAACCTCGAGGGGCACCTGCATAATTGCGATGCGCCGCACTCCTCCTTATAAATACTTCCACCCCGCGCAGTCATTACCTCTTCTCCCACCTCACGATCTCGCTCGAACCCTAGTGCCACCGCTAGCTTTCATCGCTGCCGGAGTCGAAGCGCTTAGCTGACGCAACTGCTCTGTCATTGTCTTCACGCCGGCCGTGGACCTCGTCTTCTCCGCCACCGCCGTAGGTGTCTTCCACTCGGCATCCACTTCACCTCGTCTAGCAGTTCTTCACGCGGTAATTAAAACTCACTTTTTACCACTTGTTTTATCCGTTGAATCTGTCAACATCTTCCAAAAGTGGTTTCTACACTTCCAGATCTACTTCTTTCTGTTTCTTCATCTCATAACTTGCAAGTATATTCACTTATCCCTCAAACTAGTTAGGTTCCTCACTTGTATTTATTCACGGATTCATACAAATCTGGAACCAACTCACTTCAAACAAGTGAATGTCTTCGCGCTATGAGGTCAATATCTTCAAACTGATTTATCTTCAAAATCTTCTAAGAATGCATATGACCTATTCCCCTTCCCTCGCATCTCTAATGTTGTCATAGGTACATGTTCATGGGGGAATCCCTTGGTTCTCATAGTCTGCATTCATTTGCAGAGTTCTTACAGCGGCATATTGACTCACCTGAAGCCAGTTCCTGTCTGACGAGCAGATTGTAGCCAAACACTGTCTTGAAGCCTTTCTGTTTGAGTCCAATGGCATCAAGCAAGTCCAGAAAGAAGGTTGGCCGGCAATACCGTGGCAATACTGCTCTGGACCTGCCACCTAATATTTTTCAGCAATACAAGTCTGACCCAGAGGAAACATATGTGGAACGCAAGACTCGAGTCCAATGGATTCACAGATACTAGGCTGAACAATGGTTTCTGTACAACTTTGTCACTGATGAGTACGCAAGGAAAAATGCTGTTAGGCCACCATGGGCCGATATTGTTTACAAGGAACTGCACCCCAGAACAAAGGTTGAAGCCATTGCACAGGGATTCTATCCTTGCATGGTCAGAGGACCACAACCTGAGAATGCCGATGCCTCTAGTCTCCGATGGTGTCATGATGATGATTTATTTGAGCAGAATCTTCAGTTTGCAAGATCTTCAGCTGTGCAGAACAACAAGGAACTAGGAGTTGAATTCAATCCTGGCCCAGCAGCTCCAAGGCCGAATGGAAATCATGAAGCCAATCAGAATAGGATTGTCCCCTTCAATGATTTCTTTGGCCTCCTATCCCATATTGCTGCACAAAGGCCCACAGTGGAACAATCTATTGAAGAAGCTGATTCTGAAGATGCTCCTAAGTCCCCGTAGCCAAAGAAGAAGTCTAAGGCTTCAAAACCTCCTTTTGTACCAAAAGCTTCAAGAGTGAAGCCTGTGAAAACCGCACCTCCTGAATCTAGTCTAAAGTCTAAAGATCAGTCCCGTGTCTCCAAGAGGACCAATAAGCCCATGAAGGTCTCTGGGCATGATCTGACACCAGCTAACATTCTGCGAAATGAAGAGAATGTTATTGATCTATCCAGTGATGAAGACCTTGCTGATGACGCTCCAGAGATGCTGATCAAGAGCAAGCAAGAGGCTGAGATCTTCAAAGATCTGCCTCTCTTTGACGCAGATATTCTAAATAACTTCATTGATGAATGGTTTGAAGATCCTTCAATTACCATTGATGATTTGCAGATTCCCATTGACATCAGCGTCACATTCCAAGGTAGTATTGCAAAGGAGCTTGCTATAGCTCAGAAAATTGTTGAGTTAAAGAACAAGATTGACTATGAGAAGGCCCAGTTCAAGAAGCACATGGCAAGTCTCAGTGTTGCTGATGTGCAAAAGTTCACGTAAAATGATGATTGACCTCAAGGCTCAATTCAAGAAGAAGCGCGAGGAAACTAAAGGATCTCGTGAGCGCATGAAGCATTATGCTGAAAAATGCATTCAGGCTCACAATGAGATGGTGAAGCGGACGGCTCTTGGGCATCCAGGCATTGACCCCAAGCTTGCTGCCAATAAGAAGATGAAGCATACTTAAGCTGAATCCAAAGCTCCAAGGCAGGAAAGGCCAAGCATTGTCTTCCCTGCCAGTATGACTGGCTCGAAGCCAAAGGTCCCCTCAGTAGGTTCTGAACAAAAGAAGACAAAGCTTGCTGATGCTGAAGCCAAGAAGAGGAAGCATAAAGACACCTTTGAGGTTGCTCCCTCCAAGAAGAAGCGGAAGAAAAAAGCTTCAAAGTTTCAGGCAAAGAATGTGGTTCTGCCCAAGAACCACTGAATGTTGAACCCATCTCAGTCGCGCTCCCAACCTCTGCAAATCGCGAGCATCGTCTCGTTGTTCATGAGCCTGCTCCCATTGAGGCTCAAGTGTCTGAAGAGATTCCAGCTGGTGACTCCATCGTAGCTGAAGACATTGGTCATGAAGACCATGTTGAAGATGATGAAGTCCTTCCTCAGATCAAGCCCAATCCAGCGGTATCATCGCCTGCTCCAACGAGCACTTAATTGATTAGTATTGGCCATCCCATGACACCACGTCCCATGACGCCAATCACTCAAGATGTGCCTTTAGAAGAGCACCACCCCGACTCACCTCAACATGAAGCTATCCCGCACACTCCAACAGCTCAAGTCACCACTCCGGTGCTTGAGACTACTCAAGAAAGTCCCGAAGACATGGATTTTACAGTCCCTTCACCTCAAGCGTCGTCCTCCTTCAAAAGGCTTCGCAAAGGTCTCAGGCCCCAGGCCTCCATGTCCAACATTCCAGAACAAGATGTGCAATAACAAAGCTCAGTAGCACGTCAGGTGTTTCCTGATGCCATCCCTTCTACGTCTGCTCATGAATCTGAAGCCAAAGTGGCTCAAGACATTCCGGCTGCATCAGTCGATGAAGTTCAAGAATAAAATCGTGAAGCTATACCCCCTACAAGTGATCCAGTTGTTCAAGAGGATGTGATCGTGCCCGACCCCTCTGCTCATGAAGCCACTGAAGTTGAAGCCCAGACGGCTGCCACCACTATCACTGCTGAAGCCAATGACGAGGTCATGGCTAAAGACAATGTGGAGCCTGAAGCTAATGCTGTCACAAAAGACTTTGTGCAGCCAACCACTTCTGATATAGTCGTTCCTCCTCCAGTGCCTCATACTATGGAACAAGCTTACAATCGTGGTGAGGTTGTTACTGTGAGGTGGCCAATTATGATTCCACCCACTGCTCTAGGTCCTCAATATGACCACCATGTGGAGCAGAGGCCTCACATGTAGAAGCCAAAGCCCAGTCTGCCAAGGCTTCCCAGCGCAGTAACAACTCACGGCTCATTTAGTGTGCTGAGCTTTAGAGAGCACAACATATTTTTTTAAAGCACCAAGAACCCCTAAAAGAAGCCAAAGATCACCTCAGATAGGTTCTGGAGCCATCAGCAACGCAGTTACTACTCTTGCATAATGTACAACCAACACATGATTTTTCCTCATCAGCGTCTTGACTTCGAAGCCATTGCTGGGCTGCCATGCCTTGAAGAGGCTCTTGACTGCTTTCGTGGAGTGGGACTTCTTCCGTTTGTCACTGACAAAGAGCACTGGAATGAAGAGCTTCTGCTGCAATTTTATGTCACATTACACATCCGAGGCTACAACAGGGATCTGGAGACTTGGGTCCTTGAGTGGATGACAGGCGACTTGCATCACGAAGCCAAAGCTCAAGACATTATCAAGCTTACCTCCCTGGTAATCTATATGAGCCAGTTTGTCCTCCTTATGAGCGTGAGTTGCATAGTATTTTCCAGAGGCCTGAGCCAAACATGAGTGAAATGCTCAGCATGATGAAGCATTTGCCTATTGAAGCTGAATATCTCACAGATTTCTTTGTCTAAGACCTTGAGCACTTGCCCCGCACTATCTATCACATCATCAGGCGTAATCTATGGCCTATCAAGGTACATTTCTCTGGTGCAAATCTTGAATGCAGAATGAAGACATTGGTCTTCTACATTCTGAATGGCATCTGATTCAACATGCAAAACTTCTTTATTCATCAGTTGGCCGCTTCAGGAATTGATCTATTTGGCCTCAAATTCTATGCTCCATGGGTTATGAGGCTTATTAAGCCTCACTCCTCCATCAACTATCAGGCTTCAGCACGCAATCATGTGGTGTTTTTTCCTGATGTTGACATGTCATATGAAGCCATATACCCAGAGCCTGCCAAGAAGCCACTGCATAATCACAATGTTGAATTTCAAAGCTTCACTAAGCCAATTGAAGGTATTCATGTGCCAAACCCTCCTGCTCCCGATGGTCGTCTGGCTGGTCAGCTTCGCCTGCCACACCGTGTAGACACAGATGCAACTGCCAGCACAATAGCTCAAAGGCCCAAGAAGCGATCTCTTGTTCTCAATGACCAAGAGCTTCTTGCATGACTTCATCAGAAACAAGATAGGCAACATGATTGGCTGAAGCAACAGATGCAGAGTCTCATTGTTAACATCAATCACATTCGCAATTTGGCTACCAAGAATTCATTCATTGCGCATGAAGCCTGTCGACGGTCCTGGAAGAGCCTCACGCTGCTCTGCTCTGAAGATGATCTTCACGAAGATGGTTTCACATAGCACTTCAAGTTTGATTCCAGGCTACCACAATCAGCAAGTTGGCATACAACTCCTTCCATTGAAGATTCAGAGTATTCATCTTTGGATGCAACTGTTGTTGCAAGAGTGATAGATGAAGAGGACGACGCCACTTCACCAGCAATGGCTTCACTGCATCAGGATTCTGCACCGCCAAACTCCAGCGTCGACCGTGCACCAACATCTTCTCCACATGGGAACGAGTAGTTGCTCTATTTATTCAAACCTTTTTGGTCCTTAGTGACAAAAGGGGGACAAGCGTATGAGTTGATAGTCTTCAAGCGGGTCCATATTCTCGTTCTTGAAACTTTTGGCTTTTGAGTTGTAACGCTTAAACTTGATGGTCGTCTGTTACTTTCTGCTGCTACCTTGTGATGCGATGATAAGTTCCGTTGAAGTCATTCTGCGGATGTCCATTTCTCATTATGCATATCATTATCTTCATTACCTTCATATATGCATGATGAATTGTCTTCATGGTTGAAGAAGATCTCCACAAAGCAAAACCTGCCATGCACATTTGCATTCAAAGGCAAACTACTTAAATGCACATCTTCAGGGGGAGCCTCCTTTAACCTATGAATACAATGCTTATGTACTTAAACTTTCAAATACTTTTATCCCCGTTGAAAACTTCAACTAGTTTGTCATTAATCACCAAAAAAGGGGAGACTGTAAGTGCATTTAGTGCCACCCCTAGTTGGTTTTGGAGTATAGACGACAAACGTGGCTGAGGGACTAATGTGTTTGTGAGAATTATAGGATAACACAAGTAGTAGTCCCTCATTGATTCGGTTACCTACCAGAGATGACCCCTAGAAATGTATGAAGACAATAAAGACAATGGTGGTTCATGAAGACATTAAGATTGAAGATAATGACGATGAAGACAGTCACTTGAAGACTATGGAGTGCAAAGACATAGTTTATTTCGTAGTTTCCTTTTCTTCTTTCTTGAGTCATAGGAACCACCGTACTGTTAAGTGGGGTCCAAGTGAACAAAGTCAGATAACTGAATTGATGCTCAACCAAATCCTATGTCTTCGAGTGAAGACAATGAGAGCAAATCTTATCGAGAGCTAGATGAGTCAGCTTTACTTATAGCCCAAGCCAAGCTGCCATGTGTGTTTGAAATCCGACCGTTGGACACTTGTCAGTTCCTTAGTGACTCTGGGTCATTTCAGACATATCAGGTTGGGTTGCAACTTGGCTATAAATAGTCCACCCCCTATAGCATAAATGTTGGGGAATGTAGTAATAATACAAAAAAATTCCTACATGTCACCAAGATCAATCTAGGAGATGCTAGCAACGAGAGAGAGAGGGAGTGCATCTTCATACCCCTATAGATTGCTAAGCGGAAGCGTTATAAGAAAGCGGATGATGGAGTCGTACTTGCGGTGATTCAAATCGCAGAAGATCCAATATAGCACCGAACAGACGGTGCCTCCGTATTCAACACACGTACAACCCGGGGATGTCTCGTCCTTCTTGATCCAGCAAGGGGAGAGGAGAAGTTGAGGGAGAGCTCCGGCAGCACGACAGCATGGTGGTGGAGCTTGTGGTATTTCTGTAGGGCTTCGCCAAGCTCTACGGACGAGGAGGAGGTGTTGGAGGGGGGAGGGGCTGCGCCAAGGGGCCTGCTGCCCTCCCACCCTCCCTCTATTTATAGGGTGAAGGGGAGAGGGGGACAGCCCCTCTAGATCCCATCTAGAGGGGGGGCGGCGACCAGGAGGGAGAAACTTGCCCCCCCAAGCAAGGTGGAGGCGTCCCCTCCCCTAGGGTTTCCAAACCCTAGGCGCCTTGGGCCCTTGGGGGGGTGCACCAGCCCACTAGGGGGCTGGTTAATTCCCTCCCGTATTCAGCCCATTAAGTCCCCCCGGGCAGGTGGCCCCACCCGGTGGACCTCCGGACACCTTTCGGTGGTCCAGGTACAATACCGATAACCCCCGAAACCATTCCAGTGACTGAAACTAGACTTCCCATATATAAATCTTTACTTATGGACCATTCTGGAACTCCTCGTGACATCCGGGATCTCATCCTGGACTCCGAACAACCTTCAGTAACCACATATAATTTCCCATAACAACTCTAGCTTCACCGAACCTTCAGTGTGTAGACCCTACGGGTTCGGGAACCATGCAGACATGACTGAGACATCTCTCTGGCCAATAACCAACAACAGGATCTGGATACCCATGTTGGCTCCCACATGTTCCACGATGATCTCATCAGATGAACCACGATGTCGGGGATTCAATCAATCCCGTATACAATTCCCTTTGTCCACCGATATGTTACTTGCCCGAGATTCGATCATCGGTATCCCAATACCTCGTTCAATCTTGTTACTGGCAGGTCTCTTTACTCGTTCCGTAACGCATGATCCCGTAACTAACTCCTTAGTCACATTGAGCACATTATGATGATGCATTACCGAGTGGGCCCAGAGATACCTCTCCGTCATACAGAGTGACAAATCTGAGTCTCGATTTGTGCCAACCCAACAAACACTTTCGAAGATACTTGTAGTGCACCTTTATAGCCACACGATTACGTTGTGACGTTTGGTACACCCAAAGCATTCCTACGGTATCTGGGAGTTGCACAATCTCATGGTCTAAGGAAATGATACTTGATATTAGAAAAGCTCTTGGCAAATGAACTACACGATCTTGTGCTATGCTTAGGATTGGGTCTTGTCCATCACATCATTCTCCTAATGATGTGATCCCGTTATCAACGACATCCAATGTCCATGGTTAGGAAACCTTGACCATCAATTGATCAATGAGCCAGTCAACTAGAGGCTCACTAGGGACATGTTGTGGTCTATGTATTCTCACATGTATTACGGTTTCCAGTAGATACAATTATAGCATGGACAATAGACAATTATTATGAACAAGGAAATATAATAATAACCATTTTATTATTGCCTCTAGGGCATATTTCCAACAGTCTCCCACTTGCACTAGAGTCAATAATCTAGTTCACATTAGTATGTGATTGCAATGAATCCAACACCCATGGGGTTTGATCATATCTCGCTTGTGAGAGAGGTATTAGTCAACAAGTCTAAATCCAGTTTACTACTCAGAGTCATCCAGATTAGTGTCAAAGTTTCCATCGATGTAACCCTTTACGACGAACTCTTTTACCACCTCCATAATCGAGAAAATTCCTTAGTCCACTAGTTACTAAGCATAACTTTGACCGTTGTCCTGTGATCCTTTCCTGGATCACTCTTGTACCCCTTGACTGACTCATGGCAAGGCACACTTCAAGTGCAGTACACAACATAGCATACTGAAGAGCTTGTGTCTAATGCATAGGGGACGACCTTCGTCCTTTCTCCCTCTTCTGCCGTGGTCAGGTCTTGAGTCTTACTCAATACTCACACCTTACAACACAGCCAAGAACTCCTTCTTTGCCGATCTATTTTGAACTCCTTCAGAATCTTGTCATGATATGTATTCATTTGAAAGTACTATTAAGTGTTTTTGATCCATCCTCATAGATCTCGATACTCAATGTTCAAGTAGCTTAATCCATGTTTTCCATTGAAAGAACACTTTTCAAACAACCCTATATGCTTTCCCAAAATTCTACATCATTTCTGATCAACAATATGTCAACAACATATACTCATCAGAAATTCTATAGTGCTCCACTCACTTCTTTGGAAATACAAGTTTCTCATAAACTTTGTATAAGCCCAAAGTCTTTGATCATCTCATCAAAGCATATATTCCAACTTTGAGATGCTTACTCCAGTCCTTACAAGGATCGTTGGAGCTTCGCATACTTGTTAGCATCTTTTAGGATTGACAAAACCTTCTGGTTGTATCACATACAACCTTTCCTCAAGAAAATTATCAAGGAAACAATGTTTGACATCCTATCTGCAAGATTTCATAAATAATGCAGTAACTGCTAATATAAATCCAACAGACTCTTAGCATCGCTTACGAGTGAGAAAATCTCATCATAGTCAACTCCTTGAACTTGTCGGAAAACATCTTAGCGACAAGTCGAGCTTTCTTAATGGTGACACTTACCATCATTGTTCGTCTTCCTTTTAAAATCCATCTCTACCCAACAGCCTTACGACCATTAAGTAGTTCTTCCAAAGTCTACAATTTGTTTTTAGACATGGATCCTGTCTTGGATTTTATGGCCTCGAGCCATTTGTCGGAATCCGGGCCCACCATCGCTTCTCCATAGCTCGTAGGTTCATTGTTGTCGAGCAACATGACACCCAAGACAGGATTACCGTACCACTCGGAAGTAGTACGCATCCTTGTCGACCTACGAGGATTGGTAGTGACTTGATCCGAAGTTTGATGATCACTATCATCAGCTTCCACTTCAATTGTGTAGGCGCCACAGGAACGACTTCCCGTGCCCTACTACACACTGGTTGAAGTGATGGTTGTCAGTGTCAAAACCGGCGGATCTCGGGTAGGGGGTCCCAATCTATGCGTCTTAGGCTGATGGTAACAGGAAGCAAGGGACACAATATTTACCCAGGTTCGGGCCCTCTCGATGGAGGTAAAACCCTACTTCCTGCTTGATTAATATTGAAGATATGAGTAGTACAAGAGTAGATCTACCACGAGATCATAGAGGCTAAACCCTGAGCTAGCCTATGATGGTATGATTGTAATTGTGATCGGCCTTCTAAGGACCATCCTCTTCGGTTTATATAGACACCGGAGAGGGCTAAGGTTTACATGGAGTCGGTTATAAGGAAGGAAATATAATATCCGGATCGCCAAGCTTGTCTTCCACGCAAAGGAGAGTCCTATCCGGACACGGGCCGAAGGCTTGAGTCTTGTATCTTCACGCTTCAATAGTCCGGACGATGTATATAGTCCGGCAGTACAGATACCCCCTAATCCAGGACTCCCTCAGTAGCCCCTGAACCAGGCTTCAATGATGATGAGTCTGGCGTGCAGTCTTGTCTTTGGCATTGCAAGGCAGGTTCCTTCTCCGAATACTCCAATGTACCCATCATGATGAACAGTGTCCGGCATCTCATCAATGTTGTACTCCTCGGCTTGAGTGCTTCAATAATGGCCATTTCCACGTGTCGAGCGAATGCGAGGAGTCGAGGCATTTTTGCATTTTCCACCCTCGGTCCTTTGGGCTAACCATCTATTTGAAGAGATGGGGATTCCCAGAGCCAAACCTCACTCTCCCTCCTCGAGCAAGCATCCAAGAGAGCGCCCAGAAAAAACCATTCCGACATGGCCGGTCGTTGCAACTCTTCTGCTCGCTCCCCTTGCCCCAAGCCGGGGGACTGGGGAGAGTGTTTAGTTTCTCATAGCCGTTTGATAAAGTTACAAACCCAAGGGCACCTCCCGCCGGCATTCATGGTCCCTGTCCGAGCCGGAGTGGCCACCTATAATGGCGGAGAACAAGCGGAGAGATCTCCCAATCCATCTCCAGAGGAGCGAATATGCCTCATTCCGCATCTGTTAAGGGGCGTCGGGTTTCCTATTCATCCATTCCTTCATGGGCTCCTGGAGTTCTACGGCCTCCAGTTGCACAACTTTACCCCAGCCTCCATACTACATATAGCAGGGTATGTCGCCCTTTGTGAGCTATTTCTAGGCTGCGAGGCTCATTCTGGATTGTGGAAGAAGCTGTTCTGCCTTGTCCCCCGCAACCAGGGAGAATCCCTATGTCAAGTGGGCGGGGCTGAAGTATGGCGTATCGCTGAGACCGGATACCTATCCGGCACTCCCAAGAAGGCACCGGATAACTGGGCTTCAGAGTGGTTTTATATTGACGATGCTCCCCTTCCGGATCCAGTCTGGACAGGACTCCCCAAGTTCAGTAACACCCCGCCGAGGGCACGTCTAAGTTGGCGCCCCCGAGGCCCCCAAGAAGAGGATTCCAGGGAAATACATTTCCTGATGAGCAGGATAAAGTTACTGGCCAAATCTGGACTGACGATAGTAGAGGTCATGGCAATATGCATAATGCAGGGTGTGCAACCGCTTCAATATCGGGGCAATCCCATGTGGCATTACAACGGGACAGACGATGCCACCCGCTGCGGCCGTAAGGGTCCAGACTCCGCCACTGCTCTGGCAAGGATATTGTCTGATCTATACAAAGGAGAAGAGGAAGACTTCCTTCATATCAAACCGCGAGACGGATTCTCCATGTACAATCCCCCAAACTTGGTAAGTCATCATTTATGTTCTCGCTTCACTTATCGTGGCGTTCTTTGCTAAGGTTACCTGCCTCGATATTTCCGAGCAGGAACTGAGGAGGGACGTAGAAGGAATCTCCAGCCCTTCCCCGCAGCCAGAGGACCCTGAAAGGGCCCTGGATCCAGGACTCGAAGAAGACCCAGATGCGGCCGTGGAGCTTGTCGACGGGATATTTTATCGGGCGAGCCGTGACGGTGCCTCAGTGGCTATTATTGCTGATTATCCCGGACTACTACCTTCGTCGCGTGTAAGCCAAGCCGAAAACTTGATCCTCCGAAGATGACTCTTTCCTGATGTCACGCTTTATCCCTGATGCGTCGTGTTTTTGCAGAAGAGACGTTCAGAGCGCAAGGCCGAGCCCCTAGGGACCCGTCAGCCATAGGCGTCCGGATTGGGTAGGCTCAAGAGGAAGGCGGTTAGGGCTGACACGCCTCTAGAGAGGTAAGGAAACAACCTGTCATGTAATTATTGTTACTTGAAGTGTAACATCGCCCTTTACATCCTGGCAGGAAGAGGGGTATCCGGACTATATCCGGGGATCCTGCCAACCAAGCCTCCACTAGTCGAGCTCCAGAACCGACTTCGAGAGAGGAGGCGGACGTAGGGCCAATGCCGCATAGTCCTCCGACAGAGGATGCGGATATGTTTTCGGCCACAAACTCCGAAGTGGAGAGCGCCATGAATCACCGGCGCCGGAGGGCCGTGCTTCGGAACAACATCTTTTCCGAAGAGGCCTTTAATGCCTTCAATTCGGCAGACGCATACGTCCGAGCTGCTCAAGGCAGGCTTGCCCAAGCGACGAACCAGTATACCAAAGATATACGGGTAAGAAATTGTGATAAGTATGTATAGTAGTAGCCCCTGAGACTTGAAACGGTTGGAACGACAGTTTTAAGTATCAATTTATGCGCAGGTTCTTGTAGATAAGAATGAGCAATTGTCTCGGGAGCTAGAAGAGTGCAAGACCCAACTAAGGGCCACAGTTGCCAAGCTAGAGGAATCCCAGAAGGCCTCATACGGTAACATTTATCTCGATTGTACAAAAATGTACCAGTTAGCAACTAGCTGGTGTGACAAACAAAAAATTCTGTAGATAACCCCGGAGTGAATCCGGAGGGCCAGAGAGATGACGAGTTGCATCTCTAGAGGCAACTAAAGGCTGGCGAGCGCATTCTCACGCAAGTGCGGCAGGAGAAGAACAATCTTCAAGATGCCAATGTACGGTTGGATGTAGAGTTAAAAGACGTCCGCGCCTAGCTGGCGGACTCCGTAAAGGAGAATAAAAGGCTTCGACGCGGCATTTATGGTGAGTGCCTAGACGAACTGTATGATATTTTGGCGAGGAAGTATATTGAAAGAATTTTGCTTGTAGGAATGTTAACGGGTCGCCCCGAGGAGGTGATGCCCTCATCTACAGGTGATGTACTGCAAGAACTTTCACAGTTGCACGAGCGAGATCGGCGGGTGATGCACGTCGTTGCTCAGGCCTTGTGGCCATCAAGCCCCCTGCCAAATGGCATAGGGGAGATTGTGGACCTGCTTCAAGGAGCCCGGCGGTGCTTCCAGCTGTGGAAGATATCAGCATGCTGGCAAGGTGCATGAGAAGCTTGGGCAATGGTGAAGACGCGCTACACCAAGATGGACCCAAACCATCTGGCCGAAGTAGGACCGGCGGGGCCCGATGGGCAAGAAATTCCCGTAAGTCTGGTATATGACTAGGTAGCATTAGCCGCTAAGTATTCACAACAGGATTGTAAACTAGATAGCCTGTTAGATGGCATAGAGGAGGAATATAGCCAGTCCAAGTGATTGTGTAATTTAATGGGCATAAGTATCCCCTAGCTGGATTAAAATCATTTGTCATGGCGGACCTTTTCACTTCAGCCCCCGGATCCTATAGTCCGGGGTGTGTCTGAATACCCGCTCAGTTATACAAAACCGGGGTATGCGTGGAGACCAGGCGTAGGGTTCATAAGTGCTTGAACAGACAAGTACCCAACTAGTTATGTTATATTACATGGATAGTAAGAAACATCTTCCAGGGAGAATAGTTCCGTTAGGGGTTCCTTTCCCTGGGGGTGCATGTGGCAAAGCACATGCCCGGACTGCGGACAAAGGCGCAGGATACAAAACTTTTGGGGATTTATGTTATGATAAACGAAAACATCTTTTGTTCACCGACCGAATATTCTCTTAAGGATACTAGCTTTCGGCTTCACCCAGTCTGAGGTACACATCCGGCTCAACCGGCAGTAACAATCGCAGAGGTGCTCCCCTTATGCCCTAGCCGAATTAACGGGAACGTAGGGCATAAACACAGGAGCCAGGCAACCCAGCTTGGCCACGTCTTAAGTCATATCGATGCATATAATGGTGAAGAAAAGGCACACATAAAAAGAAACTCATGTGTGATGGGCAAAAAGCCTTCAGAGTAATTTATATTTAGCTTCCATATAGGAAGCCCCCAGGTATTGCTTACACACATAGTGCGGCCAGAATAATCCGGGAGTCCATACTGTATGAAATACTTTGTGTGAAGAGAAAAAGATCGAGAAAGGAAGAGGGAGGGAGCATAAATAAAAAGGAGGAGGTAAGGAGACAAACACTGAGTTCGACGCTAGGCGTAGAATCTCTGGTGTCTAGCCGCGTTCCATGGGTTCGGCTCGAGTCTGTTATTGGACGCATTACGTAAGCAGTACGCTCCTCCGGTGAGAACTTGGTCGATGACGAAGGGGCCTTCCCACTTGGGTTTGAGCTTGTCCTTCTTCTTCTCCGGTAACCGTAGAACGAGTTCGCCAATATTATAAGTTTGGCCCGTACTTCTCTACTTTGGTATCGTCGAGCCTGTTGCTGATAGAATGCGGAACGGGCCTTAGCGACATCGCGCTCCTCCTCCTCCAGGGCGTCCAAGTTATCCTGCCAACCTAACTCGGCTTCCTTTTCTTCGTACATGCGTACGCGTGGCGAATCATGTATTATGTCGCAAGGTAGTACTGCTTCCGCACCGTACACCATAAAAAATGGTGTATATCCGGTGGTGCGATTCGGCGTGGTCCACAGCCCCCAAAGTACGGAGTCGAGCTCCTCCACCCAATGAGTATCCGACTCTGTGAAGGATCGCACTAGTCTGGGTTTGATGCCACTCATGATGAGACCGTTTGCCCGTTCGACCTGGCCATTTGTTTGAGGATGGTAGACGGAAGCATAGTCGAGCTTAATGCCCATTTTGCCACACCAAGATTTCACCTCATCGGCCGTGAAATTTGAGCCATTATCGGTGATGATGCTATGGGGGACACCGTATCGGTGTACGACCCTGGATATAAAGTCGATTACTGGTCCGGATTTGGCCGTTGGCTTCTATCCATTTGGTGAACTTATCTACCATGACCAATAGGTATTTTTTCTTGTGGCTTCCCCCTTTAAGGGGTCCAACCATATCCAGCCCCCAGACCACGAAGGGCCAAGTTATGGGGATTGTTTGGAGAGCGGTAGGGGGCATATGACTCTGATTGGCAAAGAGCTGGCAACCGACGCAATGTTGGACAAGGTCCTGTGCGTCTGCTCGGGCCGTAGGCCAATAGAAACCTGTACAGAAGGCCTTGATGACTAGTGCTCGAGCTACGGCGTGGTGCCCGCCCAGTCCAGCATGGATTTTAGCCAAGAGCTGCCCCACTTCCTCTTCGGAGATGCACCTTTAAAGCACTTCGGTCGCACTTTTCTTATAGAGTTCCCCTTCATGGAGTTTGTAAGCTTTAGAACGCCGGACGATGCAGTGTGCTTCATTTTGGTCTTCGGGGAGCTCCTGCCTATTTAGGTAGGCCAAGAAGGGTTCAGTCCACGGGGCGATGACGGCCATTATTTCGTGGGTTGACATTGTTATTTTGGTGGGAGCCTCCGATTATGCCTGATAGTTCGGAATCTGGGGATATATTCGGATCCGTGCTGGTATTGCCGGACCCCCCTTCCCATACCACGGATGGCTTGAACAACCTTTCCAGGAGTATGTTAGGTGGGACAGGTTCATGTTTTGTGCCGATGCGAGCAAGTACATCTGTCGCTTAATTGTTTTCTCGAGCCACATGGTGAAATTCGAGCCCCTCGAATCGAGCTGAAATTTTAAGGACGACATTACGGTAGGCCGCCATTTTTGGATCCTTGGCATCAAAGTCTCCGTTTATTTGGGATATTGCAAGGTTTGAATCCCCGCGCATCTCTAGGCGTTGAATGCCCATAGAGACTGCCATCCGAAGACCGTGCAACAGAGCCTCATATTCTGCTGCATTGTTGGAGTCTATGTATAATATCTGGAGGACGTATTGGACCGTGTCTCCGGTGGGAGACGTCAGGACTACGCCTGCTCCCAATCCGGCTAGCATTTTAGAGCCGTCGAAGTGCATGATCTGGTTAGAGTATGCGCCGTACTCTTTAGGGAGTTCGGCTTCCGTCCATTCGGCGACAAAGTCAGCTAATACTTGCGACTTGATAGCCCGCCGAGGCTTGTATATTATGTCGAATGGAAGGAGCTCAATGGCCCATTTAGCGATCCGGCCCGTGGCATCGCGGTTATTTATTATATCGTTTAGTGGTACTTCGGAGGCCACCGTAATCAAACACTCTTGAAAGTAGTGTCGTAGCTTTCGGGATGCCATGAAGACCGCGTATGCTATTTTTTGATAGTGTGGGTATCGGGATTTGCATGGGGTGAGGACCATGGATACGTAATAAACCGGCTTCTGTAGCGGGAATTTGTATCCGTCAACCTCTCGTTCGACGACGAGTACCGCGATTACAACTTGATGTGTTGTAGCTATGTACAGCAGCATAGGTTCGCCGATATTTGGCACTGTTAGGACTGGATTATTGGCCAATAAGGTCTTTATTTCATCGAGTCCGGCCGCGGATGCATCCATCCACACGAAGTGTTCGGTGCACCGAAGAAGGCGGTAAAGAGGCAATGCCTTGTCTCCTAACCTGGAGATAAAGCGGCTCAAAGCAACCACGCATCGAGCTAGTTTCTGGATGTGTTTGAGATCTGTTGGTATAGCCAACTGCGACAAAGCTCAGATTTTTGCCGGATTAGCTTCAATTCCTCTATTGGAAACGATGAAGCCCAGCAGTTTTCCAGAGGGGACGCCGAAAACGCATTCTTCCGGATTCAGCTTGATGTCGTATGTTCGTAGGTTGTCGAATGTAAGCCTCAAGTCATCTATTAGGGTTTCGACGTGTCTTGTTTTTATGATTCCGTCGTCCACGTATGCCTCCAGTGTTTTGCCGATTTTCTTTTCCAGGCATGTTTGAATCATGCGTTGATAGGTTGCTTCGGCATTCTTGAGCCCGAAAGGCATAGTGTTGAAGCAGAAAGGGCCATATGGCATTATGAAAGTTGTAGCAGCTTGGTCGGACTCTGCCATCTTTATTTGATGGTATCCAGAGTATGCATCGAGGAAACACAGCGAGTCGTGTCCTGCTGTGGCATCGATGTTTTGATCGATGCGAGGGAGGGGAAAGGGATCCTTGGGGCAAGCCTTGTTAAGGTCTTTGAAGTTGATGCACAGGCGCCAGGATTTGTCCTTCTTTGGTACCATTACCAAGTTCGTTAGCCAATCCAGGTGTTTGATATCTCTGATGAATCCGGCCTCAAGTAGCTTGGCTAGCTCCTCCCCCATGGCTTGTCATTTGGGCTCTGAAAATCGCCTTAGGGTCTGTTTGATGGGTTTGTATCCCTTTAGTATGTTAAGGCTGTGTTCGGCCAATTCGCGCGGGATGCCTGGCATGTCCGATGGGTGCCAGGCAAAAATGTCCCAATTCTCGCGTAAGAAGTCTCGCAGTGCGGCGTCCATAGTGGGGTTTAACTGTGTCCCGATGGAGGCTGTCTTTGTGGTGTCTGTAGGGTGGACTTGGAATTTGACTATCTCATCCGTGGGTTTAAATGGGGTGGACTTGGGTTGTTTGTCGAGTATCACGTCGTCCCTGTCCACGGTGGCGCGCATCATTGTTAATTCTTCTGCTGCTAGGGCTTCAGACAGTGCTTCCAAGGCTAGTGCTGCGGTTTTGTTTTCGGCGCGGAGTGCGACGTCCGGATCACTAGCTAGAGTGATGATTCCATTGGGTCCGGGCATTTTAAGCTTCATGTACCCGTAATGGGGTATAGCTTGAAATCTTGCAAACGCGTCCCGCCCTAGAAGGGCGTGGTATCCGCTGCTGAAAGGGGCCACTTGGAATACGATTTCTTCGGACTTGTAATTCTCTGGGGTGCCGAATACCACATCGAGTGTGGTTTTCCCCGCACACCGTGCCTCCCGACTAGGAATAATTCCCCTGAAGGTTGTGCTGCTTTGCTCAATGCGGCCTTTATCAATTTCCATCTTCTTGAGTGTTTCTTCGTAGATCAGGTTTAATCCGCTTCCGTCATCCATGAGCACTTTAGTGAGCCGAAAGCCGTCCACTATTGGGCTAAGAACCAAAGCGGCTGGTGCCCGGGCAGTCTGGAATTGGGGTTCGTCACTGGCATTGAAAGTTATAGCAGTGTCGTTCCACGGATTTCAGCAGAGCGTCGATGAGCTCGCTTGCGCCTATTGTTTGAGGCGAAAGTCTCAAAGACTGTTAGTACCGTATTGTGTTCCTTGGCGGGATGTTGTTTGGCTTTATGCCCCTCGAGGAGATCCTCGCCACTTTTAGCTACCTGTCGGAGTATCCAACATGCCCTAAGGCTATGGGTTGGTGTTGCATCCGGTGTACTGTGAAGCTTACATGGCCCATTGAGCCATCCTTTCAATACGGTTCCATGCCTCGGGGCAGGTTTTGGTTTCTTGGGAATTTAATTGGTCGACTTACGAGAGTTCGGCCGTTTAGTTCGGACCAAGGTTCTGGTGAGGGTCGTACTATCCCAAAATTTTGTTTGGGTTTTCCAGGCGCTTTCCATCGCACAGTACTTCTGTACTATGGTCGCTAAGTCCGCAAAGTGTGCTATGTCACGGCGGCTTATAGCATTGAGGAGTCCTTTGTTCGTGCAGTTTTTGCAGAAAAGTGAGACTACGTCCTCCTCGTGGCAGTCCTCGACCTTGTTAAGCACAAGGAGGAATCTGGCCCAGTAATGGTGCACCGTCTCCAGGGGCTCTTGCCTGATGCAGGAGAGACGGTTTAAGTCCAAGCGAGTGTCGTTGGCCGAATCCGGATCTTGATCCGATCTGACACCCGGGGGCACGAAAGGTTCCGAGCCCGACAGTTCGGGGTCCGGAGTATCACCCGATCTCTTCGGCCCGATGCCCGACTCTAAGTCCGGGACTCGGGTCATGTCTTCCTTTGAGTAGGTGTTCGGCTTACTGAGTTCAGTGATCCGGACGTAATTCGTCCTCAAAGTTGAGGGGCGAACCGTGCGTGGTTCCTCCACTACCGCTATCTCATGGGTGGCCGGCGGGGATCTAATGTCCCTCTGGTCAGTTTAAGCCCAATCCGGTCATAGTCCGTAGCGACTCCCAAAGCGGCGATGCGATCCAGGAGCTCATTAAGAGAGCAGAGCTCTACCGGATCCATCTGTTCGGCAAGCTCCGAATTGATGCGAAGGTTATGCGTGATGACCCGAGAGGCCATCGTTGGCGCAATAGCCAACGGGGCGGCCATAATGAAGCCGCCAAGTCGGAGGATCTCGCCTACAGCCAGCGTTCCTCCAGAGATGATGTCGTCCTTGACAACGAGACGAGCCATCAAGCCTTGCAGCAACGATACAGAGGAACTCTCAATGAAAGCACCAATGTCGGTGTCAAAACCGGCGGATCTCGGGTAGGGGGTCCCGATCTGTGCATCTTAGGCTGATGGTAACAGGAAGCAAGGGACACAATGTTTAGCCAGGTTCGGGCCCTCTCGATGGAGGTAAAACTGTACTTCCTGCTTGATTAATATTGAAGATATGAGTAGTACAAGAGTAGATCTACCACGAGATCGTAGAGGCTAAACCCTAAGAGCTAGCCTATGATGGTATGATTGTAATTGTGATCGGCCTTCAAAGGACCATCCTCTCTGGTTTATATAGACACCGGAGAGGGCTAGGGTTTACATGGAGTCGGTTACAAGGAAGGAAATATAAGATCTGGATCGCCAAGCTTGTCTTCCACGCAAAGGAGAGTCCCATCCGAACACGGGCCGAAGTCTTGAGTCTTGTATCTTCATGCTTCAATAGTCCGGACGATGTATATTGTTCGGCAGTCCGGATACCCCCTAATCCAGGACTCCCTCAATGGTTCAATAACCTCATCAAGTCTCCATCATCCTCCCACTCAATTCTTTCAAGAGAAACTTTTCCTCGAGAAAGGACCCGTTTCTAGAAACAATCACTTTTGCTTCCGGATCTGAATTAGGAGGTGTACCCAACTGTTTTGGGTGTCCTATGAAGATGCATTTATCTGCTTTGGGTTCGAGCTTATCAGGCTAAAACTTTTTCACATAAGCGTCGCAGCCCCAAACTTTTGACAACAGCTTAGGTTTCTCTAAACCATAGTTCATACACTGTCATCTCAACGAAATTACGTGGTGCCCTATTTAAAGTGAATGCGGTTGTCTCCAATGCCTAACCCATAAATGATAGTGGTAATTTGATAACAGACATCATGGTATGCACCACATCCAGTAGGGTGCAACTATGATGTTCGGACATACCATCACACTATGGTGTTCCAAGCGGTATTAGTTGTGAAACAATTTCCACAATGTCTTAATTGTGTACCAAACATGTAACTCAGATATTCAGCTCTATGATCATATCATAGACATTTTATCCTCTTGTCACGACGATCTTCAACTTCACTCTAAAATTATTTGAACCTTTGAATAATTCAGACATATGTTTCATCAAGTAAATATACTTAGAATCTACTCAAATCATCTGTGAAGTAAGAGCATAAGGATATTCACTGCGTACCTCAGTACTCATTGGATTGCACACATCAAATGCATTACTTCCAACAAGTTGCTCTCTTGTTTCATCTCACTGAAAAAATGAGGCATTTCAGTCATCTTGCCCATGTGGTATGATTTGCATGTCTCAAGTGACTCAAAATCAAGTGAGACCAAACGATCCATCTGCATGGAGTTTCTTCATGCATATATATACCAATAGACATGGTTTGCATGTCTCAAAATTTTCAAAACGAGTGAGTCCAAAGATCCATCAACATGGAGCTTCTTCATGCGTTTTTATACCAATATGACTCAAATGGCAGTGCCACAAGTATGTGGTACTATCATTACTATCTTATATCTTTTGGCATGAACATGTGTATCACTACGATCAAGATTCAATAAACAATTCATTTGAGGTGCAAGACCATTCAAGGTATTATACTGTTATTCAAATAAACAGAGTAACCATTATTCTCCTTAAATGAATAAGCGTATTGCGATAAACATAATTCAATCATGTCTATGCTCAATGCAAACACCAAATAACAATTATTTAGGTTTAATACCAATCCCGATGGTAGAGAGAGCATGCGATGTTTGATCACATCAACCTTGGAAACACTTCCAACACATATCGTCATCTCACCTTTAGCTAGTCTCTGTTTATTCCGTAGCTTTTATTTTGAGTTACTAACACTTAGCAACTGAACAGGTATCTAATACCCTGGTGCTACTAGGAGTACTAGTAAAGTACACATTAATATAATGTATATCCAATATACTTCTGTCGACCTTGCCAGCCTTCTCATCTACCAAGTATCTAGGGTAGTTCTGCTTCCATGACCGTTCCCCTCATTACAGAAGCAGTTAGTCTCGGGTTTGGGTTCAACCTTGGGTTTCTTCACTAGAGCAGCAACTGATTTGTCGTTTCATGAAGTATCCCTTCTTACCCTTGCCCTTCTTGAAACTAGTGGTTTTACTAACCATCAACAATTGATGCTCCTCCTTAATTTCTACTTTCGCGGTGTCAAAAGTCGCGAATAGATCAAGGATCATCATATCTATCCCTGATATGTTATAGTTCATCACGAAGCTCTAGTAGCTTGGTGGCAGTGAATTTGGAGAACCATCACTATCTCATCTAGAAGATTAACTCCCACTCGATTCAAGCGATTGTAGTACTCAGACAATCTGAGCACATGCTCAACGATTGAGCTTTTCTCCCTTAGTTTGCAGGCTAAGAAACTTGTCGGAGGTCTCATACCTCTTGACATGGGCACGACCTTGAAATCCCAATTTCAGTCCTTGGAACATCTCATATGTTCTGCGACGTTTCAAAACGTCTGTGGCGCCTCAATTCTAAACCGTTTAGCATTACGCACTGAACTATCACGTAGTCATCAAAACGTGTATGTCACATGTTCGCAACATCCACAGACGACGCTCGAGGTTCAACACACCGAGCATTTTATTAAGGACATAATCCTTTTGTGCAGCATTGAGGACAATCCTCAGTATACGGACCCGGTCCGCATAATTGCTACTGTGAACTTTCAACTAAATTTTCTCTAGGAACATATCTTAAACAATAGAACTAAAGCATAAGATACGACATAATTTGCAAAGACCTTTTGACTATGTTCATGATAATTAAGTTCATCTAACCAAATGAACTCCCACTCAGATATACATCCCTCTAGTCATCTAAGTGATACATGACCCAAATCGACTAGGCCGTGTCCAATCATCACGTGAGACGGACTAGTCATCAACGGTGAACATCTCCATGTTGATCGTATCTACCATACGACTCATGTTTGACCTTTCGGTCTCTCTTGTTCCGAGGCCATGTATGTACATGCTAGGCTCGTCAAGTCAACCTAAGTGTTTTGCATGTGTAAATCTGGCTTACACCCGTTGTATGCGAACGTTAGAATCTATCACACCCGGTCATCACGTGGTGCTTCGAAACAACAAACCTTCACAACAGTGCACACTTAGGGGAACACATTTCTTGATATTTTAGTGAGGGATCATCTTTTTTATGCTACCGTCATTCTAAGCAAATAAGATGTAAACATGATAAACATCACATGCAAATCATAAAGTGACATGATATGGCCAATATCATCTTGCGCTTTTGATCTCCATCTTCGAGGCGCGACATGATCACCATCGTCACCGGCATGACACCATGATCGCCATCATCGTGTCTTCAAGAAGTTGTCTCGCCAACTATTACTTCTACCACTATTGCTAATGGTTAGCAATAAAGTAAAGTAATTACATGGCGTTTTCATTGACAGGCAGGTCATACAATAAATTAAGACAACTCCTATGGCTCCTGCCGGTTGTCAAACTCATCGACATGCAAGTCGTGATTCCTATTAATAGAACATGATCAATCTCATACATCACATATATAATTCATCACGTCCTTTTGGCCATATCTCATCACATAGCATACCCTGCAAAAACAAGTTAGACGTAATCTAATTGTTGGTGCATGTTTTACGTGGCTGCTATGGGTTTCTAGCAAGAACGTTTCTTACCTACGCAAAAGCCACATATGCCAATTGCTATTTACCCTTTACGAGGACCCTCTTCATCAAATCCGATCTGACTAAAGTGGGAGAGATAGACACCCGCTAGCCACCTTACGCAGCAAGTGCATGTGAGTCGGTGGAACCTGTCTCACGTAAGCGTACGTGTAAGGTCGGTCCGGGCCGCTTCATCCCACAATGCCACCAAATCAAGATAAGACTAGTAACGGTAAGCAAATTGACCAAATCATCGCCCACAACTACTTGTGTTCTACTCGTGCATAGAATCTACGCATAGACCTGACTCTGATGTCACTATTGGGGAACGTAGTAATAAATTCAAAAAAATTCCTACGTGTCACCAAGATCAATCTAGGAGATGCTAGCAACGAGAGAGAGGGAGTGCATCTTCATACCCTTGAAGATCTCTAAGCGGAATCGTTACAAGAACACGGTTGATGGAGTCATACTCACGGCGATTCAAATCATGGAAGATCCGATCCAAGCGTCGAACGGACGACGCCTCCGTGTTCAACACACGTATAGCCCGGGGACATCTCCTCCTTCTTGATCCAGGAGGGGAGAGGATAAGTTGAGGGAGAACTCCGGCAGCATGACGCCGTGGTGGTGGAGCTCGTGGTTCTCTAGCGCAGCTTCGCTACGGTCAACGGAGGAGGAGGAGGAGTTGGAGGGGGAGGGCTGCGCCAGGGGCAAGGGGTGCAACTCCCATGTGCCTCCCCACTATATGAAGGGGTGGAGGGGGCTATTTTCTTGGCCTCCAAGTCCATTGCAGCATTGGCAAAGGTGGGAGAAATCCCATCCTTTCCCTTCCCCACCGATTGGCATCCCCCCTTTTTAGGGATCTTGATCTTATCCCTTCGGGATATGATCTTATTCCTTCTAATGGGGGATCTTGTTGTGCCTTGACCATGGGTGTGGGGCCTTGCCCCCACTACCCACGTCCATGTGGGTCCCCCATGCAGGTGGGCCCTGAGAGAGTCCTAGATTAAGGGGTCCTCGAACAGCCGGACTATTAACATGAGCCGGACTATTGGGCTATGAAGATACAAGACAGAAGACTTCTTCCTGTGTTCGGATGGGATTCTCCATTGCGTGGATGGCAAGCTTGGTGATTCAGATATGTAGATTCCTTTCTCTGTAACTGACTTTGTATAACCCTAGTCCCCTCTGGTGTCTATATAAACCAGAGGGTTTAGTCCATAGAGGCAATCTTAATCACATAGGCTAGACATCTGGGTTTTAGCCATTACGATCTCGTGGTAGATCAACTATTGTAATACTCATATTCATCAAGATCAATCAAGCAGGAAGTAGGGTATTACCTCTGAAGGAAATATGCCCTAGAGGCAATAATAAAGTTGTTATTAATATTTCCTTATATCATTATAAATGTTTATTTTTTATGCTAGAATTGTATTAACCGGAAACTTAGTACATGTGTGAATACATAGACAAACATAATGTCACTAGTATGCCTCTACTTGACTAGCTCGTTGAATCAAAGATGGTTGTGTTTCCTAACCAAAGACATGAGTTGTCATTTGATTAATGGGATCACATCATTAGAGAATGTTGTGATTGACTTGACCCATTCCATTAGCTTAGCACTTGATCGTTTAGTTTGTTGCTATTCCTTTCTTATTGACTTATACATGTTCCTATGACTATGAGATTATGCAACTCCCGAATACTGGAGGAACACTTTGTGTGCTACCAAACATCACAACATAACTGGGTGATTATAAAGGTGCTCTACAAGTGTCTCGATGGTACTTGTTGAGTTGGCATAGATCGAGATTAGGATTTGTCACTCCGATTGTCGGAGAAGTATCTCCGGGCCCTCTCGATAATGCACATCACTATAGGCCTTGCAAGCAATGTGACTAATGAGTTAGTTGCGGGATGATGCATTAGGGAACGAGTAAAGAGACTTGTCGGTAACGAGATTGAACTAGGTATTGAGATACCGACGATCGAATCTCGGGCAAGTAACATACCGATGACAAAGGGAACAACGTATGTTGTTATGCGGTTTAACCGATAACCGATCTTTGTAGAATATGTAGGAGACAATATGAGTAGTTAGGTTCCGCTATTGGTTATTGACCGGAGACGTGTCTCGGTCATGTCTACATAGTTCTCGAACCCGTAGGGTCCGCATGTTTAACATTCGGTGACGATCGATATTATGAGTTTATGTGTTTTGATGTACCGAAGGTTGTTCGGAGTCCCGGATGAGATCACGGACATGACGAGGAGTCTCGAAATGGTCGAGACATAAAGATTGATATATTGGAAGGTTATATTCGGACACCAGAAGGGTTCCAGGGGTCACCGGATAAATACTGGAGTACCGGGAGGTTACCGGAACCCCCGGGGAGCTTATGGGCCTTAATGGGCTTTAGGGAGAGAGAGGGGATGGCTAGGGATGGGCCGCGCACCCCCCAAGCCTAGTCTGAATTGGACTAGGGGGGAGGGGCGGCGCCCCCTCCTTCTTATCCTCCTCTCCTCCCTTCCCCCTTCTCCTAGTCCTAGTAGGAAAGGGGAGTCGTACTCCCGCTGGGAGTAGGACTCCCCCCTTGGCGCGCCCTCCTCCTTGGCTGTCCGCCTCCCCCCTTGCTCCTTTATATACGGGGCAGGGGCATCCCAAGACACACAAGTTGATCATTGATCTTTAGCCGTGTGCGATGCCCCCCTCCACCATAATCCACCTCGGTCATATCGTAGCGGTGCTTAGGCGAAGCCTTGCATCAGTAGCTTCATCAACACCGTCACCACACCGTCGTGCTGACGGAAATCTCCCTCGAAGCTCTACTCGATCGTGAGTTCGTGGGACGTCACCGAGCTGAACCTGTGTAGATCGCGGAGGTGCCGTACATTCGGTACTAGGATTGGTCGATCATGAAGACGTACGACTACATCAACTACATTGTCATAACGCTTCTGCTTACGGTCTATGAGGGTACATGGACGAAACTCTCCCCTCTCGTTGTTATGCATCACCATGATCTTGCGTGTGTCTAGGAAAATTCTTGAAATTACTATATTCCCCAACAGTGGTATCAGAGCCAGGTTTATGCGTAGATGTTATTTGCACGAGTAGAACACAAGTGAGTTGTGGGCGATACAAGTCATACTTTGATTCAGCGATATTGTCGGAAGAAGCGGCCCAGACCGACATTACGTGTACGCTTACGCGAGACTGGTTCTATCGACGTGCTTCGCACACAGGTGGCTGGCGGGCGTCAGTTTCTCCAACTTTAGTTGAATCGAGTGTGGCTACACCCGGTCCTTGTGAAGGTTAAAACAACACATACTTGACGAAATATCATTGTGGTTTTGATGCGTATGTAAGAACGGTTCTTGCTTATCCCGTAGCAGCCACGTAAAACTTGCAACAACAAAGTAGAGGACGTCTAACTTGTTTTTGCAGGGCATGTTGTGATGTGATATGGTCAAGACATGATGCAATATTTTATTGTATGAGATGATCATGTTTTGTAACGGAGTTATCGGCAACTTGCAGGAGCCATATGGTTGTCGCTTTATTGTATGAACTACAATCACCATGTAATTGCTTTACTTTATCACTAAGCGGTAGCAATAGTCATAGAAGCAATAGTTGGCGAGATGACAACGATGCTATGATGGAGATCAAGGTGTCGCGCCGGTGAGGATGGTGATCATGACGGTGCTTTGGAGATGGAGATCAAAGGCACAAGATGATGATGGCCATATCATATCACTTATATTGATTGCATGTGATGTTTATCATTTATGCATCTTATTTTGCTTAGTTCGACGGTAGCATTATAAGATGACCCCTCACTAAATTTCAAGGTATAAGTGTTCTCCCTGAGTATGCACCGTTGCGAAAGTTCGTCGTGCCGAGACACCACGTAATGATCGGGTGTGATAAGCTCTACGTTCACATACAACGGGTGCAAGCCAGTTTTGCACATGCAGAATACTCGGGTTAAACTTGACGAGCCTAGCATATGCAGATATGGCCTCGGAACAATGAGACCGAAAGGTCGAGCGTGAATCATATAGTAGATATGATCAACATAGTGATGTTCATCGTTGAAAACTACTCCATCTCACGTGATGATCGGACATGGTTTAGTTGATATGGATCACGTGATCACTTAGATGATTAGAGGGATATTTATCTAAGTGGGAGTTTTTAAGTAATTTGATTAATTGAACTTTAATTTATCATGAACTTAGTACCTGATAGTATTTTGCATGTCTATGTTATTGTTGATAGATGGCCCATGTTGTTGTTCCGTTGAATTTTAACGCGTTCCTTGAGAAAGCTAAGTTGAAAGATGATGGTAGCAATTCCACGGACTGGGTCCGTAAGTTGAGGATTATCCTCATTGTTGCACAGAAAAATTACATCCTGGAAGCACCGCTAGGTGTACCACCCGCGCTGGCAACTGCAGACATTGTGAATGCCTGGCAGTCGCGTGTTGATGACTACTCGATAGTTCAGTGTGCCATGATTTACGGCTTAGAACCGGGACTTCAACAACGTTTTGAACATCATGGAGCATATGAGATGTTTTAGGAGTTGAAGTTAATATTTCAAGCAAATGCCCGGATTGAGAGATATGAAGTCTCCAGTAAGTTCTACAGTTGTAAAATGGAGGAGAATAGTTCTGTCAGTGAACATATACTCAAAATGTCTGGGTACTACAATCACTTGATTCAACTTGGAGTTAATCTTCTGGATGATAGTGTTATTGACAGAATTCTTCAATCACTGCCACCAAGCTACAAGAGCTTCGTGATGAACTATAATATGAAAGGGATGGAAAAGACAATTCCCGAGCTCTTCGCAATGCTAAAGGCTGCGGAGGTAGAAATCAAGAAGGAGCATCAAGTGTTGATGGTCAACAAGACCACCAGTTTCAAGAAAAAGGGTAAAGGGAAGAAGGGGAACTTCAATAAGAACAGCAAACAAGTTGCTGCTCAAGTGAAGAAGCCCAAGTCTGGACCTAAGCCTGAGACTGAGTGCTTCTACTGCAAAGGGACTGGTCACTGGAAGCAGAACTGCCCCAAGTATTTGGCAGATAAGAAGGATGGCAAGGTGAACAAAGGTATATGTGATATACATGTTATTGATGTGTACCTTACTAATGCTCGCAGTAGTGCCTGGGTATTTGATACTGGTTATGTTGCTAATATTTGCAACTCGAAACAAGGACTATGGATTAAGCGAAGGTTAGCTAAGGACAAGGTGACGATGCGCGTGGGAAATGGTTCCAAAGTCGATGTGATCGCGGTCGGCACGCTACCTCTACATCTACCTTCGGGATTAGTTTTAGACCTGAATAATTGTTATTTGGTGCCAGCGTTGAGCATGAACATTATATCTGGATCTTGTTTGATGTGAGATGGTTATTCATTTAAATCTGAGAATAAAGGTTGTTCTATTTATATGAGTATTATCTTTTATGTCCATGCACCCTTGAAGAATGGTCTATTTTTATTGAATCTCGATAGTAGTGATACACATATTCATAATATTGAAGCCAAAAGATGCAGAGTTGATAATGATAGTGCAACTTATTTGTGGCACTGCCGTTTGGGTCATATTGGTGTAAAGCGCATGAAGAAACTCCATTCTGATGGACTTTTGGAATCACTTGATTATGAATCACTTGGTACTTGCAAACCATGTCTCATGGGCAAGATGACTAAAACTCCATTCTCCGGAACAACGGAGCGAGCAACGGATTTGTTGGAAATCATACATACTGATGTATGTGGTCTGATGAATATTGAGGCTCACGGAGGGTATCGTTATTTTCTCACCTTCATAGATGATTTGAGCAGATATGGGTATATCTACTTAATGAAACATAAGTCTGAAACATTTGAAAGTTCAAAGAATTTCAGAGTGAAGTAGAAAATCATCGTAACAAGAAAATAAAGTTTCTACGATCTGATCGTGGAGGAGAATATTTGAGTTATGACTTTTTATCTTCATTTGAAACAATGCGGAATAGTTTCGCAACTCACGCCACCCGGAACACCACAACGTAATGGTGTGTCCGAACATAGTAACCGCACTTTATTAGATATGGTGCGATCTATGATGTCTCTTACTGATTTACCGCTATTGTTTTGGGTTATGCTTTAGAGACGGCTGGATTCACATTAAATAGGGCACCATCTAAATCCGTTGAGACGATGCCGTATGAACTATGGTTTGGCAAGAAACCAAAGTTGTCATTTCTTAAAGTTTGGGGCTGGAATGCTTATGTGAAAAAGCTTCAACCTGATAAGCTCAAACCCAAATCAGAGAAATGTGTCTTCATAGGATAGCCAAAGGAGACTGTTGGGTACACCTTCTATCACAGATCCAAAGGCAAGACATTCGTTGCTAAGAATGGATCCTTTCTAGAGAAGGAGTTTGTCTCGAAAGAAGTGAGTGGGAGGAAAGTAGAACTTGATGAGGTAACTGTACCTGCTCCCATATTGGAAAGTAGTTCATTACAGAAATCAGTTCCTGTGATCCCTACACCAATTAGTGAGGAAGCTGACACTTCAGATCAAGTTACTACCAAACCTCGTAGGTCAACCAGAATAAGATCCGCACCACAGTGGTATGGTAATCCTGTTCTGGAGGTCATGTTACTTGACCATGGCGAACCTACGAACTATGAGGAAGCGATGATGAGCCAGATTCCGCAAAATGGCTTGAGGCCATGAAATCTGAGATGGGATCCATGTATGAGAACAAAGTGTGGACTTTGGTTGACTTGCCCGATGATCGGCAAGCCATCGAGAATAAATGGATCTTCAAGAAGAAGAAGACTGACGCTGACGGTAATGTTACTATCTACAAAGCTCGACTTGTTGTGAAAGGTTTTCGACAAGTTCAAGGAGTTGACTATGATGAGACCTTCTCACCCGTAGCGATGCTTAAGTTTGACTGAATCATGTTAGCAATTGTCGCATTTTATGATTATGAAATTTGACAAATGGATGTAAAGACTGCATTCCTGAATGGATTTCTGGAAGAAGAGTTGTATATGATGCAACCTAAAGGTTTTATCGATCCAAAGGATGCTAACAAAGTGTGTAAGCTCCAGCGACCCATCTATGGACTGGTGCAAGCATCTCAGAGTTGGAATAAACGTTTTGATAGTGTGATCAAAGCATATGGTTTTATACAGACTTTTGGAGAAGACTGTATTTACAAGAAAGTGAGTGGGAGCTCTGTAGCATTTCTAATATTATATTTGGATGACATATTGTTGATTGGAAATGATATAGAATTTCTAGATAGCATAAAAGGATACTTGAATTAGAATTTTTCAATGAAACACCTCGGTGAAGCTGCTTATATATTGGGCATCAAGATCTATAGAGATAGATCAAGACGCTTAATTGGACTTTCACAAAGCACATACCTTGATAAGTTTTGAAGAAGTTCAAAATGGATCAAGCAAAGAAAGGGTTCTTGCCTGTGTTACAAGGTGTGAAGTTGAGTCAGACTCAATGCCCGACCACTATAGAAGATAGAGAGAAAATGAAAAGTGTTCCCTATGCTTCAGCCATAGGCTCTACCATGTATGCAATGTTGTGTACCAGACCTGATGTGTGCCTTGCTATTAGTTTAGCAGGGAGGTACCAAAGTAATCTAGGAGTGGATCACTGGACAGCGGTCTAGAACATCCTGAAATACCTGAAAAGGACTAAGGATATGTTTCTCGTTTATGGAGGTGACAAAGAGCTCGTCGTAAATGGTTACGTCGATGCAAGCTTTGACACTGATCCAGATGACTCTAAGTCACAAACCAGATGCGTGTTTATATTGAACGGTGGAGCTGTTAGTTGGTGCAGTTCTAAACAAAGCGTCGTGGCGGGATCTACGTGTGAAGCGGAGTACATAGCTGCTTCGGAAGCAGCAAATGAAGGAGTTTGGAGGAAGGAGTTCATATCCGATCTAGGTGTCATACCTAGTGCATCGGGTCCAATGAAAATCTTTTGTGACAATACTGGTGCAATTGCCATGGCAAAGGAATCCAGATTTCACAAGAGAACCAAGCACATCAAAAGACGCTTCAATTCCATCCGCGATCAAGTCAAGGAGGGAGACATAGAGATTTGCACGATACATACAGATCTGAATGTTGCAGACCCGTTGACTAAGCCTCTCTCACGAGCAAAACTTGATCATCACCAAGACTCCATGGGTGTTAGAATCATTACTATGTAATGTAGATTATTGACTCTAGTGCAAGTGGGAGACTGAAGGAAATATGCCCTAGAGGCAATAATAAAGTTGTTATTTATATTTCCTTATATCATGATAAATGTTTATTATTCATGCTAGAATTGTATTCACCGGAAACTTAGTACATGTGTGAATACATAGACAAACATAGTGTCACTAGTATGCCTCTACTTGACTAGCTCGTTGAATCAAAGATGGTTGTGTTTCCTAACCATAGACATGAGTTCTCATTTGATTAACGGTATCACATCATTAGAGAATGATGTGATTGACTTGACCCATTCCGTTAGCTTAGCACTTGATCGTTTAGTTTGTTGCTATTGCTTTCTTCTTGACTTATACATGTTCCTATGACTTTGAGATTATGCAACTCCCGAATACCGGAGGAACACTTTGTGTGCTACCAAACGTCACAACATAACTGGGTGATTATAAAGGTGCTCTATAGGTGTCTCCGATGTGTCAGGACCCCGATTCTAAGTCACACCGATCTAGCATGTAACACATCATATCACTTTGCGGCCTCACGCACGGTATTCCCACGGGTGCCACCTTATCTGGCCCAGGACTGTTTGCGCCTTTTGGCTCACATATATGATAGTGCCGCTAGCATCCATATGACAAAGAACCCGGACTGACATGGCTAGTCATGAACCCAAATTGGCACTAACTTACAGGGACAGGCATACATGACCCAACAATGAACATGTCGGTCATCAGCGAGTGAATCCGGGCTGTAGCAACTGGGCTAGCAGGACTCCGGTAAACCGGGCTGTAGCAGGCTAACAGGACTCCGGTAGACACCGCGTGACATTTCCCCGAAGGGACAGACACAGGAACGAAGAAGGACACATGCCGGCCAGTCTAAGTAATCGGCATCGGGGGGAGAGAGGTTCGGAGCGGAGGCTCACAACGAGGCCAACGAGTGCGAGGGCGAGGTCGGGGACGCTCTGTAGCTCCGGAATCAACGACGATGATCCACGGCGACCGACGAGGGGAACGGCGGTGCTAGCGGCGTCCAGGGGCTTCAAGCACCAAGTGGCCCGGTGAGGAGGAAGCTAGCAACGATACGGATCTTGGGAACACAGAGAGGGAGCGCGGGAGTGGCTGGCCGTGGTGTTTCTCAGCGGAGTGGCCATGGCGGCTTTGGCCATGAGCGGAAATGAGCAGGGGAGTGAGAGGGAGAGCAGCGAGTGAGGGAGAGGAGAGAGGGGCCACCAGGGGGGGTTCATGGCATCGCGGTGGCGTGAGGGGGAGGCTCGGGAACGCCTCGGTGGAAGCAGGAGGTGGAGGCCTCCCAGCGAGCGCGTGCGTCATCGCCTCTGCCTACTGGCAGAGGTTGAAGATGGCACGGCTGCTTGGTGGGCTAGGCTGCCTAATGGGCCGGCTTCAGGTAAGGCCAGGTAAGTGGCCCAGGTACTCTCTCTCTCTCTAATTTCTACTTTTGTTCTGTTTTCTGTTTGTTTTTGATATGTTTTGAATTAGTAAAAATACTAACTCATTTTATAAAATCCTAACAAAAATTGTGGGCACTATTTGAATTATTTCCAATAGCCCCCAAGTACTTTCAGGATTATTTGGACATTTAAAAATATTATAAGATTTAAATGTCCAAATTCAAATACTTATGAATTAATTCAAAAATCCAGAATAGCCTCCAAAAATATGAAACCATTTTTGGCAGAGGGTTTAGCCAGGACCAAAGATGGTGAACATTTATGAAGGGCATTTTGGTTTCATTGAAAAGATTTTAGTAAGCCCTAGTTGAATTCATTTACTTCTAGGGTTTCAACATCCCCATTTCAAGTTTCTTAGTAATTTAAACATGATGACATGATGAGCAGGCAAAGTCAAGCAAGGCTGATCTGGGGCTGTGACAGCTCACCCCCACTAAGCAAAAATCTCGTCCCGAGATTCAAGACGTGAGGTAAGAAGACAGAGGGGACACTGGCTAACACGAACTTGTCGATCCAATTGCCCTTCCCGAAGGTGTTGTTTCATTTCTCCAATTGAAGTTGACGTCCTTGCTTTTGATATCTTCATCCAACACGATGGCGACAAAAAGAATACTCTATAGGAAACGATCTCCTCAGAGATCGAGCAGTCAAGATCAACTCGTGGAATGAGATGTTGAAACATCTCGAGTTGAGACACAAAACACATCGAGAGGGATGGAGGAACAACGACGGGGTTTGATTTGGTGGGCAACAATTCCACGCTTAGAAAGATGGTGGATGGTGTCAAGATGGCGAGGAAATAATTGCCACGATCCCGTAACGGGGCACTTTGGAAAAGGTGACTCGAAGAACTGCTCCCTTAAGTGGCAAAAAGAATTACTTTTGATCCATAGATCATTGACACTCTTCGTACCAGCTTAAGGCAATTTACAATTGATCGTTGAAAGAGTTCGAAGGAATGGCATACCCGGACTAGGATAGATGATGTGGACTACCTTGTTGAAGACAACGCAATGGATGATTTGCTTATCATCGGAAATGGATGGGACCCATGGTAGGACCACCTCTGAAGATGATCCCAGGCAACAATTGCTGAGAAGGGCAATCCAAGGGAGATTGGCACAAGGCGATGCAAGCTGGGAACAAAATGCAAATGTCGGAAAGGTTCCAACCATCATATCTGCCTGAGATACAGATCCGGTTGGTGATAGGATACTTCAGACTCAGCATGTCTGAAAGAAAGTTTGCAACACGATTCGACGAGATGGCGTTGCGGGATTCTTGAGGAATGAACTAAGATAGCAAGCTCCAAAACATGAGCTGGTTCTGCTAAACACATGTGAACACGCTGTCTCAGACAAGCATGACCACATGGTAGTCTTATGATAAAACACTACCAAGTTCAGGTGGGGAACCATCTTCGAGGATATTGGAATCTTGTGCATGAACTAGTATTCGCACAGCAACTCCTTTTCCTCGAACAAACCAATCAGTGGCTTGGTGTGCTCGGAACACATATGGAGTGGAGGCGGCCAACCTATCAAACCATAGGGCACTTCGCACGTGCATGACTAACTTGGGACGATTCCAGAGGAAACAAAACAAACCTTTCTCAAATTCATGGCGGCAACTTACACCTAAAGCACATGAATTCGAGGAAGTCACTTCTTTCATCCAAACATATGCTTCATGAACGAAACACAAAGAAATGCTTACAAAAGTTTCCAACACTAGCTGGATGTTCAACACAAATCATGGAGGAGACAAAATGTTGCTGATGGGCTCAACAACAACTCATCGGAATTTCCATATCACTGGACTTCCACCGTTATGTGAACAATGTGATAGTATTGGTCAGACCAAAGGATGTAATGGTGTATGCTCGAGGAATCAACCACGAGTAAGACAACATTACAAATATCGTTGGTTCTGATTTGATTTGAGGATAGCCCACACTCAAATCAAAGTTTTGACAAGACAACAGATCCAACAACTGATCACGAGGACCAATCGATGAGAATATCATCTTTCTTCAACACACACACACAAGGATATCCCTTTGGAATGAACTGAGTCGGACAAGCTTTTACCTTCCAACTCTCCAAGTTGTTGTTTAGCTTGTCCAACTAGCTCAGGGTATCCAAAACGGATCCTTGGAGAAGGGGAGTGGTTTACAAGAAACCAACTTGATCACGAACTCAACATAGCTGTCAGGTGACAACCTGGTAACACTTCCGAGAAGATATTTGGAAAATCACAAACCACCGATATGTTACTAAGCTCGAGATCAATCTTGCTTTTCCGGGCAAGACAAGATGATCAAATAAGCAAGGGATTGGCATAGCCCCAACTCATTGATCGAAAGGTGCACCGGAAATAAGGACTAGGTAGCATGATCTATCTTAGAATGATGATTCAAGAACCAACACGCTAAGAATGAAATTATTGTCCTTTAACTACCAAGCAACAAGGTTGCTAGGAGTAATGATTTCACACATCATAGTTCACATGTCGGCATTCCGGTTGCAACAACACGGGGACCGAGGAATGAATAATGAGGCCGAGAAGTATCACTATATCAAGAGTTCAAAGAATGGTGTGCAATTCCCATGATATTCTTGATATAAAGATGGTAATACTCCAAGGTAGAACAGAACAAGAGCTAGATTAGCATTTTGATCTGCAGAACACAACTGCTTTGACCCAATCCTGGATATGGATGAGGTACTGGAGTTTGTTTCTCCTAGTCACTGTGGAATAGAATGGCTTGACGGACCACAAGAGTAATAGGCATCGATAAACGAATGCATAATCACTCCTCACTATGAATTGATAGACAAGGATCGGAATACAACTAAAGGGGGACAACTCAAAGGAACATATGATTTTCTGAGTTGTGGATGCATAGATTAATATGTCGAACCAAGTTCAACAAGTTTCTTCGGGATAATCCATGCAAAGAGGTTGAACTGGCAGAGTCACAATATAGAATGGAGAACCCGTCAAGAGCACTCTGGTGGTGATCCTTCGGTTCTAAGAACTTCTGCCATAAGCGGTTCATAGTGTTTGGAAGAAGGAAATACCACGAACCTCGAGGACTATTGCAAAGGTTACTAATATCCTGAAGGAACTAGCAAATACTAACAACATGAAGTAGGGTGAATCTCGGGTTCAAAACCCAGAAGTAGAATGCCTACTAACTAAATGGCATCACGAGATGCTTTCGAGAATGATGGCCAGAATCATCACAATGGGAACACAAAACATGGCTAAGTTACTAGGTGATACTCTAGACACCTAGGGTCATAATACTAGCTCCAACATATATGTCGAGGTAATAGAATACCTCAACTCAGCGTTTAGTGTGGTTAACCTGGCCAGAAAGGTCATCGAAAACAGAGGGAAAGGATTTTGCAATTGCATCAGATTATTTAGAAACCTGGGATGACCCGGACAGCATAACGGCTGTAAATGCTCAAGATGATTTGAGACATCCTACAAAATGGTGGCATAACCACTTAGAAGCACAATATCAAGGTTTCAAGATCAACAGTTAACATACGGAGGTAGTCGGAACCGAACTGAGGCTTAAATCCAACAATCTTATAAGTCTACGGATTAGTAACATGTGATCCTGATAGAGAGAAGAGAAAGCCTAGTTTCTTAACCCCGTAAAAAAGATAGGATGACTCAGATGAGAAGGCATAAGGTATAAGGAGTAAAAAGAGTCTTACGTTCCATCCCACAATCAATTCCCTTATATAACTAAAGAATTTCTAGACTCAATTTCGACCGATTTGGCTTGGTAATCCTACAGGCAGTCAAGCTCTGATACCAAAGCTGTCAAGACCCCGATTCCAAGTCACACCGATCTAGCATGTAACACATCATAT
Organism: Triticum dicoccoides; assembly: GCF_002162155.2. NCBI lineage: Eukaryota > Viridiplantae > Streptophyta > Magnoliopsida > Poales > Poaceae > Triticum > Triticum dicoccoides. Next base: position 479,712,771 of record NC_041387.1, read on the forward strand.
CACTTTGCGGCCTCACGCACGGTATTCCCACGGGTGCCACCTTACCTGGCCTGGGACCATTTGCGCCTTTTGGCTCACGTATATGATAGTGCCGCTAGCATCCATATGACAAAGAACGCGGGCTTACATGGCTAGTCGTGAACCCAAAGTGGCACTAACTTACAGGGACAGGCATACATGACTCAACAACGAATGTGTCGGTCATCAGCGAGTGAATCCGGGCTGTAGCAACTGGGCTAGCAGGACTCCGGTAAACCGGGATGTAGCAGGCTAACAGGACTCCGGTAGACACTGCGTGAAATTTCCCCGAAGGGACAGACACAAGAACGAAGAAGGACACATGCCGGCCAGTCTAAGTGTTCCGGAGCAGTAGCAAGCTACCATGGCTCAGTGGAAGCACTAGGAGACATTTCCCGTTAAGAGAGGCTACCAAGGATAAACAACTAGGTTGTCAGATCCCACACATACCAAGCATTTCAATAACATACACACAATATGCTCGATATGTGCAAATACGACATGGCATCACAACATGACTCTACGACTCAAGTATTTTATTCAATAGGCTCCGAGGAGCGAGATATTACAAACATGGGTCTCATGGCCCAACATTCAGAGCAAACAAGTCAAGCACAAGCGGAAGCTTAACATGTCTGAGTACAGACATCTACAAATGAAAAAGGCTGAGAAGCCTGACTAACTACTAGATCCTGCCGAGGGCTCAAGATCGTAGCTGAGGTAACAAGCTAAACGTCGAAGTCCGCGCGGTACTACTAGCGAGACTGAAGTCTCTCTGCAAAAACATAAATTAAGCAACGTGAGTACAAATGTACCCAGCATGACTTACATTAGATCTAACTACATATGCATCATTATCAACAAGGGGATGGTGGGGTTTAACTGCAGCAAGCCAGCTTTGACTCGGTGGCTATCCTAAACTACGACTGCAAGTAACTCTTTTGAGGTGGCGCACACGAGTCCACATATTCACCATATCAATACACCACTATGGATCCGCTCCCGTCTCCCTACGAGAACGCCATCCATAGCACTGACGCTTATTTTGCATATTTTAGAGTATCCACTTTCACTTGTCTATGAACTGTACAGGCAACCCAGAAGTCCTTTACCGCAGACATGGCTATTCGAATAGATAATGTTAACCCTGCAGGGGTGTACTTCTTTACACACGCTCTCACCACTTACCGCCGTTTACATGACATGTACTCGGCAACCTTCAAGCGGAAGCCCAGCGAGGGTGTCGGCCACGACCTGACTAACCACACAAGTCTCTCATCCAGGTTTATCGCCTATTTGGGTTACATCCGCAAGGAGATCCGGCCGGGGTGTCACTCACGGCCCCAAACGATGTGTGCAGGGTTCCCAAGCCCACCTCGACGGGTGGATCTACGCTTGGTACACCGTGCCATGGTGCCTAGTCTATCCCAAGCCCACCTGTACTGGGTGCCACTTGGTAGACTACTAACACTACCTACAAACACCAGAAACTAGTTGCAACTCCTGGAAAGAGATCAAGTTGATTAATAAGTCGAGAGAGTCAATTAAGGATCCCAATGTGTGGTAGTAGCTGTTCATGGATCACAAACAAAGAACTCAGTTCCTGAGGACGGCTGCAATGAGACAACCCACCATGTACTCCTACATGGCCTCTCACCGCTACCTTTACCAAATCGTGTTCACACACTTAGCTCTCAATATTAGGACATGTTCACACACCTCCGATTCATTCCTGATGAATCAGACCTGACTCAACTCTAAGCAGTAGCAGGCATGACAAACAAGCATGAATGAGTAGGCACATCAGGGCTCAAACAACTCCTACTCATGCTATTGGGTTTCACCTATTTACTGTGGCAATGATAGGTCATGCAGAGGATAAGGGGGTTCAACTACCGCAGCAAGTAACAGTTGAATCGTTGTTGTCCTAATGCAGTAAAAGAGAGCAGGAGCGAGAGAGTGGGATTGTATCGGAATGAGGAAGGGGGTTTTGCTTGCCTGGCACTTCTGAAGATAATATAGTTCTTCATCGGTGTCATCGATCACATCGTCAGTACACGTCTACTGAGAGGGGACAAGCACCGACAAACAAAGAAGAAACACAACCAATGCAATGCAACAATATGATGCATGAATGTGATATGGCAATATGCTATGGTTTGTGCTAATGCAACTAAAACCAGATTAAATGAAGTTGCTTTGAATCCAAGATTCAAATTCAAACTCCACATGTGGTTATTTAAATGCCATTTAATTGAATTGTCCTAATCAGTAGTCATAAGTTGTTCTAACATGCATGAAAATATTACAGATGGATAGATTGGATTTTTCTGATCATTTTTCATATATAATTTATCTCATTTGGAGTTACGGTTGAATTTATATGAATTTTAGAAGTTTTGGATATTTTCTGAAATAAATAAATCATTTCTGATTTATTTAAAACTCCAAAAAACATTTACCACGTCAGCATGACGTATTAGTGATGTCAGCAGGTCAACGGGCAGCCCAGGTCAAACCTGACCAGTGGGTCCCGCGTGTCAGTGTCGTTAGTCTAACTAATTAAATTAGTACTAACCCTAGATTAATTACCAGTGCTAGGACCCACCTGTCATTGGCCCAGGGGTCAAACTGGGCCCCACCCGTGGTCAAATAGGGTCAGTGGGGTCAAACTCGCCGGCGACTCGACGCCGGCGAGGCCCGAGATGGCGGCGCGGCTCGGAAATCGCCCACGGGGCACGGACGAGGCCGTGCTTGGGCTCGTTGGAAAGCCCTCGCTGGCGCGCGTCGAGTGGTGGTGGCGGCCGGACCTATGGTGGCCGGTGCCGACGACGACGAGCTCCAAGGCGGCGGCCGGAGCTCGGCGAGCTCGGGCTCGGCGTTGTGGTGCACGGGAGCAAGAATAGCTGCGTGCTACGGGCTCCTGCAGACGCTATGGTTGCATTGGCGCGCTCATACGCGATGCGGGTGGGCTCTGGCCACGGCAGCATCATGGCTGGCGGCGAGGAACTCTCGGGCTCGACGGAGCCCGCGGTTACAGGAAGTAATCGGCATCGGGGGGAGAGAGGTTCGGAGCGGAGGCTCACAGCGAGGCCAACGAGTGCGAGGGCGAGGTCGGCGACGCTCTGTAGCTCCCGAATCGACGACGATGATCCACGGCGACCGACGAGGGGAACGGCGGTGCTGGCGGCGTCCAGGGGCTTCAAGCACCAAGTGGCCCGGTGAGGAGGAAGCTGGCAACGATACGGATCTCGGGAACACAGAGAGGGAGCGTGGGAGTGGCTGGCCGCGGTGTTTCTCAGCGGAGTGGCCATGGCGGCTTTGGCCATGAGGGGAAAGAGCAGGGGAGTGAGAGGGAGAGCAGCGAGTGAGGGAGAGGAGAGAGGGGCCACCAGGGGGGTTCGTGGCATCGCGGTGGCATGAGGGGGAGGCTCGGGAACGCCTCGGTGGAAGCAGGAGGTGGAGGCCTCCCAGCGAGCGCGTGCGTCATCGCCTCTGCCTACTGGCAGAGGTTGAAGATGGCACGGCTGCCTGGTGGGCTGGGCTGCCAAATGGGCACGGCTGCCCAGGTACTCTCTCTCTCTCTAATTTCTACTTTTGTTCTGTTTTCTATTTGTTTTTGATATGTTTTGAACTAGTAAAAATACTAACTCATTTTATAAAATCCTGACAAAAATTGTGGGCACTATTTGAATTATTTCCAATAGCCCCCAAGTACTTTCAGGATTATTTGGACATTTAAAAATATTATAAGATTTAAATGTCCAAATTCAAATACTTATGAATTAATTCAAAAATCTAGAATAGCCTCCAAAAATATGAAACCATTTTTGGCAGAGGGTTTAGCCAGGACCAAAGATGGTGAACATTTATGAAGGGCATTTTGGTTTCATTGAAAAGATTTTAGTACGCCCTAGTTGAATTCATTTAGTGCTAGGGTTTCAACATCCCCATTTCAAGTTTCTTAGTAATTTAAACATGATGACATGATGAGCAGGCAAAGTCAAGCAAGGCTGATCTGGGGCTGTGACACGATGGTACTTGTTGAGTTGGCATAGATCGAGATTAGGATTTGTTACTCCGATTGTCGAAGAGGTATCTCTGGGCCCGCTCGGTAATGCAGATCACTATAAGCCTTGTAAGCAATGTGACTAATGAGTTAGTTGCGGGATGATGCATTACGGAACGAGTAAAGAGACTTGCCGGCAACGAGATTGAACTAGGTATTGAGATACCGACAATCGTATCTCGGGCAAGTAACATACCGATGACAAAGGGAACAATGTATGTTGTTATGCGGTTTGACTGATAAAAGATCTTCATAGAATATGTAGGAGCCAATATGTGCAACGAGGTTCTGCTATTGGTTATTGACCGGAGACATGTGCCGGTCATGTCTACATAGTTCTCGAAACCGTAGGGTCCGCATGCTTAACGTTCGGTGACGATCGGTATTATGAGTTTATGTGTTTTGATGTACCAAAGGTTGTTCGGAGTCCCGGATGAGATCACGGACATGACGAGGAGTCTCGAAATGGTCGAGACATAAAGATTGATATATTGGAAGGTTATATTCGGACACCGGAAGGGTTCCAGGGGTCACCGAATAAATACCGGAGTACCGGGAGGTTACCGGAACCCCCCGGGGAGCTTATGGGTCTTAATGGGCTTTAGGAAGAGAGAGAGAGGCTGGCTAGGGATGGGCCACGCGCCCCCCAAGCCTAGTCCGAATTGGACTAGGGGGAGGGGTGGCGCCCCCTCCTTCCTTCTCCTCCTCTCCTTCCCTTCCCCCTTCTCCTACTCCTACTAGGAAAGGGGAGTCCTACTCCCGGTGGGAGTAGGACTCCCCCCTTGGCGCACCCTCCTCCTTGGCCGACCGCCTCCCCTCTTGCTCCTTTATATACGAGGGCAGTGGGACACCCCAAGACACACAAGTTGATCATTGATCTTTTGCCGTGTGCGGTGCCCCCGTCCACCATAATCCACCTCGGTCATATCGTAGCGGTGCTTAGGCGAAGCCTTGTGTCGGTAGCTTCATCATTACCGTCATCACACCGTCGTGCTGACGGAACTCTCCCTCGAAGCTCTACTGGATCGTGAGTTTGTGGGACGTCACTGAGCTAAACGTATGCAGATCACGGAGGTACCGTACGTTCGGTACTAGGATCGGTCGATCATGAAGATGTACGACTACATCAACCGTGTTGTCATAGCGCTTCCACTTACGGTCTATGAGGGTACGTGGACTACACTCTCCCCTCTCATTGCTATGCATCACCATGATCTTGCGTGCGCGTAGGAAAATTCTTGAAATTACTACGTTCCCCAACAACCTCCATAGAGAGGGCCCAAACCTGGGTAAACATTGTGTCCCCGCCTCCTGTTACCATCAGCCTTAGACGCACATTTCGGGACCCCCTACCCGAGATCTGCCGGTTTTGACACCGACATTTGTGCTTTCATTGAGAGTTGCGCTGCGTCGTCACCAAGAGGTTTGATGGCTCCGTCAATCATCTACAGCAACCCAGTCCAGGTGGAGGTTTTCCTCCCCGGACAGATTTTCGTATTCGGCGGCTTCGTACTGCGGGCCAACTCGCTTAGCCATTTGGAGCAGATCGAAAGCTACGCCCCTAGCCATCGGGTCAGATTTAGAAGGTTGAATTACGTGACCGATATCTGCAGAGACTTGATCTTCGACGGATTCGAGCCCATGATGGCGGCTGCTACGTCTCGAGCTTGCGTTGGTTTTCCTTGAAGAGGAAAGGGTGATGTAGCAATAGTAGCGTAAGTATTTCCCTCAGTTTTTGAGAACCAAGGTATCAATCCAGTAGGAGGCTCCTCAAAAGTGCCTAGCACCTACACAAACAAACAAATAAATCGCAACCAACGCAATAAAGGAGTTGTCAATCCCTTTACGGCCACTTGCGAAAGTGAGATCTGATAGAGATAGTATGATAAGATAAATATAGTTTTGGTATTTTATAATATAGATTGGAAAAGTAAAGATGCAAATAAAAGTAGATTGAAAGCTTATATGATAAAAGATAGACCTGGGGGCATAGGTTTCACTAGTGGCTTCTCTCAAGATAGCATGAGTATTACGGTGGGTGAACAAATTACTGTCGAGCAATTGATATAAAAGTGAATAATTATGAGATTATCTAGGCATGATCATGTATATAGGCATCAAGTCCGCGACAAGTAGACCGACTCCTGCCTGCATCTACTACTATTACTCCACACATCGACCGCTATCCAACATGCATCTAGAGTATTAAGTTCATAAAGAACAGAGTAACGCATTAAGAAATATGCATGATGTAGAGGGATAAACTCATGCAATATGATATAAACCCCATCTTTTTATCCTCGATGGCAACAATACAATACGTGCCTTGCTGCCCCTATTGTCACTGGGAAAGGACACCGCAAGACTGAACCCAAAGCTAAGCACTTCTCCCATTGCAAGAAAGATCAATCTAGTAGGCCAAACCAAACTGATAATTCGAAAAGACTTGCAAAGATAACTCAATCATACATAAAAGAATTCAGAGGAGATTCAAATATTTCTCATAGATAAACTTGATCATAAACCCACAATTCATCGGATCTCGACAAACACACTGCAAAAAGAGTTACATCAAATAGATATCCGAGAAGATCGAGGAGAACATGGTATTGAGATACAAAAAGAGAGAAGAAGCCATCTAGCTAATAACTATGGACCCGAAGGTTTGTGGTAAACTACTCACAACTCATCGGAGGGGCTATGGTGTTGATGTAGAAGCCATCCATGGTCGATTCCCCCTCCGGCGGAGCGCCGGCGAAGGCTCCAAGATGGGATCTCGTGGATACAGAAGGTTGCGGCGGTGGAATTAGGTTTTCGTGGTTTGTTCTGTTATTCTCGGGGTACGTGGGTATATATAGGAGGAAGAAGTAGGTCGGTGGCCACCCGAGGGGCCCACGAGATAGGGGGCGCCCTGTAGGTTGGGCGCACCCTCCACCCTCGTGGCCGCCTCGACTGCTTCTTGACTTTCACTCCAAGTCCTCTAGATCACTTTCATTCCAAAAATCACGCTCCCAAAGGTTTTATTCTGTTTGGACTCCGTTTGATATTCCTTTTCTTCGAAATACTGAAATAGGCAAAAAAACAGCAATACGGGCTGGGCCTCCGGTTAGTAGGTTAGTCCCAAAAATGATATAAATGTGTAAAGTAAAGCCTATAAACATCCAAAACGGGTAATATAATAGCATGGAACAATCAAAAATTATAGATACGTTGGAGACGTATCAAGCATCCCCAAGCTTAATTCCTGCCCGTCCTCGAGTAGGGAAATGATAAAAACAAAATTTTTGATGTGGAATGCTACCTAGCATAATTCTCAATGTAATTTTCTTTATTGTGGCATGAATGTTCAGATCCAAATGATCCAAAATAAAAGTTCATATTGACATAAGAAATAGTAATACTTCAAGCATACTAATCAAAGCAATCATGTCTTCTCAAAATAACATGGCTAAAGAAAGTTCATCCCTACAAAAATCATATAGTTAGGCTATGCTTCATTTTCGTCACACAAAAATGCTCCCAAATTATACACCCCCGATGACAAGCCAAGCAATTGTTTCGTACTTAAATAATCACAAACTTTTTCAACTTTCACGCAATACATGAGTGTGAGCCATGGATATAGCACTATGGGTGGAATAGAATATGATGATGGGGCTTGTGTGGAGAAGACAAAAAAGGATAAAGTCTCACATTGACGAGGATAATCAACGGGCTATGGAGATGCCCATCAATTGATGTCAACATGAGGAGTAGGGATTGCCATGCAACGGATGCACTAGAGCTATAAATGTATGAAAGCTCAACAAAAGAAAAATTAGTGGGTGTGCATCCAACTTGCTTGCTCACGAAGACCTAGGGCATCTTGAGGAAGCCCATCGTAGGAATATACAAGCCAAGTTCTATAATGAAAGAATTCTCACTAGTATATGAAAGTGACAACATATGAGACTCTCTATATGAAGTACATGGTGCTACTTTGAAGCACAAGTGTGGAAAAGAGATAGTAACATTGCCCCCTTTTTATTTATTTTCTTTTTTCTTTTTTCTTTTTGCTTTTTTGGGCCTTTCTTCTTTTTCTTTTGGCCTTTCTTTTTTTCTTTGG
>NC_041387.1:479721259-479733576 GCF_002162155.2 Triticum dicoccoides
GCTCTAATAATGATTATCATCACACTTTTATTGAATTACAACTCAAAACTAGAACAAGATATGACTCTATATGAATGCCTCCGGCGGTGTACCAAGATGGGCAATGAATCAAGAGTGACATGTATGAAAAATTATGCAAAGTGGCCTTGCCACAAATACGATGTCAACAACATGATCATGCAATGGCAATATGACAATAGTAATGCGTGTCATGATGATAAACGGAACGGTGGAAAGTTGCATGGCAATATATCTCGGAATGGCTATGGAAATGCCATAATAGTTTTTATTATACCCAACTTGGATGCCCACCATTCTAGGACCAATTTTATAACCATAGAAAATACCATGCTGTTATAAGAGACTCAAAATAATATAAGTGAAGCATTAGAGACTAGCAATTTCTACAAAATTAAGCCACCGCCGTGCTCTAAAAGATATAAGTGAAGCACTAGAGCAAAAAACTATCTAGCTCAAAAGATATAAGTGAAGCACATAGAGTATTCTAATAAATTTCAATCAAGTGGTATTCTCCCAAAAGGTGTGTACAACAAGGATGATTGTGGAAAAATAAAAGGCAAATACTAATATCATACAAGACGCTCCAAGCAAAACACATATCATGTGGCGAATAAAAATATAGCTCCAAGTAAACTTACCAATAAACGAGGACGAAAGAGGGGATGCCTTAAAGGGGCATACCCAAGCTTAGGATTTTGGCTATTCTTGAATATCTTGGGGTGTCATGGGCATACCCAAGCTTAGGCTCTTTCCACTCCTTATTCCATAGTCAAAATCTTTACCCAAAACTTGAAAACTTCACAACACAAAACTCAACAGGAAATCTCATAAGCTCCGTTAGTGAAAGAAAGCAAAACCACCACATAAGGTACTGTAATAAACTCATTCTTTGTTCATATTGGTGTTAAACCTACTGTATTTCAAGTTCTCTATGGTTCATACCACTTAATACTAGCCGTAGATGCATCAAAATAAGCAAACAACACACGAAAAACAGAATCTGTCAAAAACAGAACAGTCTGTAGCAATCTGTAACCCTCGAATACTTATGGAACTCCCAAAATCCTACCAAAATAGGAAGTCCTATAAAATTTATCTATTGATCTACAGCAAAAAGACTCAATGCAAAAGCACGTTTCTGTGAATTAATAAAACTATTTTCGTGCGCGCAAAGTTTCTGTTTTTCAGCAGAATCAAATTAACTATCACCATAGGTTATCCTATAGGTTCTACTTGGCACAAACACTAATTAAAACATAAAAAAACATCTAAACATAAGGTAGATGCAAAATTTATTACTAAACAGAAACAAAAACAAAAAACACAAATAAAATTGGGTTGCCTCCCAACTAGCGCTATCGTTTAACGCCCCTAGCTAGGCATAAAAGCGAGGATAGATCTAAGTAGTGCCATCTTTGGCACTCAATTCATAAGTAGCTCGCATGATAGATTCATAAGGTAATTTAATTTTCTTTCTTGGAAAGTGCTCCATGCCTTTCCTTAATGGAAATTGGAATCTAATATTCCCTTCCTTCATATCAATAATCGCGTCGATCGTTCTAAGGAAAGGTCTACCAAGAATAATAGGGCAAGAAAGATTGCAATCTATATCAAGAACGATAAAATCTATGGGCACCAAATTTCTATTTGCAACAATGAGAACATCATTGATCCTTCCCATTGGCTTTTTAATGGTGGAATCCGCAAGGTGCAAATTTAAAGAGCAATCATCAAGATCATGGAAACCTAGAATATCACATAAAGTTTTCGGAATCGTGGAAACACTAGCATCAAAATCACACAAAACATAACACTCATGATATTTAATTTTAATCTTTATAGTAGGTTCCCACTCATCATTAAGTTTTCTAGGTATAGAAACTTCCAAATTAAGTTTTTTATCAAAAGATTGCATCAATGCATCAACAATATGTTTGGTAAAAGCTTTATTTTGACTATAAGCATGAGGAGAATTCACAACGGATTGCAACAAGGAAATACAACCTTCTAAATAAAAATTATCATAATAAAATTCCTTGAAATCCAAGATAGTGGGTTCAATGCTATTTAAAGTCTTGACCTCTCCAATCCCGCTTTTACCAAATTTAGCATCAAGATCTAAAAACTCCGAATCATTAGGACGCCATTTAACTAAAGTTGACTCATCTCCCGTCCCATTATTATTAAGATTCATATTGCAAAACAAAGATGTAATAGGGTACACATCAATAACTTTAAGATCTTCATCATTATTTTCATGGAAACTAGAAGAACACGCCTTTACAAAGCAATCTTTCTTAGCACGCAATCTAGCGGTTCTTTCTTTGCACACATCAATGGACACTCTCATTGCTTTGAGAGACTCATGGATATCATGCTTAGGAGAAGTAGATCTAAGTTTCAAAGAATCAACATCAAGCGAGAGTCTATCAACGTTCGTAGCCAAATCATCAACTTTAAGCATTTTTTCTTCAAGCAAGGCATTAAAATTCTTTTGAGAGATCATAAATTCTTTCACACTATTCTCAAAATAAGAGGGCATCTTATTAAAATTACCATAATAATATTGTAGGAATTTCCATAATTATTAGAGGAGTTACTAGGGAATGGTCTAGGATTAAAGTTTCCTCTATAAGCATTGTTTCCAAAACTATTCCTACCAACAAAATTCACATCCATAGATTCATTGTTATTCCCAATCAAAGTAGACAAAGGCATATCATTGGGATCAATAGGAGAACTCTTAGTAGCAAACAATTTCATAAGTTCATCCATATTTCCACTCAAAACATTTATTTCTTCTATAGCATGCACTTTTTTACTAGTAGATCTTTCGGTGTGCCATTGAGAATAATTAGCCATAATATTAGCATCTACTAAAGTAATTTACATAAACGTGCCTCCCGTGGCCGAATCTAAAAGATTTCTAGAAGCAAAATTCAATCCGGCATAAATTTTTTGTATGATCATCTATAAATTCAAACCATGAGTAGGGCAATTGCGAATCATCAATTTCATTCTTTCCCAAGATTGGGTAACATGCTCATGATCAAGTTTTTTAAAATTCATAATATCGTTCCTAAGAGTGATGATCTTAGCGGGAGAAAAATACTTAGAGATAAAAGCATCTTTGCACTTGTTCCAAGAATCAATACTATTTTTAGGCAAAGACGAAAACCAAACTTTAGCACGATCTCTAAGGGAAAACGGAAATAACTTCAATTTAACAATATCGTTATCCGTATCTTTCTTCTTTTGCATATCACACAAATCAACAAAGTTGTTTAGATGGGTAGCGGCATCTTCACTAGGAAGGCCGGCGAATTGATCTTTCATAACAAGATTCAGCAAAGCAGTGTTGATTTCAAAAGACTCAACATCATTAAGAGGAGCAATCGGAGTATTAAGGAAATCATTATTATTGGTATTTGAGAAATCACACAATTTGGTATTATCTTGCACCATGGCGACAAGTAATCCAACACTCAAGCAAACAAAAAAGAGGCAAATGAAAGCGAGAGAGGAAATTGGGAAAGAGAGGGCGAATAAAATGGCAAGGGTGAAGTGGGGGAGAGGAAATCGAGAGGCAAATGGCAAATAATGTAAATGCGAGGGAGATGAGTTTGTGATGGGTACTCGGTATGTCTTGACTTGAGCGAAGACCTCCCCGACAACGGCGCCTGAAATCCTTCTTGCTATGTCTTGAGCTTGCGTTGGTTTTCCTTGAAGAGGAAAGGGTGATGCAGCAATAGTAGCGTAAGTACTTCCCTCAGTTTTTGAGAACCAAGGTATCAATCCAGTAGGAGGCTCCTCAAAAGTCCCACGAACCTACACAAACAAACAAAGAACTCGCAACCAACACAATAAAGGGGTTGCCAATCCCTTTACGGCCACTTGCAAAAGTGAGATCTGATAGAGATAGTATGATAAGATAAATATATTTTTGGTATTTTATAATATAGATTGGAAAAGTAAAGATGCAATTCAATTAGATTGAAAGCTTATATGATAAAAGATAGACCCGAGGGCCATAGGTTTCACTAGTGGCTTCTCTCAAGATAGCATAAGTTTTACGGTGGGTGAACAAATTACTGTCGAGCAATTGATAGAAAAGCGAATAATTATGAGATTATCTAGGCATGCTCATGTATATAGGCATCACGTCCGCGACAAGTAGACCGACTCCTGCCTGCATCTACTACTATTACTCCACACATCGACCACTATCCAGCATGCATCTAGAGTATTAAGTTCATAAAGAATAGAGTAACACATTAAGAAAGATGACATGATGTAGAGGGATAAACTCATGCAATATGATATAAACCCCATCTTTTTATCCTCGACGGCAACAATAAAATACGTGCCTTGCTGCCCCTACTGTCACTGGGAAAGGACACCGCAAGATTGAACCCAAAGCTAAGCACTTCTCCCATTGCAAGAAAGATCAATCTAGTAGGCCAAACCAAACTGATAATTCGAAAAGACTTGCAAAGATAACTCAATCATACATAAAAGAATTCAGAGGAGATTCAAATATTTCTCATAGATAAACTTGATCATAAACCCACAATTCATCGGATCTCGACAAACACACCGCAAAAAGAGTTACATCAAATAGATCTCCAAGAAGATCGAGGAGAACATGGTATTGAGATCCAAAAAGAGAGAAGAAGCCATCTAGCTAATAACTATGGACCCGAAGGTCTATGGTAAACTACTCACAACTCATCGGAGGGGCTATGGTGTTGATGTAGAAGCCCTCCATGGTCGATTCCCCCTCCGACGGAGCGCTGGCGAAGGCTCCAAGATGGGATCTCACGGATACAGAAGGTTGCGGCGGTGGAATTAGGTTTTCGTGGCTTGTTTTGATGTTCTCGGGGTACGTGGGTATATATAGGAGGAGGAAGTAGGTCGGTGGCCGCCCAAGGGGCCCACGAGATAGGCGGCACGCCCTGTAGGGATGGGCGCGCCCTCCACTCTCGTGGCCGCCTCGACTGCTTCTTGACTTGCACTCCAAGTCCTCTGGATCACGTTCGTTCAAAAAATCACGCTCCCGAAGGTTTCATTCCGTTTGGACTCCGTTTGATATTCCTTTTCTTCGAAATACTGTAATAGGCAAAAAAACAGCAATACGGGTTGGGCCTCCAGTTAGTAGGTTAGTCCCAAAAATGATATAAATGTGTAAAGTAAAGCCCATAAACATCCAAAACGGGTAATATAATAGCATGGAACAATAAAAATTTATAGATACATTGGAGAAGTATCAGCGGCTCCCTGCCACGACGATGAACTTGACCTAAATCTGTCATCGGAGCGCGCTCGGGAGATAGCACCTGAAGCCAATGATGTCACAGAAGACATTGTGCAGCCAACCACTTTTGATATAGTCGTTCCTCCTCCAGTGCCTCATACTATCGAACAATCTTACAATCGTGGTGAGGTTATTACTGTGAGGTGGCCAATTATGATTCCACCCACTGCTCCAGGTCCTCAATATGACTATCATGTGGAGCAGAGGCCTCACACGTAGAAGCAAAAGCCCAGGCTGCCAAGGCTTCCCAGCGCAGTAACAACTCACGACTCATTTAGTGTGCTGAGCTTCAGAGAGCACAACACATTTTTCAAAAGCGCCAAGAACCCCTAAAAGAAGCCAAAGATAACCTTAGATAGGTTCTGGAGCCATCAGCAACGCAATTACTACTCTTACATATTGTACAACTAAGACATGATTTTTCCTCATTAGCGTCTTGACTTTGAAGCCATTGTTGGGCTACCATGCCTTGAAGAGGCTCTTGACTACTTTCGTGGAGTGGGACTTCTTCCGTTTGTCACTGACAAAGAGCACTGGAATGAAGAGCTTCTGCTGCAGTTTTATGCCACATTACACATCCGAGGCTACAACACGGATCCGGAGACTTGGGTCCTTGGGTGGATGACAAGCGACTTGCATGACGAAGCCAAAGCTCAAGACATTATCGAGCTTACCTCCCTGCCCACTCCTGGTAATCTATATGAGCCAGTTTGTCCTCCTTATGAGCGTGAGCTACATAGTATTTTCCAGAGGCCTGAGCCAAACATGAGTGAAATGCTCAGCGTGATGAAGCCTTTGCCTGTTGAAGCTGAATATCTCACGGATTTCTTTGTCCAAGACCTTGAGTACTTGCCCCGCACTATCTATCACATCATCAGGCATACTCTATGGCCTATCAAGGGACATTCCTCTGGTGCAAAGCATGAAGGCACAATGAAGACATTGGTCTTCTACATTCTGAATGGCATCCGATTCAACATGCAAGACTTCTTTATTCGTCAGTTGGCCACTTCAGGAATTGATATATTTGGCCTCAAATTCTATGCTCCATGGGTTATGAGGCTTATTAAGCTTCACTCCTCCATCAACTATCAGGCTTCAGCATGCAATCATGTGGTGTTTTTGCCTGATGTTGACATGTCATATGAAGCCATCTACCCAGAGCCTGCCAAGAAGCCACTACATATTCACAACGTTGAATTTCAAAGCTTCACTCAGCCAATTGAAGGTATTCATGTGCCAAACCCTCCTACTCCTGATGGTTGTCTGGCTGGTCAGCTTCACCTGCCACACTGTGTAGACACAGATGCAACTGCAAGCACAATAGCTCAAAGGCCCAAGAAGCGATCTCGTGTTCTCAATGACCGAGAGCTTGTTGCACCACTTCATCAGAAACAAGATAGGCAACACGATTGGCTGAAGCAACAGATGCAGAGTCTCATTGTTGATATCAATCGCATTCGCAATTTGGCTAGCAAGAATTCATTCATTGCGCATGAAGCCTGTCGACGGTCCTGGAAGAGCCTCACGCTGCTCTGCTCTAAAGACGATCTTCACGAAGATGGTTTCACATAGCACTTCAAGTTTGATTCCAGGCCACCACAATTAGCAAGTTGGCGTCCAACTCCTTCCATTGAAGATTCAGAGTATTCATCTTTGGCTGCAACTGTTGTTGCAAGAGTCATAGATGAAGAGGACGACGCCACTTCACCAGCAATAGCTTCACTGCATCAGGATTCTACACCAGGCACTTTTGCATCGCCAAATTCCAGCGTCGACCGTGCACCAACATCTTCTCCGCATGGGAACGAGTAGTTGCTCTATTTCTTCAAACCTTTTTGGTCCTTAGTGACAAAAGGGGGTGAAGCGTATGAGTTGATAGTCTTCAAGCGGGTCCATATGGGTCGGTTTGCTTATTTTTGCTAAGTTTTACAACTCTCGTTCTTGAAACTTTTGGCTTTTGAGTTGTAACGCTTAAACTTGATGGTCGTCTGTTACTTTCTGCTGCTACCTTGTGATGCGATGATAAATTCCGCATGAAGTCATTTTGCAGACGTCCATTTCTCATTATGCATATCATTATCTTCATTACCTTCATATATGCATGATGAATTGTCTTCATGGTTGAAGAAGATCTCCACAAAGCAAAACCTGCCATGTGCATTTGCATTCAAAGGCAAACTACTTAAATGCACATCTTCAGGGGGAGCCTCTTTTAACCTATGAATACAATGCTTATGTACTTAAACTCTCACATACTTTTATCCCCATTGAAAACTTCAACCATTTTGTCATTAATCACCAAAAAAGGGGAGACTGTAAGTGCATTTAGTGCCAGCCCTAGTTGGTTTTGGAGTATTGACGACAAACATGGTTGAGGGACTAATGTGTTTGTGATAATTATAGGATAACACAGGTAGTATTCCCTCATTGATTCGGTTACCTACCAGAGATGACCCCTAAAAAGTATGAAGACATTGAAGACAATGGTGGTTCATGAAGACAATAACGTTGAAGATAATGACGATGAAGATAGTCACTTGAAGACAATGGAGTGCAAAGCCATAGTTTATTTCGTAGTTTCCTTTTCTTCTTTCTTGAGACATAGGAACCACCGTACTATTAAGTGGGGTCCAAGTGAACAAAGTAAGATGACTGAAATGATGCTTAACCAAATCCTATGTCTTCGAGCGAAGACAATGAGATTAAATCTTATCTAGAGCTGGATGAGTCAGCTTTACTTGTAGCCCAAGCCAAGTTGCCACGTGTGTTTGAAATCCGACCGTTGGACACGTGTCAGTTCCTTAGTGACCCCATGTCATTTCGGACATATCAGGTCGGGTTGCCACTTGGGTATAAATAGCCCACCCCCTACACCATAAATGTTGGGGAACGTATGTCACGCCCAATATGTGATACTATCCTAAAGAGACTCGAAGGTCCCACCAAGGATAGAACCCCATATTGAAACGCTTTTGCAAGGTGGATATCATTACATCAACATTACATAATAGCCGGGATACATACAAGAGGCATACAACGCCACACGAATACAACATCACAATACATAAGAGCATCATCCGACTACGGATGAAACACAAACAGAAACTCAAACGACATCCACCCTGCTAGCCCAGGCTGCCGACCTGGAACCTATCCACTGATCGAAGAAGAAGCAGAAGAAGAACTCCAAAACAAGCAAACATCGCTCTCACGTCAAGATCATCGCATAACCTGTACCTGCAACTATTGTTGTAGTAATCTGTGAGCCACGAGTACTCAGCAATCCCATTACCATGGGTATCAAGACTAGCAAAGCTTAATGGGAAAGGAAGGGGTAAAGTGGTGAGGTTGTAGCAGCGACTAAGCATATGTGGTGGCTAACATACGCAAATAAGAGTGAGAAGAGAGCAAGCGGAACGGTCGTGAAGCTAGCAATGATCAAGAAGTGATCCTGAACTCCTACTTACGTCAAACATAACCCAAAACCGTGTTCACTTCCCGGACTCCGCCGAAAAGAGACCATCACGGCTACACACGCGGTTGATGCGTTTTAACTCGGATCTGGTGTCGAGTTATCTACAACCGAACATTAACAAATTCCCATCTGCCGCATAACCGCGGGCACGGCTTTCGAAAGTTTATACCCTGCAGGGGTGTCCCAACTTAGCCCATGATAAGCTCTCGCGATCAACGAAGGATATACCTTCTCCCAGGAAGACCCGATCAGACTCGGAATCCCGGTTTACAAGACATTAACAATGGTAAAACAAGACCAGCAAGACCGCCCGATGCGCCGACAATCCCGATAGGAGATGCACATATCTTGTTCTCAGGGCAACACCGGATGAACACTACGTACAACTAAAACCAACCCTCAAGTTTCCCCGAGGTGGCGCTGCAAGTGGCTCTGGTTCGGACCAACACTTAGACAAGCATTGGCCTAGGGGGGCTATGATAAAGATGACCCTTGGGTTAATTACTCCCAAGGGAAAAGTAGGTGGTGGTGAGGCAAATGGTAAAACCAAGGTTGGGCCTTGCTGGAAGAGTTTTATTCAAAGAGAACTGTCAAGGGGGTCCCATAAATCACCCAACCGCGTAAGGAACGCAAAACCCGGGAACATAACACCGGTATGAGGGAGACTAGGGTGGCAAGAGTGGAACAAAACACCAGGCATAAGGCCGAGCCTTCCACCCTTTACCAAGTATATAGATGCATTAATTAAATAAGAGATATTGTGATATCCCAACCAAAATCCTGTCCACCATGGAGCAATCTTCAACTTCACCTGCAACTAGCAACGCTATAAGAGGGGCTGAGAAAAAGTGGTAACACAGCCAAGCAATGGTTTGCTAGGAAGGGTGAAAAAGGTTAGAGGCTGACATGGCAATTTGGGAGGCTTGAAGAGCAAAAGATAGGTAGCGCGGCATAGCGATAGAACGAACAAACTAGCATAGCAATGATAGTAATGAGATCCAAGGTGACGGTCATCTTGCCTGAAATCCCGCTAGGAAGAAGAACCAGTCCATGAAGAAGATGAAGCCACGAAGACGAACCAAGCGTAGACGAACGAATCCTCACGATCGCAACGAAACAAGAACTATCGAGAAGAAGCACACAACATAGTAAACACACCACACATATACAAGACATGATGCACATCAAGCATGATGCATGACAAATATACATGAAGCTACTCATGGCAAGAGATGGTGCATACAAGAGCAACACATCAAAGCAGGTTTAAATGAGCTCGGAAACAACATATAACAATTCCGGTAAGTCCTCATATGCGAATTTCGAAATTGGTCCAGATCGGAATAAACCTTATGTTCAGGTTGTTAAACAGCAAGTTAAGATGCACCAAGATGATCTACACGGGATTCTAGTCAAGTTACATATAAAGTTCATTTAGTTCGGAGCTACGGCCTAGAAGATATGAGCAAAACAAGTTAAACATGGCATTGATGCAAAATGCATACAAACATCAAGCAAACACCTCAAAACAAGGATGCAACATGATAATATGAAACTACATGCAAAATCAAGCAAGTTTCATATAGAGCACACTCAAAACGGAGCAATGGTTCAACACACACACTCTATACAAGATATGACAACAATCTGTCCAAAACAGCAACTAGACATATTACAAGCATCAAAACAACATGCTACAGCAGCTCAACATGATAACAAAAGGCATGGGCATTATGTACAAGTAAAGCATAACAAAACATGAAAACTGAGCTATCTCCAGAAATCACTAGAACATGCTCAAACACACATGGCAAAATTGCAAATAATAACCGTTTCAGACTTTGCAGAAATAACATCAGGTTGCAATGTTTAGAGCTATCAAACAACATGTTACAGGAACTTATCATAGCAAACAAAGGCATGTCATGATACAACTAAATGCATAGAACAAAAGTCCCTTACTGACCATGAGCCAAAAAGGATTAGAAGATATGATCGCACCCATGTAAACATGGCAAATTATATGACAGATTCAAACATGGTAGGAACAATGATAAGTAGGCATGTTGGTGAGATTGTACCACTCACCATAGAGCAATAAATGGCATGACAAGGTGACCAACAGTAAGAATACATGTTTATTAAGCTAAGCATGGCAATAGCAAGTTCATAAGGTGCATGGATCACTAGCAAAACACATGGCAAAACTGAACTTAATGTTAACTGGCTGACAGCAACATTATTTAGCAACTTTGGAGCATGATTCCAACAAGCTACAACAGGTTATAAATGCAACCAGGGAAATGGATGGATAGAGAAATACATGTATAACAAAACATCCTTAGTAAACATCTCCAGATTATGCATAGAATGACTTGTAACAACAGGTTTACATAGCATCACAAAATAACTGATTCAGCCTAGCAAAACAGTAACAACAACTACACTACTTCACTAGCTTGATTCACTCACCACAAGTCATTGCATGACAAGATAAGCATAGAATCAGCAATAAGACATGTTTATGAAACTAACCAAGGCAAGAACAAGTTCATAGCATGCAAGGACCAACTACAACAACCTTGGCAAAATTGAATAACATGTAAACAATCTGCCAGGAAATATTTTATAGCAAAAGTAGAGCACGAAAATGACATGCTAGACTACTCCATAATTGCAAACAGGGGCATTAATGGATAGATAATAACCATATGTTCAACACATCCTTACTGAAGTATCTCAAAATATGCTTGGATCTCTCTGTAGCATCAAGTTTACATGACATAAAAATAACAGCAGAACAGGGACTGAAATCAGCAACATCACGAAGCCTAGTTTGCATGCTTGTTCTAGTCACCATATTGATCACAAAAATACATGGCATACATCCGTGTAAAGATGGCATGATGTAGCACAAAACACATGTAGACATCAACCTCATAGGATGCACACATCAATCATGGCAAAAATGACAAATGAACATTTCTGTTAACAGACAACAGACAACATTATATAGCACTCTTGCAACAATGATTCAGACATCAAGATGGACTCAAATGAACATGATGCAATGTAATGAAATGTAGAGCATCTCACAACGAACATTTTGACATATTAAACGCACAAAACGGAGTAGTATGCAGCAATTTATGATGCATTGAACAGGGCATGGAAATGCAAAATATTTCGGGGACTTAGCCGATTATTACCATCTCAGAAAAGTCAACGGCGGCGCGGGAGACGAGGATGGCCGGAGAAGGGTCCGGGGACGGGCGCGCGCGGCGGATCCGGGCCGGATCTCGCTGGATCCGGCTGGATCCCGGTGAGGGAGGGCCCGGGGGCGCGGAGGTGAGCTCCGGGCGGGGCGAGGACGTGGCCTCCGGCGAGGTGGGAGGCCGGGTGGAGGGAGGCCGAGGCGCGCGGCGAAGGGCGCCGGGGCGGAAGCGGCGGCGTGCCGTGGCGGCGAGGGCGGCGGCCGAGGGCTACTGGCGGCGGCGCGGGGCG
>NC_041387.1:479733961-479736397 GCF_002162155.2 Triticum dicoccoides
GGGCCGCGGCGGCGGGGCGCGGGCGAGATGGCGGCGGAGGGACACGTGGCGGCGCAGGATTGACGGAGGGGCGGCGGCTGGATGTGTCCGGCGGGATTGGACATGTCCGACGGGCGAGAGGAGCGGGGCTAGGGTTTCGGGGGGATTCATCCGCGAGTTTCGGGGGGAAGGGCATATTTCTAGTTTCTGGGAGCTAGGAGAGTCCAAATGAGGCACGGTTTTCGCCCACACGATCATGATCGAACGAACGAGAGCATGGAGGGGGTTAGGATGGATTTTGGGCCACTTTGGAGGGGTGTTGGGCTGCAAAGAGAAAGGGGGGTTTCGGGCTGCGCGGTTAATCGTTGGAGTATCAAATGACCTCCAAATGGCAGGAAACTTGACAGGCGGTCTACCGGTGCTATACCAAGACCGCTTGGCAAACCTCGGGCCATTCTGAGAAAGTTTAACACCCACTCACAACAAAAGACAAAAGGGGAACGCCGGAGGACATAAGAGTGCCGGATTGCAAAACGGACAACGGGGAAAAGGCTCGGATGCATGAGACGAACACATATGCAATGCAATGCAATGCACATGATGACACAATGCAAATGATGACATGGAAAAATACAACACGCAAGCAAATGACATGGCAACGATGGCGAATAACTGGCAGACAACTAGCGCATCGAATCCGGGGCGTTACAACACTGATCCACTAACAAGAGATCTCGTCCCGAGATCTTAGGACCGAGACGGAAGGGAAAAGGGATGAGGGAAACAAGAACTCAAGAGAAGAAGCAAAGAATCGAGAGCACTCGAGAAGAAGAGAGGAACGACGAGAATTACAAGAATCGAAAGGTCACGGAAACAGATAGACTCTAAAACACTCCGGTTAGAACAAGATAGGAAAGGAATAAGAATGGAAGAATTTAGGCGGCACTCCGACTGAAAATGGAAGGAAAAGAACATGAACTTCACAAGATGGGATGACACTAACGAGATAAACATGCAATGCCTCCGGGAGAATTGAAAGAATGAGCACCTCCGGAAGCAATAAGAAGAAGATACTTGAGCTCTTCCAACAAGAATCTTGATGAACTCTTGAAAGAATGAATTAAATCATGAAAAACCACCATGAAGAACTCGGGTAACAAAAGGATGACGAGATAAAATTGAAGGATGAAAAAGAAATAAGATAAAAGCCTTGCGATGCTTTAGATGGAGGTTCCGATGAAATGACCGAGGAAATTTGAACTCCAGAAAAGAAAAGATGAAAACACTTGGAACTAGAATTTATTCAACAAGAACAAACTTCGAAGAAAGGGATTACTCACTTGGATGAAATAAGAATAAGATTTATTGTATGCTTGTCCTTCATCAAATTAAATTGATGACCAACAATGGATTTTGCATACTACTTATTCTTCTTGAAAAGGGATTGAGAAGGGATAGCACAAAACTTGAGAAAGTCTTCATGAACCACCGGAAGGACTGGAAAGATCGAATGAATTAAAATGATAATCAAAGAAAAAGAATCTTGAACGAACCACCGTAAGAATTCGAAAATGACTGTTGGAAGAGAATGAATCTCCGGGAAGAGTTAGAAGAACCAATAAGCTAGAGGGGATTTAGATGCAAGAGAACGGGAAGAGCATTTGAACGAAGCACCGGGATAAATAGGGAACGATAGCTGGAATGATGGCCTTCGGTGAAAAGAATCGGGAAAACAACTTCTGACATACTCCGGATGGGTAAGAAAAGGAATATCTGACAAATGGAATAATTCGAGACTGATAACATGAAGCTAGAACCACGAATCTTTGAGAGAAACGGATAAGATTTAGAGGGAAAACTCTTCTTCGATCTTCAAATGACGACTTGAAACACCACCAAAATTTCTTTGATACTCCGGAAGAATGAAAAAGAGGAAGGGTTGCACCAAAGATGAAAAGAATTTGAAAGCATTCTTGGAGAAGGCATGTGACTGATGGGATCCATTCTTACATCACACTTGAAAAGAATTGAGAATAACTCGGAGGGAATTAGAAGAGTCAGGTAAGATCCTGGGAAAAGACCTGTGGGTTAGGGCCCACTGAAGAGAAAACACCATTGGCAAGGATTGTTGAAGAGATAGATGATGCACCGGAACAATTGAAATATTTGAATGAGGTGACCACCTCGAATTTAGTTGGAACACAGATGAATCTTCTGAGATGTCTTGAACACTCCGGAAGGATAAACTGGCGAGAGGCGAATGAGCAGTGAAGACGCTTGAGCTGAGGGAAAGAATATAATCACTACCGAAAAACTTGCAATGAATCCACCGGAAAAGAAAAGGAGATGAAGAATGTCAAACAAAAGAGAATTCACCGGTTGAAATAATTTACAAAATACTGAAGAGGTTCCGCACGAATGAGATAGCTGGTAGAGAGAGAGTCAAACTCCGGGAAG
>NC_041387.1:479736671-479814024 GCF_002162155.2 Triticum dicoccoides
TTGAAAGGGGAAACCGATGAATACCTTGAAGAGAAAACAACGGTTGAAATCATTGAGGAAAGAAAACAAAGACTTCGCACGAGTAGGAAGGATACTCGATTACGGACTCCGGTTCCGAGATGAAAAAGGGTGGGCGGGTGGGAAAAGAAAACAACTGAGGATGGGGAAACAACTTCATTGAGAGTGAAATGAGGATTGAACTTGGCAAAGATGAAGAGGGTCGAGTCACTTGACGAGAAATGCACCGGATGAAAAGAGAAGAGAACCAACGATCGGAAAACCAACTGCGTGATCCTAAAGAAAGTTTGAAAGGGAAGAGGAATAATCCAAAACATCTATGTCAAGATTCCATACCAGAGCGACGAAGGGGCTGAGGAGTAAAAAGAATTCCTACTCTCCGATATAACTAGACTCCGAAAACAATTTTCTTCTAGACTCAACAACGACCAAACTACACGAACTATCAAGGGGGCTCCTAAGGTCGGTCGAGCCTCTGATACCAACTTGTCACGCCCAATATGCGATACTACCCTAAAGAGACTCGAAGGTCCCACCAAGGATAGAACCGCATATTGAAACGCTTTTGCAAGGTGGATATCATTACATCAACATTACATAATAGATGGGGATACATACAAAAGGCATACAATGCCACACGAATACAACATCACAATACATCAGAGCACCATCCGACTACGGATGAAACACAAACAGAAACTCAAACGACATCCACCCTGCTATCCCAGGCTGCCGACCTGGAACCTATCCCCTGATCAAAGAAGAAGCAGAAGACGAACTCCAAAACAAGAAAACATCGCTCTCACGTCATGATCATCGCATAACCTGTACCTGCAACTGTTGTTGTAGTAATCTGTGAGCCACGAGGACTCAGCAATCCCATTACCATGGGTATCAAGACTAGCAAAGCTTAATGGGAAAGGAAGGGGTAAAGTGGTGAGGTTGCAGCAGCGACTAAGCATATATGGTGGCTAACATACGCAAATGAGAGCGAGAAGAGAAACAATGGAACAGTCGTGAAGCTAGCAATGATCAAGAGGTGATCCTAAACTCCTACTTACGCCAATCATAACCCAGAAACCGTGTTCACTTCCCGGACTTCGCCGAAAAGAGACCATCACGGCTACACACACGGTTGATGCGTTTTAATTCGGATCTGGTGTCAAGTTATCTACAACCGGACATTAACAAATTCCCATCTGCCCATAACCGCGGGCACGGCTTTCGAAAGTTTAAACCCTGCAGGGGTGTCCCAACTTAGCCCATGATAAGCTCTCGCGATCAACGAAGGATATACCTTCTCCCAGGAAGACCCGATCAGTCTCGGAATCCCAGTTTACAAGACATGAACAATGGTAAAACAAGACCAGCAAGACCGCCCGATGCGCCGACAATCCCGATAGGAGTTGCACATATCTCGTTCTCAGGGAAACACCAGATGAACACTACGTACAACTAAAACCAGCCCTCAAGTTTCCCCGAGGTGGCGCTGCAAGTGGCTCTGGTTCGGACCAACACTTAGACAAGCATTGGCCCGGGGGGGGGGCTATGATAAAGATGCCCCTTGGGTTAATTACTCCCAAGGGAAAAGTAGGTGGTGGTGAGGCAAATGGTAAAACCAAGGTTGGGCCTTGCTGGAAGAGTTTTATTCAAAGCGAACTGTCAAGGGGCTCCCATAAATCACCCAAGCGCGTAAGGAACGCAGAATCCAGGAACATAACACCGTTATGACGGAAACTAGGGCGGCAAGAGTGGAACAAAACACCAGGCATAAGGCCGAGCCTTCCACTCTTTACCAAGTATATAGATGCATTAATTAAATAAGAGATATTGTGATATCCCAACCAAAATCCTGTCCACCATGGAGCAATCTTCAACTTCACCTGCAACTAGCAACGCTATAAGAGGGGCCGAGCAAAAGCGGTAACACAGCCAAGCAATGGTTTGCTAGGAAGGGTGAAAAAGGTTAGAGGCTGACATGGCAATTTGGGAGGCTTGACGAGCAAAAGATAGGTAGCGCAGCACAGAGATAGAACGAAGCAACTAGCATAGCAATGATAGTAATGAGATCCAAGGTGACGGTCATCTTGCCTGAAATCCCGCTAGGAAGAAGAACGAGTCCATGAAGAAGATGAAGCCACGAAGACGAACCAAGCGTAGACGAACGAATCCTCACGATCGCAACGAAACAAGAACTATCGAGAAGAAGCACACAACATAGTAAACACACCACACATATACAAGACATGATGCACATCAATCATGATGCATGACAAAGAGACATGAAGCTACTCATGGCAAGAGATGATGCATACAAGAGCAACACATCAAAGCAAGTTTAAATGAGGCCGGAAACAACATATAACAATTCCGGTAAGTCCTCATATGCGAATTTCGAAATTGGTCCAGATATTAATAAACCTTATGTTCAGGTTGTTAAACAGCAATTTAAGATGCACCAATATGATCTACACGAGATTCTAGTCAAGTTACATATAAAGTTCATTTAGTTCAGAGCTACGGCCTAGAAGATATGAGCAAAACAAGTTAAACATGGCATTGATGCAAAATGCATACAAACATCAAGCAAACACCTCATAACAAGGATGCAACATGATAATATGAAACTACAAGCAAAATCAAGCAAGTTTCATATAGAGCACACTCAAAACGGAGCAACGGTTCAACACACACACTCTATACAAGATATGACAACAATCTGTCCAAAACAGCAACTAGGCATATTGCAAGCATCAAAACAACATACTACAGCAGCTCAACATGATAACAAAAGGCATGGGCATGATGTACAGGTAAAGCATAACAAAACATGAACACTGAGCTATCTCCAGAAATCACTAGAACATGCTCAAACACACATGGCAAGATTGCAAATAATAACAGTTTCACACTTTGCAGAAATAACATCAGGTTGCAATGTTTAGAGCTATCAAACGACATGTTACAGGAACTTATCATAGAAAACAAAGGCATGGCCTGATACAACTAAATGCATAGAACAAAAGTCCCTTACTGACCATGAGCCAAAAAGGATCAGAAGATATGATGGCACCCATGTAAACATGGCAAATTATATGACAGATTCAAACATGGCAGGAACAACGATAAGTAGGCATGTTGGTGAGCTTGTACCACTCACCACAGAGAAATACATGGCATGAAAAGGTAACCAACAGTAAGAATACATGTTTATGAAGCTAAGCATGGCAATAGCAAGTTCATAGGGTGCATGGATCACTAGCAAAACACATGGCAAAATAGAACTTAATGTTAACAGGCTGACAGCAACATTATTTAGCAACTTTGGAGCATGATTACAACAAGCTACAGCAGGCTATAAATGCAACCAGGGGAATGGATGGATAGAGAAAGACATGTATAACAAAACATCCTTAGTAAACATCTCCAGATTATGCATAGAATGACTTGTAGCAGCAGGTTTACATAGCATCACAAAATAACAGATTCAGCCTAGCAAAACAGTAACAGCAAGTACACTACTTCACAAGCTCGATTCACTCACCACAAGTCATTGCATGACAAGATAAACATAGCATCAGCAAGAAGACATGTTTATGAAACTAACCAAGGCAAGAACATGTTCATAGCATGCAAGGACCAACTACAACAACCTTGGCAAAATTGAATAACATGTAAACAATCTGCCAGGAAACATTTTATAGCAAACATAGAGCAAGAAAATGACATGCTATACTACTCCATAATTGCAAACAGGGGAATTAATGGATAGAGCATAACCATATGTTCAAAACATCCTTACTGAAGTATCTCAAAATATGCTTGGATCTCTCTGTAGCATCAAGTTTACATGGCATAAAAATAACAGCAGAACAGGGACTGAAATCAACAACATCACGAAGCCTAGTTTGCATGCTTGTTCTAGTCACCAAATTGATCACAAAAATACATGGCATACAGCCCTGTAAAGCTGGCATGATGTAGCACAAAACACATGTAGACATCAATCTCATAGGATGCACACATCAATCATGGCAAAAATGACAAATGAACATGTTCTGTTAACAGACAGCAGACAACATTATATAGCACTCTTGCAACGATGATTCGGGCATCAACATCGACTCAAATGAATATGATGCAATGGAATGAAATGTAGAGAATCTCACGGCGAACCATTTGACATATTACACGCACAAAACAGAGAAGTATGCAGCAAGTTATGATGCGTTGAACAGGGCATGGAAATGCAAAATATTTTGGGGACTTAGCCGATTATTACCATCTCAGAAAAGTCAACGGCGGCACGGGAGACGAGGATGGCCGGAGAAGTGGCCGGGGACGGGCGCGCGCGGCGGATCCGGGCCGGATCTCACCGGATCCTGCCGGATCCCGTGAGGAAGGGGGCGGGGGCGCGGAGGCGAGCTCCGGGCGGGGCGAGGACGCGGCCTCCGGCAAGGTGGGAGGCCGAGCGGAGGGAGACCGAGGCAGGCGACGAAGGGCGCCGGGGCGGCGGCAGCGTGCCGCGGCGGCGACGGGTGGCGGCCGAGGGCTACCGGCGGCGGGGCGGAGCGCGATCGGCGGAGCGGATCACGGCGGCGCGGGGGGCTCCGTTCGGGAGCGAGGGCACTCGGGCGGCAGCAGGCGCGGTGCGGCGCGCGCGGGACCGGGCGGGCCTACCCTAGGCTCGCGGGCCGCGGTGGTGGTGCGCGGGCGAGATGGCGGCGGAGGGACACATGGCGGCGCAGGATTCGCGGAGGGGCGGCGGCTGGACGTGTCCGGCGGGATTGGACATGTCCGGCGGGCGAGAGGAGCGGGGCTAGGGTTTCGGGGGGATTCATCCGCGAATTTCGGGGGGAAGGGCATATTTATAGTTTCTGGGAGCTAGGAGAGTCCAAATGAGGCACGGTTTTCGCCCACACGATCGTGATTGAACGACCGAGAGCATGGAGGGGGTTAGGATGGGTTTTGGGCTAGTTTGGAGGGGTGTTGGGCTGCAAAGAGAAAGGGGGGCTTCGGGCTGCGCGGTTAACCGTTGGAGTATCAAACGACCTCCAAATGGCACGAAACTTGACAGGCGGTCTACCGGTGCTATACCAAGGCCGCTTGTCAAACCTCGGGCCATTCCGAGAAAGTTTAACACCCACTCACAACATAAGACAAAAGGGGAACGCCGGAGGACATAGGAGTGCCGGATTACAAAACAGACAACGGGGAAAAGGCATGGATGCATGAGACGAACACATATGCAATGCAATGCAATGCACATGATGACACAATGCAAATGATGACATGGAAAGATACAACACGCAAGCAAATGACATGGCAATGACGGCGAATAACTGGCAGATAACTAGCGCATCGAATCCGGGGCGTTACAACGTAGTAATAATTCAAAAAAAATTCCTACGTGTCACCAAGATCAATCTAGGAGATGCTAGCAACGAGAGAGAGAGGGAGTGCATCTTCATACCCTTGAAGATCGCTAAGCGGAAGCGTTACAAGAACGCGGATGATGGAGTCGTACTTGTGGCGATTCAAATCGCGGAAGATCCAATCTAGCGAACAGACGGCGCCTCCGTGTTCAACAAACGTACAGCCCGAGGACGTCTCCTCCTTCTTGATCCAGCAAGAGGAGAGGAGAAGTTGAGGGAGAGCTCCGGCAGCACGACAGTGTGGTGGTGGAGCTTGTGGTATTTCTGCAGGGCTTCACCAAGCTCTACGGAGGAGGAGGAGGTGTTGGAGGAGGGAGGGGCAGCGCCAAGGGGCCTGCTACCCTCCCACCCTCCCTCTATTTATAGGGTGAGGGGAGACGGGGCCGGCCCCTCTAGATAACATTTAGAGGGGGGGTGGCCAGGAGGGGAAAACTTGCCCCCCCCAAGCAAGGTGGAGGTGCCCCCTTCCCTAGGGTTTCCAAACCATAGGCTCCTTGGGCCCTTGGGGGGCACACCAACCCACTAGGGGGCTAGTTCCCTCCCGTATTCAGCCCATTAAGTCCCCCCGGGCAGGTGGCCCCACCCGATGGACCTCCGGAAACCTTTCGGTGGTCCAGGTACAATACTGATAACCCGTGAAACCATTCCAGCGACTGAAACTAGACTTCCCATATATAAATCTTCACTTATGGACCATTCTGGAACTCCTCTTGACGTCTGGGATCTCATCCGGGACTCTGAACAACCTTCAATAACCACATACAATTTCCCATAACAACTCTAGCGTCACTGAACCTTAAGTGTGTAGACCCTACGGGTTCGAGAACCATGCAGACATGACCGAGACATCTCTCCGGCCAATAACCAACAGCGGGATCTGGATACCCATGTTGGCTCCCACATGTTCCACGATGACCTCATCGGATGAACCACGATGTCGACGATTCAATCAATCCCGTATACAATTCCCTTTGTCCACCGGTATGTTACTTGCCCGAGATTCCATCGTCGGTATCCCAATACCTCGTTCAATCTCGTTACCGGCAAGTCTCTTTACTCGTTCTGTAACACATGATCCCGTGACTAACTCCTTAGTCACATTGAGCTCATTATGATGACGCATTACTGAGTGGGCCGAGAGATACCTCTCCATCATACGGAGTGACAAATCCGAGTCTCGATTCGTGCCAACCCAACAGACACTTTCGGAGATACTTGTAGTGCACCTTTATAGCCACACAGTTACGTTGTGACGTTTGGTACACCCAAAGCATTCCTACGTTATCCGGGAGTTGCACAATCTCATGGTCTAAGGAAATGATACTTGACATTAGAAAAGCTCTTGGCAAACGAACTACACGATCTTGTGCTATGCTTAGGATTGGGTCTTGTCCATCACATCATTCTCCTAATGATGTGATCCCGTTATCAACGACATCCAATGTCCATGGTTAGGAAACCTTAACCATCTATTGATCAATGAGCTAGTCAACTAGAGGCTCACTAGGGACATGTTGTGGTCTATGTATTCACACATGTATTACGGTTTCCAGTTAATACAATTATAGCATGAACAATAGACAATTATCATGAACAAGGAAATATAATAATAACCATTTTATTGTTGCCTCTAGGACATATTTCCAACAGTCTCCCACTTGCACTAGAGTCAATAATCTAGTTCACATCACTATGTGATTGCAATGAATCCAACACCCATGGGGTTTGATCATATCTCGCTTGTGAGAGAGGTTATTAGTCAACGGGTCTGAACCTTTCAGATCCGTGTGTGCCTTACAAATCTCTATGTCATCTTGTAGCTAGCACACGCTATTTGGAGCTATTCCAAATAACTACTCTACTATATGAATCCGGTTTACTACTCAGAGTCATCCAGATTAGTGTCAAAGTTTGCATCGATGTGACCCTTTACGACGAACTCTTTTACCACCTCCATAATCGAGAAAATTCCTTAGTCCACTAGTTACTAAGCATAACTTTGACATTGTCCTGTGATCCTTTCCTGGACCACTCTTGTACCCCTTGACTGACTCATGGCAAGGCACACTTCAGGTGCAGTACACAACATAGCATACTCTAGAGCTTGTGTCTAAAGCATAGGGGACGACCTTCGTCCTTTCTCCCTCTTCTGCCGTGGTCAGGTCTTGAGTCCTACTCAATACTCACACCTTATAACACAACCAAGAACTCCTTCTTTGCCGATCTATTTTGAACTCCTTCAAAATCTTGTAACGGTATGTATTCATTTGAAAGTACTATTAAGCGTTTTTTATCCATCCTCATAGATCTCGATACTCAATGTTCAAGTAGCTTAATCCAGGTTTTCCATTGAAAGAACACTTTTCAAACAACCCTATATGCTTTCCAGAAATTCTACATCATTTCTGATCAACAATATGTCAACAACATATACTCATCAGAAATTCTATAGTGCTCCCACTCACTTCTTTGCAAATACAAGTTTCTCATAAACTTTTTATAAACCCAAAGTCTTTGATCATCTCATCAAAGCGTATATTCCAACTCTGAGATGCTTACTCCTGTCCTTAGAAGGATCGTTGGAGCTTTGCATACTTGTTAGCCTCTTTTGGGATTGACAAAACCTTCTGGTTGTATCACATACAACCTTTCCTCAAGAAAATCATCGAGGAAACAATGTTTTGACATCCTATCTACAAGATTTCATAAATAATGCAGTAACTGCTAATATAAATCCAACAGACTCTTAGCATCGCTTACGAGTGAGAAAATCTCATCATAGTCAACTCCTTGAACTTGTCAGAAAACATCTTTGCGACAAGTCGAGCTTTCTTAATGGTGACACTTACCATCATTATTCGTCTTCCTTTTAAAATCCATCTGTACCCAACAGCCTTATACCCATTAAGTAGTTCTTCCAAAGTCTACAATTTATTTTTAGACATGGATCCTCTCTCGGATTTTATGGCCTCGAGCCATTTTTCAGAATCCGGGCCCACCATCGCTTCTCCATAGCTCGTAGGTTCATTGTTGTCTAGCAACATGACATCCAAGACAGGATTGCCATACCACTCGGAAGTAGTACGCATCCTTGTCGACCTACGAGGATTGGTAGTGACTTATCCGAAGTTTGATGATCACTATCATCAGCTTCCACTTCAATTGGTGTAGGCGCCACATGAACGACTTCCTGTGCCCTGCTACACACTGGTTGAAGTGATGGTTCAATAACCTCATCAAGTCTCCACCATCCTCCCACTCAATTCTTTCGAGAGAAACTTTTCCTCGAGAAAGGACCCGTTTCTAGAAACAATCACTTTTGCTTCCAGATCTGAATTAGGAGGTGTACCCAACTGTTTTGGGTGTCCTATGAAGATGCATTTATCCACTTTGGGTTCGAGCTTATCAAGCTAAAACTTTTTCACATAAGCGTCGCAGCCCCAAACTTTTAATGACAGCTTAGGTTTCTCTAAACCATAGTTCATACGCTGTCATCTCAACGGAGTTACGTGGTGCCCTATTTAAAGTGAATGCGGTTGTCTCTAATGCCTAACCCATAAACGATAGTGGTAATTTGATAAGAAACATCATGGTATGCACCACATCCAATAAGGTGCAACTATGATGTTCGGACATACCATCACACTATGGTGTTCCAAGCGGTATTAGTCGTGAAACAATTTCCACAATGTCTTAATTGTGTACCAAACACGTAACTCAGATATTCAGCTCTATGATCATATCATAGACATTTTATCCTCTTGTCACGACGATCTTCAACTTCACTTTGAAATTATTTGGACCTTTTAATAATTCAGACTTGTGTTTCATCAAGTAAATATACTTAGAATCTACTCAAATCATCTGTGAAGTAAGAGCATAACGATATTCACTGCGTACCTCAGTACTCATTGGATTGCACACATCAAATGCATTACTTCCAACAAGTTTATCCCTTGTTTCATCTCACTGAAAATGAGGCCTTTCAGTCATCTTGCCCATGTGGTATGATTTGCATGTCTCAAGTGACTCAAAATCAAGTGAGTCCAAACGATCCATCTGCATGGATTTCTTCATGCATATATACCAATAGACATGGTTCGCATGTCTCAAAATTTTCAAAACGAGTGAGTCCAAAGATCCATCAACTTGGAGCTTCTTCATGCGTTTTATACCAATATGACTCAAATGGCAGTGCCACAAGTATGTGGTACTATCATTACTATCTTATATCTTTTGGCATGAACATGTGTATCACTACGATCAAGATTCAATAAATGGTTCATTTTAGGTGCAAGACCATTGAAGGGATTATTCAAATAAACAAAGTAACCATTATTCTCCTTAAATGAATAACCGTATTGTGATAAACATAATCCAATCATGTATATGCTCAACGCAAACACCAAATAACAATTATTTAGGTTTAACACCAATCCCGATGGTAGAGGGAGCATGCGATGTTTGATCACATCAACCTTGGAAACACTTCCAACACATATCGTCATCTCACCTTTAGCTAGTCTCCGTTTATTCCGTAGCTTTTATTTTGAGTTACTAACACTTAGCAACCGAACCGGTATCTAATACCCTGGTGCTACTAGGAGTACTAGTAAAGTACACATTAATATAATGTATATCCAATATACTTCTGTCGACCTTGCCAGCCTTCTCATCTACCAAGTATCTAGGGTAGTTCTGCTTCAGTGACCGTTCCCCTCATTACAGAAGCAGTTAGTCTCGGGTTCGGGTTCAACCTTGGGTTTCTTCACTAGAGCAGCAACTTATTTGTCGTTTCATGAAGTATCCCTTCTTGCCCTTGCCCTTCTTGAAACTAGTGGTTTTACTAACCATTAACAATTGATGCTCCTACTTGATTTCTACTTTCACGGTGTCAAACATCGCGAATAGCTCAAGGATCATCATATCTATCCCTGATATGTTATAGTTCATCACGAAGCTCTAGTAGCTTGGTGGCAGTGACATTGGAGAACCATCACTATCTCATCTGGAAGATTACCTCTGTCGGTGTTCTGGGAACGGGGTCCCCAGATTTGCCTGCATGCGGCCTACGGTGTGGCTTAAGGGGTGGCCCAGTACGGCCATCTTCATCAACTCAAGCTCAAGACCCTCGCGAGGGGCCAAGCCTAGCGGGGCGGACGGCGCAAGGCTTACTCAGGAACAGCCTCACTAGGCAGGCTCGCGAGGAGGCGGAGAGCTCAAGGCAGGGGTACCTCGCGAGTTGCCCATGATGCAAGCCATGACGATCGAGACCAGGCGGGCGCCGGCCTGTGCAGTGTCCTTGTTTCCTCTTTGGTGCAAAGGGGGCAAGCGGAGGCGCGGAGTATCGAGGCATCAAGAAAAGGTTACTATTTCGGTGCAACAAGACCAAGACCAGCAGAGCGGCAGGACGGAGGTCACCGTGGAGCCCAAGACGACATCATCACCGGTGCCTTTGGCAGCCGAAGACCAACTATAGTTAGGATAACTTGTACTAGATGTTCCCCGTCAAAATGGTCGTTGTTGGCTCCCTTCCCGCTCAATAGGAGGGCCAGGGCCTCTATATATAGAGATAGCCACCATAGTAGAGGGACTCTCATCTGGATCTCACCCAGAGCCAACAGTGGAGCAATTCCTCTCCATGCACACCACCACAAGAACACCCCTCGCAATGTTGTTCTTCCTCTGTACTGTTCATCATCCGCCCCACAGGCAATCCACCACACCACACACTGGATTAGGGTATTACACCACAACGGTGGCCCAAACCAGTATAAACCTTGTGTCCCTTGTGTTGTTCATCGTGTAGCTTAGATTCACAGCAAGGTGTTGGGACGTGGATCGGTAGGGGAAGATCTTCGCGCTCACCCGAGAGTTTGAACCTTAAGGGTTTTGCCGAAACCCGATATCCGACATTTGGCGCGCCAGGTAGGGGTGCGCCAGAGTCTTTCTTCCACTGTTCCGCGCCCGATCATTCCTCGCATCCATGGCTGGCGCTCGCCGAGCTCGAGCCGAGCGTCGGGCTGCTCTCGCCGCTCGTGTCACCCAGACAGCCCCTGTCATGGGCCTCCCCATCATTCTCTGTTGCCTGCCGCCAACGCTACCACCGGCCCGGCGGGGAACGAGTAGCAGGCATCATCGCTGCATCCCTCGGTGCGACGAGAAGGCCGCACCGCCACTCTGCCGTTGACTCCAGCCGGTTCATCGTCTCGCGCCTGTCGCGCTCCCACGGGTGCGCATGCCGCGTTGCTCCTGGCACGCGAGCTCATGCACTACCGCCCTGTGACAACCTCTATGAGGAGTGGCTTGCTCGCATCACCGAGCTCGTCAGCACCGCAGGGGGCTCCCATGCGCCGTCCCTCTCGCTGCCTTGCCCCCGTCTTGCGTGGGTGATGCAGCTCAGGAGGCGCCTCCACCACCTCCTCCCCAAGAAGGTGCCTTGGCTCCAAGGCGCGTGGCCCCTGGACGAGACCCACCGCGTCCAGCGCCCGCACGACAAGAAAGGAGCTGCCAAGAAATTCCTCGTCCCCAAGAAGGTGCTCGCATGCATCCCTGCGCCAGCACGTCAAGACCCCGCGCTGCCCCTGGCGGCAGCGCGCGGGAATCCCCAGGAGCAAGCCTCGCGTCTGCAAAGGGCTCCTGTGGCCACCGTAGGCTGCTGCGCCTTCACCACCGAGCTACGTAGTGTCGTGTGGCCGGGCAAGTTCAAGCCGGATCTGCCTCCTCGCTATGACGGCACTGCCGACCCCGCGTAGTTCCTGCAGCTCTACGAGCTGGGCATCGAAGCAGCCAACGGAGACGAAAAGGTCATGGCGAATTGGTTTCCCATGGCGCTCAAAGATGGTGCCCGCACATGGCTCCTGAACCTGCCTCCTGGCACGATCTCCTCTTGGGACGAGATGCACGCCCGCTTCATCGCCAACTTCCAGGACACTCGCAACCGTCCTCCAGTCGTGGGTGACCTGCGCCGCATCAAGCAGCAACCAGGAGAGACCCTGCTGAAGTACATGCAGCGCTTCAATAACGCCCGCCTCAAGATTCCCAAGGTGACCGAGGAGGCCATCATCTCAGTGTTCTCTGATGGCGTCCGCGATGTCAAGATGAAGGAGGAGCTGGCAATCCACGAAGATCTGTGCACATCTCCGGAGCTGTTCAACCTGGCGACTAAGTGCGCAAGGGCTGAGGAGGGGCGCCTCTCCCTTCTCGAGCTCCCAGCTGCTGACCCAGAAGAGAAGAAAGCCAAGGCCAAGGATGTGAAGCACAAAGGAGCAGTCGTGCTCGCAGCAGAGCCAAACATGAAGCGCGGCAGGGGCCAGTCGGAGTCATCCAAGGGAAGCCGGTACTGCATGTACCACGACCTCCACACCCACAACACCAATGAATGCCAAGAGCTCAGGGTCGTGCGAGAAGGACGTATCGGTCGATGCCCCGAGCGCAATGATCGGGGCTACGGCCGAGGAGGAGGAAGAGGTGGAGGACGATGGGACGACCGAGACCCTCGCCAAGGGTGGCGTGACCGACCTCGCGAGGACCACTGGCAGGACCAGCCTCGCGAGGTGGCTTGGAGGGACCAACCTCGTGAGGATCGCCCGTAGGGCAACGCAGGCCTTCCTCCTCTGCCGCCACCGCCAAGAAGGAATGATGACCATCATCATGATGAGGGGATTGGGGGCTTCCAGGAGCCACGTGATATCGCTTGCATCTTGGGCGGTGCCCAGGCCCCAGCCTCTCAGCGCATCTTCAAGCAATTTGCTCGTGAGGTGAACACAGTCCTTCCCAAGCTCGAGGCCATGCGCCCTCTTAGGTGGTCCACGTGCGCCATCACGTTCAGCTCAGCGGATCAGCTCAAGTGTGTGGCTACAGCCGGGGTCCTCCCAATGCTTTGTTCCCTAGTCATCAACAATGTGGAGGTTACCAGGACCCTCATCGATGGCGGCACAGGGCTCAACATCCTGTCTGTCGAGACATTCAACAACCTCCAAGTGCCATATGACCAGCTTCAGCCGGCCAAGCCTTTCTCAGGAGTCACTGACGGCTCCACCACCCCGACAAGGCAGGTCCGCCTCCCTGTCACCTTTGGACATCGCAAGAACTACCGTACCGAGCTCATCGACTTCGACGTTGCCCACATTCGCCTGCCATACAATGCCATCCTCGCGTATCCAGCCCTGGCCAAGTTCATGGCAGTGACTCACCATGGTTACAATGTCCTCAAGATGCCGAGAAGTGGCGGAGTCATCACAGTCCCCTGCGAAGAGAAGGATGTGGTGTGCTCTCTCCAGCGTGCCTTCCAAGCTGCATCAATCGAGAACCCAGACAGCAAGAATGAGAACCTTCCCGAGGCAGTTCCTAAGAAGAAGAATACATCACCCCGCTCAAGGCCTCAGTAGTCAGGCATCTCCGGAGATACCGCGCCAGGATCTGCGCCCATCCAAGGGACGCCTCCCTCCATCGCATAGAAAGGCACGCCCGGCACCCTCCTCGGGCAACGCTCGGGGGCTCTCTCCTGGAGGGCCTCAGACTTTGCCAAGATCACGAGGGAGGCGCTCGGGCACCACTTGGAGGCGTGCTTCACGGCACGTTTCCCTCGGGAAGGCATGGGGCAAGGAGGGCCCAACCCTCAGGAGTTCATCACCAAGGTCACCCAAGAGCTACAGGAGTCGAGAGTCATGCGCGGCAATCGCCGCTTGCCCGGCGTAGCTCCCCATCCAGGCGAGGACGGCGGGTTGCGCATCTGCATCGACTACCCAGGGCTCAACCGAGCCGCGTCTCAGGAGCGTTTCAGGCCTTCGGGCGTGGGATGTTGCGAGGGTCCACCATGCAGCTACGTTTGCATGCCTTTTGGCCTGCCAAACGTGGCTGGTGCTCACCAGCGCCTGATGCAGAGCTTTCTGGAAGCTCGGGAGGTCAGGCACCGCGCCTTCATGGCGGATATGGAGATGGACCTTGAGGAGCCACCCGGACCCCCAGAGCCTCCCGAGGCTCAGGGCTCCGAGGGCTCGTGAGGATCGGCTTCTTCACCGCGCATCGTCAGCTACTCCAACACCCGCTCTGCAATGATATCAGGTGACATCTTCCGAGTTTCATTTCAGCTGGGAGCGCCCTCAGGGCTGCATTATTCCCAGGTCGCATGGGTCCGTCCCCGCGGCATGTATCCGTTTTGCTTATGTCTTTAGCTTACTTTGCTGGGGGCGCCCCTCGGGCTGCATTATCCCCAGGCCGTGCGGGCCTGGCCCAGTGGCGTGTATCCTTCCTGCATCTATCTAAGTTGGTTTGCCTTCATGCTTAACCTGCATGTGATAATCGCTTGCTCGATTGACATCCTCCCTTGGAGCCGCTCGCACTGGCACGGCGCTTGCGCATGGGCCGTCCATGCAACGTCGACAAATCTGAGTGGTCGAGCTCTGGCCGCGGCAGCCCCACAAAGTGCTACCTCACCAGGCCCTCAGTGCCCTCATCACTCTCTCGGAGCAGCCAATGGCTGACCGGCAATCATAATGGCAATCCTTGCTTCCCTCGTGTTGGTTTACAGGGTCCGCCTAAGGAATAACGTGGGGGGCGCCGTGAGCTCTCTCTCTCTCTCTCTTACCCATATGATCCGCTCGCGCATTAAAGGGGGGGCTCCTGAGCATCGCGACTCAGGAGCTCTTACTGGCTTTCCATCCCTCACCCCCTGGCCTTGTCCACGACATCGCGACCTGGCGTACCAGCGGCGGCTGAGCTCGCTCGAGGGCCGGGACCTAAGGACGTAGAGCATGAAGGAGAGTGCAGGGAAGGGAGGAGAAGCTCACGAAGGCCTGACCCTGCGACATCCCAGCTGCCGACACACAGGTCCGGCACCTCGCGAAGGAACGGGTCCAAGTTTTCGAGATAAGTCACGCTCCTGGAACAGCTAATCGACGCGACCAAACCCTCACTTAATGCGGCTCTATGACGGTGATGTTGCCTCCCTTTCTCGCCTTGCGGCGGCTGCTTGAGTGCTAAAGGGTACCTCCTGAGCATCACGCCTCAGGGGCTCTTACTGGACCTCCTGAGCATCGCGCCTCAGGGGCTCTTACTGGACCTCGGTCCGCTCACCTCCTGGCCTTGACCATGGCATCGTGATTTGGCATACCAGCGATGGCTAAAGCCTGCCTGGGGACAGGGACCTGTCAGCGTAGAGCACCAAGCCCTCACGAAGTTAGAAACGGGGAACCGAGCCGAGACAGGACAAGCATCTTGCACCACTTCATAATAAGGATGATATCAACAAAAGACACAGCAGACGCTTTACATGCCCCCACGGGGTACTCCCTTGATTCCTCACAGGAAACAAATGATGCAAATCCTAAGGAGCCCTGACTACATGTGCCTCCACGATCGACGCCATCATCAACAGTGGGCCACCAAGCGCCGGCGCCAACCCCATCCAGATCAGCCACACCGGCGGCCTGATGCAGCTACCTTGCTCCAAGCATGACGCGAGCTCGGGGGCTCATAGCTGTCGTCGCTCATCTCCGGAGTCACGAGAAGCTCAGGAGAGTCGCTGGACTCCCCAGCATCTCCGCTGCTGCTAGAGGAGCCGCTGAGAGAAGCGGAGGGCAGGCCTAGCCCTTGCCACACCGACGCCCTGGCCGCCTCCTCTCGGGCAGCACTCCAGCCGGCGTCCTTCCGTGTCGAAGACCTTGAAGCGCATCAGGGAGGCACCGTCATATTCGAGATGAATCACGAGGGCACCTCCTGTTCGGCAGACCCGAGCGATCTCGCCCCAGCCCCGGGTCATGTAGACCTTGCTCGGAGCAACGACCTCGACCTCCGCTCTGGTCGCGGGGGTACCGCAGTCGACGTGCTGCAGCCAGAGCTCAAGAGGCCCCCTCGGCGGCATCTTGAAGGCAAAGGAAGGAGGAAGGCGTATCCAGGAGCTTGGAGGCATGGCGGCATGAAGTACTAGCTTGCGAGAGGAGTCCGCGGCGTGGACTCCAGGAGCGATGGCGCGCACCACCACAACTCGTCGACACCGCCGACGACGCAGGCGACGCCGCTCGGCGTCTTCCTCTCCAAGGCCCTCAGTTCGGGCCTACAGAGGTAGCGGAAACCCAGGGGGTGGCCGCTCGTACCAAAGCCTCGACGTCTCCGGCCGAGCAGCCTCGTCACGGCGGCCGGGGACCGGCCGCTTCTTCGGCGGGAGCGGGTCGGGGCCCTCTCGGGGGGCCTTTCCTTTCTCCTCGGCTGAGAACCGGCGGATCAGCGCCATTGGCGTCAAGATGGAGGAGGAGCGAGGAAGAAGGAGTGGAGCAAGAAGAGATGAACTGCAGGGGCTCACGCCTCTCCGTACTTATAGCCCAGAGGAGGCCAACCGCTGGCCTCCACGATCGTAGGTAATCATGACTCATTTTTGCATGCAGGGACTCATCAAATCGGGCAGTTGCCGAGGCAGCGTGGGGAAGCAGAGACGCCCACGTCCAATCAACTGCCACGCGGCGACCAAGGTCGCAGGCCGTTGCTCCGCACTTGCCCTTTTGCTTTGCTGCTAAGCCAAGTCTGACCGCGCCTTGGGCCCGGGGGCTACTGTCGGCGTTCTGGGAACGGGGGTCCCCAGACTTGCCTGCCTGCGGCCTGCAGCGTGGCTCAAGGGGTGGCCCAGTACGGCCCATCTTCATCAACTCAAGCTCAAGACACTCGCGAGGGGTCAAGCCTCGCGGGGCGGACGACGCAAGGCTTCCTCAGGAACGACCTCACCAGGCAGGCTCGCGAGGAGGTGGAGAGCTCAATGCAGGGGTACCTCGCGAGGTGCCCATGATGTAATCCATGACGATCGAGACCAGGCGGGCACCGGCATGTGCAGTGTCCTTGTTTCCTCTTTGGTGCAAAGGGGCCAAGCGCAGGCGCGGAGTACCGAGGCATCAAGCAAAGGTTACCGTTCCGGTGCAACAAGACCAAGACCAGCAGAGCGGCGGGACGGAGGTCACCGTGGAGCCCAAGACGGCGTCATCGCCGGTGCCTTTGGCAGCCGTAGACCAACTTTAGTCAGGATAGCTTGTACTAGATGTTCCCCTTCAAAATGGCCGTTGGCTCCCTTCCCGCTCAATATTTGGGAAGAGGACCAGGGTCTCTATATAGAGAGATAGCCACCACAGTAGAGGGACATCTCATCTAGATCTCACCTAGAGCCAACAGAGACGGAGCAATTCCTCTCAAAGCACACCACCACAAGAACACCCCTGGCGAGGTTGTTCTTCCTCTATACTGTTCATTATCAGCCCCAGAGGCAATCCACCACACCATACACCGTATTAGGGTATTACACCACAACGGTGGCCCGAACCAGTATAAACCTTGTGTCCCTTGTGTTTTTCATTGTGTAGCTTAGATTCGCAGCAAGGCGTTGGGACGTGGATCGGTAGGGGGAAGATTTCCGCACGCACCCCAGAGTTTAAACCTTAAGGGTTTTGCCAGAACCCGATATCTGACAAACTCCCACTCGATTCAAGCGATTGTAGTACTCAGACAATCTGAGCACATGCTCAATGATTGAGATTTTCTCCCTTGGTTTGCAGGCTAAGAAACTTGTCGGAGGTCTCATACCTCTTGACGTGGGCACGAGCCTGAAATCCCAATTTCAGTCCTTGGAACATCTCATATGTTCTGCGACGTTTCAAAACGTCTTTGGCGTGTCAATTTTAAACCGTTTAGCATTACACACTAAACTATCACGTAGTCATCAAAACGTGTATGTCAGATGTTCGCAACATCCACAGACAACGCTCGAGGTTCAACACACCGAGCGGTGCATTAAGGACATAATCCTTCTGTGCAGCATTGAGGACAATCCTTAGTATACAGACCTAGTCCGCATAATTGCTACTGTCAACTTTCAACTAAATTTTCTCTAGGAACATATCTTAAACAGTCGAACTAAAGCATAAGATACGACATAATTTGCACAGACCTTTTGACAATGTTCATGATAATTAAGTTCATCTAACCAAATGAACTCCCACTCAGATAGACATCCCTCTAGTCATCTAAGTGATACATGACCTGAATCGACTAGGACATTTCCGATCATCACGTGAGACGGACTAGTCATCAACGGTGAACATCTCCATGTTGATCATATCTACCATACGACTCATGTTTGACCTTTTGGTCTCTCGTGTTCCGAGGCCATGTATGTACATGCTAGGCTCGTCAAGTCAACCTAAGTGTTTCGCGTGTGTAAATCTGGCTTACACCCATTGTATGCGAACATTAGAATCTATCACACCCGATCATCATGTGGTGCCTCGAAACAACAAACTTTCGCAACGGTGCACAGTTAGGGGGAACACTTTCTTGAAATTTTAGTGAGGGATCATCTTATTTATGCTACTGTCGTTCTAAGCAAATAAGATGTAAACATGACAAACATAACATGCAAATTATAAAGTGACATGATATGGCCAATATCATCTTGCGCCTTTGATCTCCATCTTCGAGGCGCGGCATGATCACCATCGTCACTGGCATGACAGCATGATCTCCATCATCATGATCTCCATCATCGTGTCTTCATAAAGTTGTCTCGCCAACTATTACTTCTACTACTATGGCTAATAGTTAGCAATAAAGTAAAGTAATTACATGGCATTTTCATTGACACGCAGGTCATAAAATAAATTAAGACAACTCCTATGGCTTACAAGAACATGATCAATCTCATACATCACATATATCATTCATCACATCCTTTTGGCCATATCACATCACATAGCATACCCTGCAAAAACAAGTTAGACGTCCTCTAATTGTTGTTGCGTGTTTTACGTGGCTGCTATGGGTTTCTAGCAAGAACGTTTCTTACCTACGCAAAAGCCACAACGGTGATATGCCTATTGCTATTTACCCTTCATAAGGACCCTTTTCATCGAATCCGATCCGACTAAAGTGGGAGAGACAGACACTTGCTAGCCACCTTATGCATCAAGTGCATATCAGTCGGTGGAACCTGTCTCACGTAAGCATACGTGTAAGGTCGGTCCGGGCCGCTTCATCCCACAATGCCGCTTAACCAAGATAGGACTAGTAATGGTAAGCAAATTGAACAAATCATCGCCCACAACTACTTGTGTTCTATTCGTGCATAGAATCTACGCATAGACCTAGCTCATGATGCCACTGTTGGGGAACGTAGTAATAATTCAAAAAAATTCCTAGGTGTCACCAAGATCAATCTAGGGGATGCTAGCAACGAGAGAGAGATGTAGTGCATCTTCATACCCTTGAACATCGCTAAGCGGAAGCGTTACAAGAACGCAGATGATGGAGTCATACTTGCGGCGATTCAAATTGCGAAAGATCCGATCTAGCGCCGAACGGACGGCGCCTCCGCGTTCAACACACATACAGCTTGGGGACGTCTCCTCCTTCTTGATCTAGCAAGGGGAGAGAAGAAGTTGAGGGAGAGCTCCGGAAGCACGACAGCATGGTGGTGGAGCTTGTGGTAT
The DNA here is from genome assembly GCF_002162155.2 of Triticum dicoccoides. Lineage (NCBI taxonomy): Eukaryota > Viridiplantae > Streptophyta > Magnoliopsida > Poales > Poaceae > Triticum > Triticum dicoccoides. The sequence continues at coordinate 479,756,590 of NC_041387.1, forward strand.
TTCTGCAGGGCTTCGCGAAGCTCTACGGAGGAGGAGGAGGTGTTGGAGGAAGGAGCGGCTGCGCCAAGGGAAGGGGCCTGCTGCCCTCCCACCCTCCCTCTATTTATAGGGTGAAGGGGAGAGGGGGCCGGCCCCTCTAGATCCCATCTAGAGGGGGCGGGGGGCAGGAGGGGGAAACTTGCCTCCCAAGCAAGGTGGAGGCGCCCCCTCCCCTAGGGTTTCCAAACCCTAGGCACCTTGGGACCTTGGGGGGCGCACCAGCCCACTAGGGGGTTGGTTCCCTCCCGTATTCAGCCCATTAAGTCCACCCGGGCAGGTGGCCCCACCCGGTGGACCTCCGGACACCTTTGGATGGTCCCGGTACAATACCGATAACCCCCAAAACCATTCCGGCGACTGAAACTGGACTTCCCATATATAAATATTCACTTTCGGACCATTCTGGAACTCCTCATGATGTCCGGGATCTCATCCGGGACTCCGAACAACCTTCGATAACCACATACAATTTCCCATAACAACTCTAGCGTCACCGAACCTTAAGTGTGTAGACCCTACGGGTTTGGGAACCATGCAGACATGACCGAGACATCTCTCCCGCCAATAACCAACAGCGGGATCTGGATACCCATGTTGGCTACCACATGTTCCACGATGATCTCATCGGATGAACCACGATGTTAGTGATTCAATCAATCCCGTATACAATTCCCTTTGTCCACCGCTATGTTACTTGCCCGAGATTCGATCGTCGGTATCCCAATACCTCGTTCAATCTTGTTACCGGCAAGTCTCTTTACTCGTTCCGTAATGCATGATCCCGTGACTAACTCCTTATTCACATTGAGCTCATTATGATGATGCATTATCGAGTGGGCCCGGAGATACCTCTCTGTCATACGGAGTGACAAATCCCAGTCTTGAGTCGTGCCAACCCAACAGACACTTTCGGAGATACCTGTAGTGCACCTTTATAGCCACCCAGTTACGTTGTGACGTTTGGTACACCCAAAGCATTCCTATGGTATCCGGGAGTTGCACAATCTCATGGTCCAAGGAAATGATACTTGACATTAGAAAAGCTCTTGGCAAACGAACTACGCGATCTTGTGCTATGCTTAGGATTGGGTCTTGTTCATCACATCATTCTTCTAATGATGTGATCCCGTTATCAACGACATCCAATGTCCATGGTCAGGAAACCATAACCATCTATTGATCAACGAGCTAGTCAACTAGAGGCTCACTAGGGACATGTTGTGGTCTATGCATTCACACATGTATTACGGTTTCCAGTTAATAGAATTATAGCATGAACAATAGACAATTATCATGAACAAGGAAATATAATAATAACCGTTTTATTATTGCCTCTAGGGCATACTTCCAACAATAAATTGGTGGCTGCTCAGAGTAAGTGCACGGCTTTTGTCGTTTGAGAGCAACCCACCTCCGAAGCCTTTGAGAGAGAGATCCTTGCGAGGACAAAGCCCAAAACACCCAGAGCCAAAGAGTGTTAGGCATCACTGAAGTATTTCTGTGCGCGTGACCTGAAGACTTGTTACACTTGAGGACTGTGCGTCCTCCAGCTGGTTAGGCATCACGTTCTGAGGATCCAAGAGTCATTGTGGATTGCCCGTGAACGGTGTCTGTGAAGGTTTGGAAGTCTACCTTGAAGACTTACCTGAGTGATAGGGCGATGACTAAGGGTCCTTAGATCTAGGGGAATAAGGTGAAGACACAGTCTTCTGAGTTCAATCTCAGCCTCCTTAACCAGAGGTACAATTGTCACAGCAACTGGAACTGGTCTACCAAATCCCTGTCTTCACCAAGCAACTGGTTTTATCCCCTACCCTCCTTACCTTTCAGTTTGTCTTCGTGAAGTCATTGCTTGCGTGCCTGATCTATTTGACTTCACTGTGTGAAGACTTGTAACGGTTTGGCTTCATACTGTCTTCAGTTCCGATCCTTTCTACCTAGCTGTTGTTAGTCTTCGTGCTTTCACTGTATTGCTTGCTTGACTATTGCTAGCCTAGTGTAGTTTACATTCCGATGCATATCATATAGGTTCATATTACCTGTTTGTCTTCAAAGCATTTGTGTTTTGAAGACTTTCATAAAAATCGCCTATTCATCCACCCCCTCCAGTCGATAACTAGCACTTTCAAAGTGCGACTGAGAGCAAATCCGACGGCCACAAACGCACCAAACTTAGGATCCAACGGCTGTTAATGCTAATGGCCTGAGAGGGCTGGAAAACTGCATAGTTTTAATGTCTCTAAATGTGTCATCTTAAACATTCCCCCTCTATGCAGTAAAACGTCTCTAGTTAGAATGTTTTTTAGTAACTAACCAGATGAAAGTTTTAATTCTACGGGGTATCTGAAATTTTCATAAAAATCTATTTGGCCACTTCTCTCCAACCTGTAAAACAGAGTAGAAGGATTTGACACTATATTCTCCTGATACCTCCGGTATCCAAGAGAATTTATCTTCTTCCTCACTTAAAACAACCTCCTTGCAAATTTGCAGTAACTTTTGCCATTGTGTCAACCTCTTACGTATTAATACTCTACCGAAATTTAATACGGTGAGATTATAAGACAAAGCGATAGAGACAGTAACATGTTGATTAAGAGAGATATTATATAAATCAGGGAAGGTAGCAGATAAACTACGAGGTTCAATCCAGTTATCTTCCCAAAATTTAGTTTTCTCCCATTTCCCACTTTAAACTTACAGCAAGACAGAAATAAATTTTGTCTTCTAATCTGCTTGTATGTTCGGCCACCATCATAATTTTAAGCAATTATCAATTAAAAATCTGCTTGTATGTTCGGCCACAGTCAGAAATTTAAGCAATTACCATCCTAACTGATTTGTAATTTTACGTGGCCTAAGCCACTGGCGATTCAAAGGACAGAAACGGAACATCGAGGCCAGAATGCCAGATTGATTAATCGAGTGACTTTTTTTTTAAAGCTTGAATTGTGGCTTTTTCTTAGCTGTGACGGGCATTGCCACATTTATTGTAGAAGAGTGGTTAGGGGAGATCTGGAAGACTTTTGCTCTTGAAATTATGCATTGTCCTTTCCACACATGCTAATTTCCTGCAAAGCTTTCGCTGGCCCTGCGCAGCTGGTTTTCAAGGCACAGTTGTTGGCAGCAGTACTACTACAAGGTTATGAATCTATCAACCAAGTACAGTAGGTGCGAAACTGAGAAACACAACATGTGGCCTGTTCGTGCGGTGCAACTGTTTTCATCAAAATTTCTTTTAGGGCTCATTTTTCATTGTTGTTTGGTAATGCCATAATAGGTCTGGAATGCGCTTCCTTTCTAGCGACGTAAACAGGTGTGTGGCGTGGTCATGTGAACACGCATGCTGGCTCCAGGCTTTGGTTGCTGGCGTGAGAAGTTGCCAAGATAAGCTCTCGCGCGTGCACGTACCCCCATTGCCAGGTTAATTGCCCAAAGTGGAGGCAGCAGCACTAGTTCATGATGATAAGATGAGATCGCCGAGAGCGGAACGGAAAGTATTCGTCCATCTGGAGTACTCCCTCCGTCTAGGTGAGTAGTAGTAGTTCCGCACCCAGCGTTAATTATTGGACCAATGCCGTGGATAAGAAATGATCAATGTGCCCGCTGGACTGCCACTCCTATAGATGCAAGTATAGCACGCGTGAGCCCCACACGGAAATTGCACTAGTCCATCGTGAGCCAGCTTTGGTTATTTGGAGTAACAGAGGACGAAGGTTGGCTCGTGAGAAAGAATGGCCTACTTGTGCCGTGTGCCTGTGTGATCAACTCGCGGCGGACGGGCGACCAAATGAATCACCGCTCCTACGCCACGATACTACTACTCCGGGCCCAATCGCCGACCACCTCGTCCTCTCCATTTTCAGCACAGGTCGATAATTTAAGGACATCCGCCGCTAGCAAGCAAACTGATTTGCTCTCACCCCCACATACGTACCCTACATACGCTGGGACAATCAGATCGCGCTCGGCTACTGGCTGGCGCGGGCAACGACTTTTCCTTCGAACAGCTCCCGTCCCACAACTGTGCCACCGCTATACTACTACGCTACTGGATCGAGCAGTGTGGAGGTGAGCGTACGTACAGCGACGTGCAGTGCAGTGCGCGCACGTTGCGCCGCTGGCGGATTGGTCAGCCTCGGGGCTCCCGTACGGACACATGGGGCAGCTCGCCCCCTGCATGTGCCGCGCTCTGAGAACGAGGGCAGGCGCGTGTCGACCCGCCAAAGCGGTCACGTGAGCCGGCGCCAGAGGCGCGGCATGTGACGCCACCGGCTCCGGTTGGGAGTTTGGGACGGGCGGTGCAAAACCGAGGCGCACGCACGATCGAAGCAGAGCGGCGCAGGAAACAACTGCCGGCATGCCGGGCGGCCGCTGCCCCGGCGGTTTCGTCGGGGAGGAGGCCGCGTGCGGCGGAGGCGGTTAGAAAAAAACGAGGAGACGGGCGGCGGAGGAAACCGGCAAACTGCTGGGATGGCAGGCGGGTGGGCGGCTGTCGTGCGTGCCGCGTCTCCGGCGGTTCCGGTTCGGCGTCGCCGGCCGGGAGGCCGCGCATGTGACGATCCATGTGCGCCGTTTTAGATAGTAATCCCTCCGTTCCGAAATATTTGTCTTTATAGGCATTTCAAAAAGAACACAACATACGGATGCATGCAAACATAAATTTTCTTTTTTTTTTTGAGATTCACTCGTTTTGTTCCGTATGTAGTCACTTGTTGAAATCTCTAGAAAGTCAAATATTTGGGGACAATGTCGACATCCTCCCCCCTCCCACGCTCCTGCGGCGCGCCGCGCCGGCGCCCGCAGCCACCATAGATGCGACTCCGCCCCACCACCCAGCCTCCTCGCCCCGTGCCTCTACGGCCTCCCCGGCCTCGTCGCGGTCCCCCCGCCCCCCGGATTCCCCTTGCCGCAGCTCTCGTGCCCGGATCTGGTTGATGGGCTGTTCCCGCAGCTGGTGGCGATCCGGCCAGATCCGCGCACCGTGCCGGTCGTTGTGGTCGCCCTGGGTTGGTCAGGCAGGTGAGCTTCGCAGTTAATGTTGCCGTGCTGGAAGGCACGCCGCCCCCTCCCATTCAAGGCGCCCCGCGGCCATGCCTCAAGTCAGGTTCATTAATGGCGCCTGGTCAAAGTTCGCTGCGCGTCTTCCCCTCGAGCCCTGCGCGCCCTGCTGCTGATTCATGGCGATCTGATGGCTCAAGCGGCAGCCCGGAGGAGGAATGGCGCCTCGCTCGGCCCGCGTATTGGTGGCGGGCAGAGCACTCCACCCACCAGTCATCAAGGCGCCCTCCTGGGTCTCCTTATTCCTCTCCACGGCGGCAGTGCTCAAGGCGTCCTCCTGGGTCTTCTTATTCCTCCCCGCAGCGGCATCAGCAGTTCGTCAAGCTTCGAGACAGAGAATGCGACCGCTGCTTGCTTAAGGGCCACTGTCAATCCGGCTGCCGCAACCCTCTGAACTGTCGTCGCTGCCGGCGGATCGGGCACAAGGCCAGGGGCTGCACCAACCCTCCCTCCCCCTTCGCGCCTGTGGTGGCGGCCCCTCTCCAGCAACTACCGCCCCTCCCGTGTCGTCCCAGCCACCCTTGGCTGGCCCCATGGCGCGCCACGCCCCTCGCCCAGTCCGCATCGGCGATGTTGGAAATATGCCCTAGAGGCAATAATAAAAGGATTATTATTATATTTCCTTGTTCATGATAATTGTCTTTTATTCATGCTATAATTGTATTATCCGGAAATCGTGATACACGTGTGAATACATAGACTACAATATGTCCCTAGTGAGCCTCTAGTTGACTAGCTCATTGATTAACAGATAGTCATGGTTTCCTGACTATGGACATTGGATGTCATTGATAATGGGATCACATCATTAGGAGAATGATGTGATGGACAAGACCCAATCCTAAGCATAGCATAAAGATCGTGTAGTTCGTTTGCTAGAGCTTTTCCAATGTCAAGTATCTTTTCCTTAGACCATGAAATCGTGTAACTCCCGGATACCGTAGGAGTGCTTTGGGTGTACCAAACGTCACAACGTAACTGGGTGACTATAAAGGTACACTACAGGTATCTCCAAAAGTGTCTGTTGGGTTGACACGGATCGAGACTGGGATTTGTCACTCCGTATGACGGAGAGGTATCTCTGGGCCCACCCGGTAATGCATCATCATAATGAGCTCTAAGTGACCAAGTGTCTGGTCACGGGATCATGCATTACGGTACGTGTAAAGTGACTTGCCGGTAACGAGATTGAACGAGGTATTGGGATACCGACGATCGAATCTCGGGCAAGTAACGTACCGATTGACAAAAGGAATTGTATACGGGGTTGCTTGAATCCTCGACATCGTCGTTCATCCGATGAGATCATCGAGGAGCATGTGGGAGCCAACATGGGTATCCAGATCCTGCTATTGGTTATTGACCGGAGAGTCGTCTCGGTCATGTCTACGTGTCTCCCGAACCCGTAGGGTCTACACACTTAAGGTTCCGTGACGCTAGGGTTGTAAAGATATTAGTATGCAGCAAACCGAAAGTTGTTCGGAGTCCCGGATGAGATCCCGGACGTCACGAGGAGTTCCAGAATGGTCCGGAGGTAAAGAATTATATATGGGAAGTCGAGTTTCGGCCATCGTGAAAGTTTCGGGGGTCACCGGTATTGTACCGGGACCACCGGAAAGGTCCCGGGGGTCCACCGGGTGGGGCCACCCATCCCGGAGGGCCCCATGGGCTGAAGTTGGAGGGGAACCAGCCCCTGGTGGGCTGGTGCGCCCTCCCTGGGCCCCCCCTCTGCGCCTAGGGCTGGGAACCCTAGGGAAGGGGCGCCTCCACTTGCCTTGGGGGGCAAGTTTCCCCCCCCCCTTGGCCGCCGCCCCCCCTAGGAGATCCCATCTCCTAGGGCCAGCGCCCCCCTGGGGTCCCTATATAAAGAGGGGGGTGGGAGGGCAGCCGCACCCTGACACCTGGCGCCTTCCTTCCCCCCCTTGCTATACCTCTTCCTCCCGTAGTTGCTTGGCGAAGCCCTGCCGGAACCCTGCTGCATCCACCACCACGCCGTCGTGCTGCTGGATCTTCATCAACCTCTCCTTCCCCCTTGCTGGATCAAGAAGGAGGAGACGTCACGCTGACTGTACGTGTGTTGAACGCGGAGGTGTCGTCCGTTCGGCGCTAGGATCTCCGGTGATTTGGATCACGACGAGTACGACTCCCTCAACCCCGTTCTCTTGAACGCTTCCGCTCGCGATCTACAAGGGTATGTAGATGCACTCCTCTCTCTCGTTGCTAGATGAACTCATAGATTGATCTTGGTGAACGTAGGAATTTTTTATTTTATGCAACGTTCCCCAACAGTGGCATCATGAGCTAGGTCTATGTGTAGTTCTCTATTGCACGAGTAGAACACAAATCTGTTGTGGGCGTAGATGTTGTCAACTTTCTTGCCACTACTAGTCTTATTTTGCTTCAGCGGTATTGTGGGATGAAGCGGCCCAGACCAACCTTACACGTACGCTTACGTGAGACAGGTTCCACCGACTGACATGCACTAGTTGCATAAGGTGGCTAGCGGGTGTCTGTCTCTCCCACTTTAGTTGGAGCGGATTCGATGAAAAGGGTCCTTATGAAGGGTGAATAGAAGTTGAGAAATCACGTTGTGGTTATTCGTAGGTAAGAAAACGTTCTTGCTAGAACCCTATTGCAGCCACGTAAAAGATGCAACAACAATTAGAGGACGTCTAACTTGTTTTTGCAGCAATTGCTTTATGATGTGATATGGCCAAAAGTTGTGATGAATGATGAATGATATATTGTGATGTATGAGATCATGTTCTTGTAATAGGAATCACGACTTGCATGTCGATGAGTATGACAACCGGCAGGAGCCATAGGAGTTGTATTAATTATTGTATGACCCGCGTGTCAATGATTTAACGCCATGTAATTACTTTACTTTATTACTAAACCGTTAGCCATAGTAGTAGAAGTAATAGTTGGCGAGCATCTTCATGGAGACACGATGATGGAGATCATGATGATGGAGATCATGGTGTCATGCCGGTGACGAAGATGATCATGGAGCCCCAAAGATGAAGATCAAAGGAGCTATATGATATTGGCCATATCATGTCACTACTATTTAATTGCATGTGGTGTTTATTGTGTTTATGCATCTTGTTTACTTAGAATAACGGTAGTAAATAAGATGAACCCCCATAATAATTTCAAGAAAGTGTTCCCCCTAACTTTGCGTCGTTGCTAAAGTTCGTCGTTTCGAAGCACCACGTGATGATCGGGTGTGACAGATTCCTACGTTCACATACAACGGGTGTAAGACAGTTTTACACATGCAAAAACACTTAGGTTAACTTGACGAGCCTAGCATGTACAGACATGGCCTCGGAACACAGAGACCGAAAGGTCGAACATGAGTCGTATGGAAGATACGATCAACATGGAGATGTTCACCGATGATGACTAGTCCGTCTCACGTGATGATCGGACACGGCCTAGTCTAGTCGGATCATGTAACACTTAGATGACTAGAGGGATGTCAAATCTGAGTGAGAGTTCATTAAATAATTTGATTAGATGAACTTAATTATCATGAACTTAGTCTAAAATCTTTGCAAAATATGTCTTGTAGATCAAATGGCCAACGCTCATGTCAACCTGAACTTCAACGCGTTCCTAGAGAAAACCAAGCTGAAAGATGATGGCAGCAACTATACGGACTGGGTCCGGAACCTGAGGATCATCCTCATAGCTGCCAAGAAAGCATATGTCCTAGAAGGACCGCTAGGTGAAGCACCCATCCTAGAGAACCAAGACGTTATGAACGCTTGGCAGTCACGTGCGGATGATTACTCCCTCGTTCAGTGCGGCATGCTTTACAGCTTAGAACCGGGGCTCCAAAAGCGTTTTGAGCAACACGGAGCATATGAGATGTTCGAGGAGCTGAAAATGGTTTTCCAAGCTCATGCCTGGGTCGAGAGATATGAAGTCTCCGACAAGTTCTATAGTTGTAAGATGGAGGAAAATAGTTCTGTCAGTGAGCACATACTCAAAATGTCTGGGTTGCACAACCGCCTGTCCCAGCTAGACATTAACCTCCCGGACGAGGCAGTCATTGACAGAATCCTTCAGTCGCTCCCACCGAGCTACAAGAGCTTCGTGATGAACTATAATATGCAGGGGATGGTGAAAACTATTCCCGAAGTATTTTCAATGCTAAAGTCAGCAGAGGTAGAAATCAAGAAAGAACATCAAGTGTTGATGGTTAACAAAACCACCAAGTTCAAGAAGGGCAAGGGTAAGAAGAATTTCAAGAAGGACGGCAAAGATGTTGCCGCGCCCGGTAAACCAGTTGCCGGGAAGAAGTCAAAGAATGGACCCACGCCTGAGACTTGGTGCTTTTATTGCAAAGGGAAGGGTCACTACAAGTGGAACTGCCCCAAATACTTAGCGGACAAGAAGGCCGGCAACACTAAAGGTATATGTGATATACATGTAATTGATGTGTACCTTACCAGCACTCGTAGTAACTCCTGGGTATTTGATACCGGTGCCGTTTCTCATATTTGTCACTCACAGCAGGAGCTGCGTAATAAGCGGAGACTGGCGAAGGACGAGGTGACGATGCGCGTCGGGAATGGTTCCAAGGTCGATATGATCGCCGTCGGCACGCTACCTCTACATTTACCCACGGGGTTAGTTTTAAACCTCAATAATTGTTATTTGGTGCCAAGTTTGAGCATGAACATTGTATGTGGATCTCGTTTAATACGAGATGGCTACTCATTTAAATCTGAGAATAATGGTTGTTCTATTTATATGAGAGATATGTTTTATGGTCATGCCCCGATGGTCAATGGTTTATTCTTAATGAATCTCGAACGTAATGTTACACATATTCATAGTGTGAATACCAAAAGATGTAAAGTTGATAACGATAGTCCCACATACTTGTGGCACTGCCGCCTTGGTCACATTGGTGTCAAGCGCATGAAGAAGCTCCATGCTGATGGACTTTTAGAGTCTCTCGATTATGAATCATTTGACACATGCGAACCATGCCTCATGGGCAAAATGACCAAGACTCCGTTCTCCGGAACAATGGAGCGAGCAACCAACTTATTGGAAATCATACATACTGATGTGTGTGGTCCAATGAGCGTTGAGGCTCGCGGAGGATATCATTATGTTCTCACTCTCACTGATGACTTAAGTAGATATGGGTATGTCTACTTGATGAAACACAAGTCTGAGACCTTTGAAAAGTTCAAGGAATTTCAGAATGAAGTAGAGAATCAACGTGACCGAAAGATAAAATTCTTACGATCAGATCGTGGAGGAGAATATTTAAGTCACGAATTTGGTACGCACTTAAGAAAATGTGGAATCGTTTCACAACTCACGCCGCCTGGAACACCTCAGCGTAACGGTGTGTCCAAACGTCGTAATCGCACTCTATTGGATATGGTGCGATTTATGATGTCTCTTACCGATTTACCGCTGTCATTTTAGGGATACGCTCTAGAGACAGCTACATTCACTTTAAATAGGGCTCCGTCTAAATCCGTTGAGACGACACCGTATGAATTATAGTTTGGGAAGAAACCTAAGCTGTCGTTTCTAAAAGTTTGGGGATGCAATGCTTATGTCAAGAAACTTCAACCTGAAAAGCTTGAACCCAAGTCGGAAAAATGCGTCTTCATAGGATACCCTAAGGAAACCATTGGGTATACCTTCTACCTTAGATCCGAAGGCAAGATCTTTGTTGCCAAGAACGGATCCTTTCTGGAAAAAGAGTTTCTCTCGAAAGGAGTAAGTGGGAGGAAAGTAGAACTCGATGAAGTACTACCTCTTGAACCAGAAAGTAGTGCAGCTCAGGAAAATGTTCCTGTGGTGCCTACACCGACTGGAGAGGAAATTCATGATGATGATCAAGGTACTTCAGATCAATTTGCTACTAAACTTCGTAGGTCCACAAGGACATGTTCCACACCAGAGTGGTATGGCAACCCTGTCCTGGAAATCATGTTGTTAGACAACGGTGAACCTTCGAACTATGAAGAAGCAATGGCGGGCCCAAATTCCAACAAATGGCTTGAAACCATGCAATCCGAGATAGAATCCATGTATGAAAACAAAGTATGGACTTTGACAGACTTGCCCGATGATCGGGGAGCGATAGAAAACAAATGGATCTTTAAGAAGAAGACGGACACGGATGGTAATATTACCATCTATAAAGCTCGACTTGACGCTAAGGGTTATAGGCAAGTTCAAGGGGTTGACTACGATGAGACTTTCTCTCCCGTAGCGAAGCTGAAGTCCTTCCGAATCATGTTAGCAATTGCCGCATACTATGATTATGAGATATGGCGGATGGACGTCAAATGGCATTCCTTAACGACTATCTTAAGGAAGAGCTGTATATGATGCAGCCGGAAGGTTTTGTCGATCCTAAGAATGCTAACAAGGTATGCAAGCTCCAGTGATCCATTTATGGGCTGGTGCAAGCATATTGGAGTTGGAACATTCGCTTTAATGAGATGATCAAAGCGTTTGGGTTTATGCAGACTTACGGAGAAGCCTGTGTTTACAAGAAAGTGAGTGGGAGCTCTGTAGCATTTCTCATATTATATGTAGATGACATACTTTTGATGGGAAATGATATAGAACTTTTCGACAGCATTAAGGCCTACTTGAATAAGTGTTTTCAATGAAGGACCTTGGAGAAGCTGCTTACATATTAGGCATCAAGATCTATAGGGATAGATCGAGACGCCTCATAGGTCTTTCACAAAGCACATACCTTGATAAGATATTGAAGAAGTTCAAAATGGATCAGTCCAAGAAAGGGTTCTTGCCTATGTTGCAAGGTGTGAGATTGAGCTCGGCTCAATGCCCGACCACGACAGAAGATAAAGAAGAGATGAGTGTCATCCCCTATGCCTCAGCCATAGGATCTATTATGTATGCCATGCTGTGTACCAGACCTGATGTAAACCTTGTCGTAAGTTTGGTAGGAAGGTACCAAAGTAATCCCGGCAAGGAACACTGGACATCGGTCAAGAATATCCTTAAGTACCTGAAAAGGACAAAGGACATGTTTCTTGTTTATGGAGGTGACGAAGAGCTCGTCGTGAAGGGTTACATCGACGCTAGCTTCGACACAGATCTGGATGACTCTAAGTCACAAACCGGATACGTGTATATGTTGAATCGTGGAGCAGTAAGCTGGTGCAATTGCAGGCAGAGCGTCGTGGCAGGATCTACATGTGAAGCGGAATACATGGCAGCCTCGCAGGCAGCACATGAAGCAATATGGATGAAGGAGTTCATCACCGACCTAGGAGTCATACCCAATGCGTCGGGGCCAATCACTCTCTTCTGTGACAACACTGGAGCTATTGCCCTTGCCAAGGAGCCCAGGTTTCACAAGAAGACCAGGCACATCAAGCGTCGTTTCAACTCCATCCGTGAAAATGTTCAAGATGGAGACATAGATATTTGCAAAGTACATACGGATCTGAAAGTCGCAGATCCGTTGACTAAACCTCTTCCGCGAGCAAAACATGATCAACACCAGAACTCTATGGGTGTTCGATTCATCACAATGTAACTAGATTATTGACTCTAGTGCCAGTGGGAGACTGTTGGAAATATGCCCTAGAAGCAATAATAAAAGGATTATTATTATATTTCCTTGTTCGTGATAATTGTCTTTTATTCAAGCTATAATTGTATTATCCGGAAATCATAATACCCGTGTGAATACATAGACCACAATATATCCCTAGTAAGCCTCTAGTTGACTAGCTCGTTGATCAACAGATAGTCATGGTTTACTAACTATGGACATTGGATGTCATTGATAACGGGATCACATCATTAGGAGAATGATGTGATGGACAAGACCCAATCCTAAGCATAGCACAAAGATCGTGTAGTTCGTTTGCTAGAGCTTTTCCAATGTCAAGTATCTTTTCCTTAGACCATGAGATCGTGTAACTCCCGGATACCGTAGGAGTGCTTTGGGTGTACCAAACGTCACAACGTAACTGGGTGACTATAAAGGTGCACTACAGGTATCTCCAAAAGTGTCTGTTGGGTTGACACGGATCGAGACTGGGATTTGTCACTCCGTATGACGGAGAGGTATCTCTGGGCCCACTCGGTAATGCATCATCATAACGAGCTCTAAGTGACCAAGTGTCTGGTCACGGGATCATGCATTACGGTACGAGTAAAGTGACTTGCCGGTAACGAGATTGAACGAGGTATTGGGATACCGATGATCGAATCTCGGGCAAGTAACGTACCGATTGACAAAGGGAATTGTATACGGGGTTGCTTGAATCCTCGACATCGTGGTTCATCCGATGAGATCATCAAGGAGCATGTGGGAGCCAACATGGGTATCTAGATCCTGCTGTTGGTTATTAACCGGAGAGCCGTCTCGGTCATGTCTACGTGTCTCCCGAACCCGTAGGGTCTACACACTTAAGGTTCAGTGACGCTAGGTGTGTAAAGATATTAGTATGCAGCAAACCGAAAGTTGTTCGGAGTCCCGGATGAGATCCCGTACGTCATGAGGAGTTTCGGAATGGTCTGGAGGTAAAGAATTATATGTGGGAAGTCGAGTTTCGGCCATCGGGAAAGTTTCGGGGGTCATCGGTATTGTACCGGGACCACCAGAAGGGTCCCGGGGGTCCACCGGGTGGGGCCACCCATCTCGGAGGGCCCCATGGGCTGAAGTGGGAGGGAAACCAGCCCCTGGTGGGCTGGCGTGCCCCCCTGGGCCCCCCTCTGCGCCTAGGGTTGGGAACCCTAGGGAAGGGGGCGCCTCCACTTGCCTTGGGGGGCAAGTTTCCCCCCCTTGGCCCCCCCTAGGAGATCCCATCTCCTAGGGCCCGTGCCCCCCTAGGGTCCCTATATAAAGAGGGGGGTGGGAGGGCAGCCGCACCCTGACACCTGGCACCTCCCTTCCCCCCCTTGCTACACCTCTTCCTCTCGTAGTCGCTTGGCGAAGCCCTGCCGGAACCCTGCTACATCCACCACCACGCCGTCATGCTGCTGGATTTTCATCAAACTCTCCTCCCCCCTTGCTGGATCAAGAAGGAGGAGACGTCACACTGACCGTATGTGTGTTGAACGCGGAGGTGTTGTCCGTTCGGCGCTAGGATCTCTGGTGATTTGGATCACGACGAGTACGACTCCCTCAACCCCGTTCTCTTGAACGCTTCCGCTCGCGATCTACAAGGGTATGTAGACGCACTCCTCTCTCTCATTGCTAGATGAACTCATAGATTGATCTTGGTGAACATAGGAATTTATTTATTTTATGCAACGTTCCCCAACAGGCGACCCCTCGCTGCGCCCGGAGGAGGGCCAGGTGGTCATCGTCGCCACGCCGGAGATGGAGGCCAATGCCGCGAGCCTCGAATCCGTTGGCGCCTTCCTGTGGCTCGGTGGAAACCGGCCCATGGCCAACACCGCAGAGATCAAGGACGCCATCATCGCCCAGTTTGGCATCGACCGTGTCCCGGTCGTCCCTCACTACCCTGAAGACTTCTTCACGTTGTTCGAGTTCCAGCACAACCGAGACAGGGTCACCACGTCATCGGGGCGCTTTCATCACGCCGGCCTCGACATCCACTCCTCCAACTGGCGGCGCGACGCCCACTCCGACGTCGTCCAAGCAAACTTCCATGTTCCCCTTTGCATTGAGGGCATCCCGCTATATGCCTGGAGCGACTCTATGGTTGCGCAAGTGGTGGGACCGGTCACCTTCGTCCACTACTTCGACATCGCCACGCTCCGTCGAGAAGATGCCTCCTGCCTAAGGATGTGGGCGTGGTCCGACAACCCGTCGTCCATCCCCAAGGTCCAGCGCGTCACCATCGCGCCGCGGGTTCCTAATGGTCCTGGCGGTGCCCCGTCCGCTGCCATTGGCTGTCGTGGGTTCCGGCACCGTGCCATCGTCCACCTGGACCGGCTGGAGGACTTCACGCCTGACGCAAGTGGTCAGGTGCCCCGACGCCCTCGCACTGATCCTTTCACATGGATTTACGGGGTGGTTGATGGGGAAGAGAGGCCCAGGGATCCTCTGGATCCGCCTCCACGATGCCGTGAAGACGACGACCGCCACCGCAGGGATGATGACCGCGACAGGGATGACAGAAGAGGCGACAATGATCATCGTCGCTCCTCTTCCTAGAGGGACCTCTTTCGCAGCCGCTCTCGAGCTCCTGAGAGGCGGGCGGATGAGGATCGCCGCGGCGACCGCAGCGGTGACCATGGCCGTGGGAGGGACGCCCGCGCCCGAGGGCATGATGGAAGGCGCCGTTTTTGTTCCCTGGACCGGCCACACCAGAGGGACTCGGCGTATGTCCGAGGGCGCTCGCCACCGCCGTCACCTCAAACCACCTCCTGCAATGTCATTCAGATCAAGCCTTCCTCTGGTGCTGTTGACTGGCTGCGTCGTGCTGCACCTTGCTTTGCGTCTACTCCAGTACAACCATCACTCAACATCGACTTGCTGGTGATCTCTGGTGTGCAATGCACCCCTGTGATGGCGCTGGACGGGGCGTCCCCTCCGGAGCAGAACTTGGTGTTGGGCACGTCTTTGCAGCCTGTTGCTGAGAATGCACTGGACCCGACACGTTTTCCAGGTCCAAGTCTTGTGCTGGCCACTCCAGAACAACCTGTTGCTGATCTGCACCATCTAGTCCCGGAAGCTGCTACGCGAGAGATGCCTGAAGATGAGGCCACTGAAGATGCTACCACCCCATCTTTGTCCCTTGCAGGCCAGCTCTTCTCCCCTCTCCACCAACCTGGACACCACCATGGCCACCTACCAGGCGGTGCATGACCCTGACGGGCATTGCGAGCTTCAACCTGGGTCGTCGCAGCCCGAGGATCCGTGCCAAGAACCAGAGGCTACCCATTGCGGGCCTTGCAGAGCGGCTTCTCTGCCAACCTTTGGGAATTGTGGGCGAGGGCGAGCAGCTAACCGAGGTGGCTATCAGCAAGTTTGTGCAGCTGTGCAATGGTCGTCTCCCTGACATCACCATTGCGGCTTTACGTGCTCTGTTCAATCTGGACTGAGACCTGATGTCAGCGGTGGAGCACGCCTTGATCGAGCATGGTGGAGAGGGAGGTCCAGACCTGGGCTCGGAGGAGGATGCGGAAGCAGCTACTACGACCTAATCTTCTATTACTTAGTGATGCTGAGATGTAGCTTCTTTATTATGTTAGACATCCTGATTGTCTTTAGAGAAGGGATGCATGTTTGTACCTGCAGCCTGTTGCAGCTACATGTTGCCTTGGCAAGGCTGGTTGTTAGTAGTTCTTGTACGCCTGTTTGCTGCTGCTGTATGTGGCTGCAGCTTCTAGGGGCCCTAGCGAGGCAGACTAAGATGTTATTGCTGCTCCTGATCCTTGTCGCCGTTCCTCCCAGTTGTTGTTGCTCTGCCACGAACATTGTCGTATACCTGGTTTCCAAATGACAGACCGCAACCAACCTCACGATCCTGAACTGGAATGTTCGAGGCCTGAATCGTCCTGACCGCCGGACTATCGTTCATGAGACCATAGCCTCTACTCCTTGTCACATAGTTTGCCTGCAGGAGTCCAAGATGGATTCGGTCGATGCTTTCACTGCAGCACATATTGGCGGTTGTCGGTGTCAAAACCGGCGGATCTCGGGTAGGGGGTCCCGAACTGTGCATCTAGGCGGATGGTAACAGGAGACAAGGAACACGATGTTTTACCCAGGTTCGGGCCCTCTTGATGGAGGTAAAACCCTACGTCCTGCTTGATTGATATTGATGATGTGGGTATTACAAGTGTAGATCTACCACGAGATCAAGGAGGCTAAACCCTAGAAGCTAGCCTATGGTATGATTGTTGTTCGTCCTACGGACTAAAACCATCTGGTTTATATAGACACCGGAGAGGGTAGGGTTACACAGAGTCGGTTATAATGCTAGGAGATCTACATATCCGTATCGCCAAGCTTGCCTTCCACGCCAAGGAAAGTCCCATCCGGACACAGGACGAAGTCTTCAATCTTGTATCTTCATAGTCTTGGAGTCCGGCTGATGATGATAGTTCGGCTATCCGGACACCCCCTAGTCCAGGACTCCCTCAGTAGCCCCTGAACCAGGCTTCAATGACGACGAGTCCGGCGCATATATTGTCTTTGGCGTTTGCAAGGCGGGTTCTCCTCCATATTCCATGTGTTTGCCGAATAGTGTCCGGTTTCCTTATAAATGTTGTGCTCCTTGGCTTCTACGTCTAATAATGGCCCTCTTCCACGTGTCGTATGAATGCGAAAAGCCAGGGGATTTTTATGTTTTACCCCCTAGCTGCGCGAATAAGTTGCCTATAAGAGAGGCGAGGACCCAGATCCGAATCACACCATCCTCCTTCCGCAATTACTCATCGAAGCGCATCTGACAAAAATCCATTCCAACATGGACAGTCGACGCGGCTCCTTCTCTCGCGCTCCCAGTCCTCAGCCAGGAGATTGGAGGAGATGTTCAGTCCCGCATAGCGAGTTAGTGACACTCCAAGCAGAGGGATACCTTCCCCCAGCCTTTATGGTTCCGGTTCGAGCCGGACTGGCCACCTACAAGGGTGGGAAGCAGGCGGAGAGCGTCCCCAACCCCTCCAAAGGAGAGCGGGTATGCTTCGTCCCCTACCTAATAAGGGGACTCGGATTTCCCATACATCCGTTTCTTCGAGGGCTCCTGGAGTTCTATGGACTCCAACTTCACCACCTCACACCTGCCTCCATCTTGCACATCGCGGGCTTTGTAGCTCTTTGCGAGCTGTTCTTGGGCATCGAGCCCCATTTTGCGCTGTGGAAGAGATTGTTTTGCCTCGTACCCTGTTCTCACGAGGGGTCGATATATCAAGTGGGCGGAGCCAAAATATGGCGCATCGCCGGGACCGGATATCTATCCGGAACCCCGAAGAAGGCGTCCGAAGACTGGCCTTCGAAGTGGTTCTATATGGAAGACGCCCCACTGCAGGATCCAGTTCCGATCGGCCTCCCGGAGTTTAGCAACGCTCCTCTGAAGAAACGCCTAAGTTGGCGCCCGCAGAGCCCTCAACGGGAAGATGATAGGAGCGTCCAATATCTGATGGGCCGGATAAGGCTACTGGCCCATTCCGGATTGACCATGATTGGAGTCATGGCCACATGCATTATGCGAGGGGTGCAGCCGCTCCAATATAGGGGCCACCCCATGTGGGATTTCAACAGGGAGAATGACGCCACCCGTCATGGCCGCAAGGGGCCGGGATCGACCGACGATCTGGTGCAGATCCTGTCCGGCTTGTACAAGGGGGAGAAGGAGGACTTCCTCCACACGAGTCCATTGAATGGATTCTCCATGAATAACCCTCGGAGCTGGGTAAGCGGACGTTTATATATCCGATCCGTGCTTTCAAAGTTAAGTGTCTTACTTTATGATTTTGACACAGGAACTACGTCGGGATGTGGAGGGCATACAAAGCCCGACTCCACAACCCGAGGATCCGGGAAGATCCCTTGATCCGGCCTCCGAAGAGGATCCGGACATAAAGGTGGAGCTGATTGACGGGGTGTTCCACCAACTCAGAATAGACAATGCTCTAGTCGCCATTACGGCTGACTACCCCGGTTTATCCCCAGCTTTCCAGGTGAGTACGACCGAAGTCCTGACACCATTACTTTTTTAATGCTTATTTCTGACCACCGTATACCAACGGTGCTTCGCAGGAGGTGCCTTTGCGGCGGGAAGCCGAGCCCGCGGCGACTGACCAACCAGGGTCAGTGCGGCCCAGCAGGCGGAAGAGGAGTGCGACACGAATCGAAACGTCGCCGCAAAGGTATGGCGCACCATTATCTTTAAGGGAAAGACTCCTGGGAGGTATATTAATGCTCATGATTCTTCCAGGAGAAAGAGCGCTCGCCGGACTATGCCCGGAGAGGTTGCCAATCAAGCCTCCGCCAGCCAGGCTCCAACACCTGGTCCTGATGGGGAGGCAAGCGCAAGGCGCGAGCCGGATGCTCCTCCAACGGAGGATGCCGACAGGCTGTCCGCCACCAGGTCTGAGGTGGAGAGCGCCATGAATCACATGCGCCGTCGGACAGTTCTTCGTGATGCATGTTTCTCCCCAGAGGCGTTGAATGCCTTTAATGCGGGAGACACGCACCTCCGTGTGCTCAAGATGGTTTAACCAGAGCCACGGAGCAGTATGTAAAAGACATACGTGTGAGGAATTTTAATAGTTATATATGCCAGTAGCCCCCGAGACTTAAAATAGTTAAAGTAACTGATTTAAGGATCATTTGTTATGCAGGATCTTACGGAGAAGAATACCCACCTGTCCCAGGAGCTTCAAGAATGCAAGGCCCAACTTGAGGCCGCACTAGCTGCCGCCGGGGGAGCCACAGAGACCCCCTCTGGTAATACATATTTCGAAAAGATAAGTAGTTTATGAAATGCGGCGTGTGCGTTTAGTCTGACAATAATATTGCAGAGGGTGCAGGACAAGATCCGGACAAGCAACATCTGCTGCCCCAGCTGAAGGCCGGCGAGAAGGTGCTTATGAGGGTGCAGCAGGAGAGGAACAAACTCCAAGATGCCAACACCCAGCTGGGCGAAGAACTAAAAGATGTTCGGGTCCAGCTGTCTAACTCCGTAAAGGAGAATCGGCGGCTTCGTCGCGGCATTTACAATAAGTGCTTGAGCAAACTCTTTTGAAAAGAAGAGTTCGGCGAGGAAGTCGATTGACAGAAATGTGTCGGTAGGTGTGCTCACGGGTCGTCCGGCGGAGGAAATGCCTGGTTCCACGGGTGACCTTCTTCCCGAGCTGCTGCAACTGCACGAACATGTGCGCCAGGCGATGAGCGGCGTCGTTCAGGCCTTATGGCCGTCCGTCTCCCTACCCGAGGGTCTTGGAGGGCTTGCTGAGAAGCTTCAGGGAGTACGGCAGCGCTTCCGTCTGTGGAAGATATCGGCCTGCCGTCAAGGCGCCAGGGAGGCCTGGGTCATGGTGAAGACGCGGTACACGAAGGCTGATCCAAACCACATGGCTGAGGTCGGACCTGTGGGGCCCAATGGGAAGGAGATCCCTGTGAGCCTGATGTACGACCAAGTAGAGTTGGCCGCGAAGTATTCCCAACAGGACTGTAAACTGGACAGCCTGTTAGATGGGATTGAAGAGGAGTACAATCAGTCAGTTTGACGATGTAATTTAAAATGACATGTAAAATGCCTTCTAGCCGGATTGTAGATCGTTTGTCTTTGCGGACCTTTTTGCTTCAACCTCGGGACCCAACAGTCCGGAGTGTGTCCGAATGCCCTCACGGTTATACAAAAACTGGGGCATGCATGGAGACCAGGCATAGGGGTCATAAGTGCTTTATCAGACAAGTGCCCAACTAGCTATGTTATATTACATGGTTAGTAAGAAACAACTTCCAGGGAGAATAGTTCCGTTAGGGGTTCCTTTCCCTGGGAGGCATGCCCTTAAGTGCATGTCCGGACTGCGAAAAGGGCAGAAAAGCATCTGCGGGCAGATAAATAAATAAGAAATAAATCATCTTTCAAGTCACCGACCGAATATTCCCTTAAGAATGCTAGCCTTCGGCTTCACCCAATCTGAGGTACACATCCGGCTGACCCGGCAGTAACAATCGCAGAGGTGCTCCCTTTACCTCCTAGCCGAACAATCGGGAACGTAGGGGTAAGCACAGGAGCCAGACAACCCGGCTTGGCCAAAACTTAAGTCATATCAATGCATATAATGGTGAGTAAAACGTACATGCGGAAGTATGACACATGTGTTGGGCATGAAGCCCGTATAAATAAGCTTCTGTTAAAGAAGCCCCCAGGTATAACGAGTGCGAGTAGCACATCAAGTGTGTGCGAACAATGCGCAGGTCAGCCCTCAAAGGCTTTTACTGAAAGAGGGAGGAAAAAAGGGGGGAAACAAAAGACAGCGAAAAAAATATGAAAGGTGGACGGAGGAAGGAGACGAACTCTGAGTCCGGCGCTAGGCGTAGAATCTTCGGAGACGGGCTGCGTTCCATGGGTTCGGCTCGAGTCGGTTGTCATATGCGTTGCATAGACGGTATGCACCGCCGGTAAGGACTTGGTGGATGATGAAGGGACCTTCCCATTTGGGCTTAAGTTTGTCCTTTTTCTTGTCCGGCAGACGTAGAACTAGCTCGCCAACATTGTAAGTTTTGGCCCGTACTTCTCTGCTTTGATATCTTCGAGCCTGCTGCTGATAGAATGCAGAACGGGATTTTGCCACGTCGCGCTCCTCCTCTAAGGCGTCCAAACTGTCCTGCCGATCCAACTCGGCTTCTCTTTCTTCGTACATGCGCACGCGAGGTGAGTCATGAATTATATCGCAGGGCAAAACTGCCTCTGCGCCGTATACCATAAAAAATGGTGTGAATCCGGTAGTGCGGTTTGGCGTGGTCCGCAGCCCCCAGAGTACGGAGTCGAGCTCCTCTACCCAATGCGTGTTATATTCTGTGAGGGACGCACTAATCTGGGTTTAATGCCGCTCATGATTAGACCATTTGCTCGTTCGACTTGACCGTTAGTTTGAGGGTGATAGACTGAAGCGTAGTCGAGCTTGATGCCCATGTTTTTGCACCAGAGTTTAACCTCGTCGGCCGTGAAATTCATGCCGTTATCAGTGATGATGCTGTGGGTGACGCCAAAACGGTGTACTACCCCGGATATGAAGTCTATCACAGGTCCGAATTCTGCCGTTTTAACCGGCTTGGCCTCTATCCATTTGGTGAATTTGTCCACCATGACCAATAAGTATTTTTGCTTGTGGGTTCCCCCTTTAAGGGGTCCAACCATGTCAAGCCCCCAGACCGCGAACGGCCAAGTGATGGGTATAGTTTTGAGGGCGGTAGGTGGCATGTGGCTTTGATTAGCAAAGAGCTGGCAGCCGACGCATCGTTGGACTAAGTCCTGAGCATCTGCCCGGGCTGTCGGCCAATAAAATCCTGTACGGAAGGCCTTGCCTACAAGGGCCCGGGCTGCAGCGTGGTGCCCGCCGAGTCCGGCGTGAATTTCAGCCAGGAGATTTCGCCCTTCCTCTTCGGAGATACACCTTTGAAGGACTTCGGTTGTGCTTTTCTTATAAAGTTCTCCCTCATGGACCTTGTAGGCTTTAGATCGCCGAACTATGCAGCGGGCCTCATTTTGGTCTTCGGGAAGTTCCTGCCTAATTAAGTAGGCTAGGAATGGTTCCATCCACGGGGCAATTACTGCCATTATTTCGTGGGTTGAAGGTGTTATTTCATTGGCTGAGCCACCGATTGTGTCAGAATGTTCCGTGTTGGGTGGTGCAGTCGGTTCCGGGTTGTTGTTTCCGGACTCCTCTTCCCAAAATAGGGATGGCTTAAAGAGCCGCTCCAGGAAGATGTTTGGAGGGACGGCATCGCATTTTGCGCCAATGCGTGCCAACACGTCTGCTGCCTGGTTATTATCCCGGGCTACGTGGTGGAATTCAAGTCCTTCGAACCGAGCTGACATTTTTAGGACGGCGTTATGGTAGGCTGCCATTTTCGGATCCTTGGCATCAAAGTCTCCATTTACTTGGGATATTGCGAGGTTTAAATCCGCGCGCACCTCTAGGCATTGAATACCCATGGAGATTGCCATCCGGAGACCATGTAGAAGGGCCTCGTATTCGGCTGCGTTGTTGGAGTCCGTCTACATTATTTGAAGTATGTATTGGACTGTGTCTCCGGTTGGGGACGTCAAGACGACGCCAGCCCCCAAGCCGGCCAACATTTTGGAGCCGTCGAAATGCATGATCCAATTGGAGTATGCGCCGTACTCTTTAGGGAGTTTGGCTTCGGTCCATTCGGCGATGAAGTCAGCCAAAACTTGCGACTTTATAGCTCGCCGTGGTTTGTAGGTTATGTCAAATGGTAAGAGCTCAATGGCCCATTTTGCAATCCTGCCCGTCGCGTCGCGGTTGTTTATAATGTCGTTGAGGGGTACTTCGGAGGCCACTGTTATGGAACACTCTTGAAATTAGTGTCGCAGCTTCCGGGATGCCATGAACACCGCGTACGCTATCTTTTGATAATGTGGGTACCGGGACTTGCATGGAGTTAAGACAGTGGATACGTAGTACACTGGTTTTTGAAGAGGGAATTTGTGCCCTTCTGTTTCTCATTCGACGATGAGTACCGCGCTGACAACTTGATGTGTTGCTGCGATATATAATAACATCGGTTCACCCAGGTTGGGCGCGGCTAGGACCGGATTTGTTGCCAATATGGCCTTAATTTCTTCGAGTCTGGCCATGGCAGCATCCGTCCATTCGAAGTGTTCGGTGCACCGGAGGAGGTGATAGAGGGGCAGTGCCTTTTCTCCCAAACGGGAGATGAAGCGGCTTAGAGCCGCCACGCATCCAGTTAGTTTTTGTATTTGTTTGAGGTCTTTTGGGGTATCCAATTGTGACAGAGCTCGGATCTTGGCTGGGTTTGCTTCAATTCCTCTACCGGATACAATGAAGCCCAAGAGCTTTCCGGCTGGTACGCCGAAAACACATTTTTCTGGGTTGATCTTAATGTCATATGCTCGGAGGTTGTCGAATGTAAGCCTCAAATCGTCTACTAGAGTTTCGACGTGTTTGGTCTTAACGACCACATCGTCTATGTATGCCTCCACTGTTTTGCCTATCTGGGTAGCTAGACATGTCTGAATCATGCGCTGATATGTTGCGCCGGCGTTTTTGAGTCCGAAGGGCATTGTGTTGAAGTAGAATGGTCCGTATGGAGTAATGAATGTCGTTGCGGCCTGGTATGTTTCCGCCATCTTGATTTGATGGTATCCGGAGTATGCGTCGAGGAAGCACAATGAGTCGTGCCCTGCGGTAGCATCGATGATTTTGTCGATGCGGGGGAGGGGGAAGGGATCCTTTGGACAAGCCTTGTTAAGGTCTTTGAAATCGACACAAAGGCGCCAGGATTTGTCCTTTTTTGGTACCATTACCAGGTTTGCTAGCCAGTCCGGATGTTTTATATCTCTGATGAATCCGGCTTCTAAGAGTTTAGCTAGCTCCTCTCCCATTGCCTGTCTTTTGGGTTCGGAAAATCGCCGAAGAGCCTGTTTGACTGGCTTGAATCCTTTTAGGATATTTAGGCTGTGCTCTGCCAGCCTGCGTGGGATTCCTGGCATATCTGAAGGGTGCGAGGCAAAAATGTCCCAATTTTCCCGAAGGAATTCTCGTAGTGCGGCTTCTACATCAGGGTTTAATTGTGCCCCAATGGAGGCCGTCTTTGTGGGGTCCGTTGGGTGGACCTGGAATTTGACTATTTCGTCTGCTGGTTTAAAAGAGGTGGACTTAGATCTCTTATCGAGTATCACATCATCCCTATTCATCATGGAGCGCAGCGCAGTGAGTTCCTCTGCCGCTAGGGCTTCGGATAGTGCCTCTAGGGTTATTGCGGCTGTCTTATTTTCAGTGCGGAGTGCTATATCTGGATCACTGACAAGAGTGATAATTCCGTTGGGGCCCGAGCATTTTAGCTTCATGTACCCGTAATGGGGTATAGCTTGGAAAATTGTGAATGCCTCTCGCCCTAACAAGGCGTGATATCCGCTGCCGAACGGGTCCACTTGGAACGTGACCTCCTCGGACCTGTAATTGTCCGGTGAGCCGAACACTACATCTAGTGTGATTTTTCCTGTGCAGCGTACTTCCCGACTAGGGATTATTCCTCTAAAGGTTGTGCTGCTTCGCTCAATGCGCTCCAGTCTATTTCATTTTTTGGAGGGTTTCCTCGTAGATGAGGTTTAATCCGCTGCCGCCATCCATGAGTACCTTGGTAAGACGAAAGCCGTCCACTATCGGACTGAGAACCAATGCGGCTGGTGCTCGGGCTGTTCAGAATTTAGGTTCGTCGCTGGCATTGAAGGTGATAGCCGTGTCGCTCCATGGATTTGTTGTTGCTACTTGGTAGACTTTGGCGAGGCTGTGGATTGTTCGTTTCCGCATATTATTTGATGTGAAAGTCTCGAAGACTGTTAATACCGTACTGGTACAGTTGGGCTGGTTACCCGGGGCTAGAAAACCTTCGCCACTTTTGGCCACCTGCCGTAGTATCCAACATGCTCGAAGGCTATGTGTTGGAGTGGCGCCCTCTGTACTATGGATTTTACAGGGTCCGTTGAGCCATCCCTCCAGTATGGTTCCGTGCCCTTTAGGGGTTTTTTTCTTTTTGGTTTTTGACCCAGGTGCTTGAGTATGGCGCACCCTTTTATTTCGAACTAGGGTTATGTTCGGGGCCGGATTGTCCCAAAACCTAGTTTCGGTTTTCCAGGCGCTCTCCATCGCACAGTATTTTTGTACTATGGTCGCCAGGTCGGTGAAGCGTGTAACTTCGCGACGACTTATGGCGTTCATGATTCCCTTGTCCGTGCAATTGTTGCAGAAAATTGAGATTGCACTTTCCTTACGGCAGTCCTTTATCCTGTCCATAACCAGGAGGAATCTGGCCCAGTAATGATGTACTATTTCATCGGGCTCTTGCCGTATTTGAGATAGATCGCTTATGTTTGGGTGGGCGGGCAGAATTAAATTCGAAACCCCGCCCAATCTGAGGCTCAAAGGCTGAGAGGTTTCCGGATTTGGAAGCTTGGATTGCTGGATGTTATCCAACAAATCTGGTCTGATGCCTGACTTTAGGTTCAGTACTTGATTAACGTCCGTCCCTCCGTGGGAATCCGGCATGGAGGGATCGGGAATCCGGACATAACTGGTCTTTAACATAGAAGAAGAGTCGCCGCATTGTTCCTCCACCACAACAACATGGTGGGTAGCCTGAGGAGAGTTAATTTCTCTCAGATCGGTTTTAAGCCTAATCTGATCGTAGTCTGTAGCGACTCCTAGGGCGGCGATGCGATCCAAGAGCTCATTTACGGAGGAGAGCTCCATCGGATCTAGCTGCTCGGCGAATTCCGAGTTGACATGAAGATCGCTTTTGATGACCTGAGAGGTCATTGTCGGAGCGGTGGCCGAACAGGCGGTCATAAGAAAACCACCTAGCCGGATAATTTGGCCGGTGGCCAAAGCTCCCTTGGCGATGGCGCCGTCTTTAAAGACGGGAAAAGGCATCCCTCCTGATTGCGACGGCACATAGGAATTCTCAATGAAAGCACCAATGTCGGTGTCAAAACCGGCGGATCTCGGGTAGGGGGTCCCGAACTGTGCGTCTAGGCGGATGGTAACAGGAGACAAGGGACACGATGTTTTACCCAGGTTCGGGCCCTCTTGATGGAGGTAAAACCCTACGTCCTGCTTGATTGATATTGATGATGTGGGTATTACAAGAGTAGATCTACCACGAGATCAAGGAGGCTAAACCCTAGAAGCTATCCTATGGTATGATTGTTGTTCGTCCTACGGACTAAAACCATCCGGTTTATATAGACACCGGAGAGAGCTAGGGTTACACAGAGTCGGTTACAATGCTAGGAGATCTACATATCCGTATCGCCAAGCTTGCCTTCCATGCCAAGGAAAGTCCCATCCGGACACGGGACGAAGTCTTCAATCTTGTATCTTCATAGTCTTGGAGTTCGGCTGATGATGATAGTTCGGCTATCCGGACACCCCCTAGTCCAGGACTCCCTCAGCGGCCATAGGCTTAAGAGCTTCGCCCAGCGTCCGGCTGACGATACGCGTGGTGGCATCCTCCTGCTTTGGGACGATGATGTGGTGCAGTTGTCCAACATCCATTTCCGGGCTTTCACCCTTTCAGCAACAGTTACTCTGTACCCACAAAGCCCAGCTCCCACCTCCTTCAAGTTGACCAATGTCTACGGGCTGACCCAAAGTAACCTCAAGGACGCCTTCTTTGCTGAGCTTATTGCCGAAAAACCACCACTGGGCACCATGTGGCTGGTCGAGGGGGGGGGGACTTCAATCAAATTTACCGGGCAAGAGATAAGAACCGTACAAATGTTGATCGGAGCCGCATTGTCAGGTTTCGAAACGCTCTCAACTCCTGTGAGCTCAAAGAGATTCATCTCCAGAATAGGAGATTCACTTGGAGTAATGGGCAGAGTGAGCACACATTGAGCAAGCTCGATAGCTTTTTTTGCAATGGAGATTGGGACTTGGAGTTCGGCTCCCATATTCTGCATGCCTTATCATCCTCCCTCTCTGACCACTGCCCTCTTCTGCTTGCAAATGCGAACGGGCCGCAGCGCTCTAAATGCTTCCGCTTTGAAAATTTATGGATCAAGATGCCAGGCTTCTTGACAACTGTCCAAGATGCGTGGAATGAAGGACACAACCATGTTGAGCCGTACCATATCCTACATCACAAACTCAAGAAAACTAGTGTCAGACTGAAGGCATGGAGCAAGTCACTCTTCTCCAACATGAAGGTTCAAGTGCATATGGCCTTGGAGGTCATCCTTCGCCTCGACATCGCACAAGAGTCAAGGTCTCTGAGCCCGCATGAGATTGATCTTAGGAAGAGGCTCAAGAGGACGGTGATTGGCTTGGCGGTGCTTGAAAAAGCTCGGAAGTGGCAGATCTCTAGAATAACAAACATTAAAGAAGGGGATGCAAACACTAAGTTTTTTCACCTCCGAATCAATCGTCGGCGAAGGAAAAATTTTATTCACCGCCTCAAGCACAATGCGGGGTGGGTAACCGACCACAACCACAAGAAGGATATTATCCACAGTCACTTCTCCTCCGTCATAAAAAGGGACCCAGAAGGCATAAGGACTTTAATTGGGAGTGTATCCCCACTCCAGATTGTGATCTCAGTGACCTTGGGGCTCCGTTCACCATGGATGAGGCTAGAAAGGTCGTCTTTGATTCGCCATGTGATAAGGCGCCGGGGCCGGATGGGTTCACTGGTGCGTTATTCAAGGCATGTTGGGATGTTATCAAGGTCGATGTCATGGCTGCTGTCAACCACTTCTCCAATCTCCATGCCACCGACTTACATTGGCTAAATTCAGCCAACATCGCTTTAATCCCCAAGAAAGATGGCGATGAAGATATATCCGACTTTAGACCGATAAGTCTAATTCATGCTTGGCAAAGCTCTTTGCTAAGATGATGGCAATGCGCCTTTCCATCCACATGAACGACCTTGTGTCGCCGGCTCAAAGTGCTTTTATCAAGAAGCAAAGCATCCACGACAACTTCACCTATGTCCGCAACCTCGCCCGAAGGCTACATCGAAGCAAGACACCTATGTTGCTTTTCAAACTTGATATCAAGAAGGCCTTTGATTCATTGAGATGGGACTACTTAATGGATCTTCTTCAGCATCTTGGCTTCCCCGCACGCTTCAGAGGCTGGGTCTCGACGCTCCTTACCTCGGCTACCTCGAGAGTGTTACTCAATGGCACGGTCGGAGACCCCATTAGGCATGGGAAGGGATTGCGGCAAGGAGACCCGATGTCTCCGCTTATTTTTGTGCTTGTCATCGAACCCCTGCACCACATTCTCAGCAAGGCCACGACCCAAGGCAAACTACATCCCATCAGAAGAAATACCGCAACTCTTCGTGCCTCCCTCTATGCGGATGATGCAGCCATTTTTGTGAAGCCCACGAAGGAGGACGTCTCCTGCTTTGCCTCCATCTTAGGTGACTTTGGTGAGGTCACGGGACTTGTCACCAATTGCTGCAAGAGCCTGGTGGCCCCAATTCAATGTGCTGGCCTTGATCTTCGTGAAATCCTGCAGCTCTTCCCCGCCAAACTCACGAGTTTCCTAATGACTTACTTGGGGCTGCCACTATAGGTGAAGAGACTTAATGCGGTTCATTTCTTGCCTCTGGAGGACAAAGTTGCGCGCAGACTTGCCCCTTGGATTGGCCACCTCATGGCCGCCCCTGGGAGGGTTGTTCTGGTTAAGGCGGTTCTCACCGCCATAGCTATCTACAACATTACTTCGCTGATCCTGCCAGCGGAGGTGATGAAGCGTATTGATGCCTTACGACGGGCATTCCTTTGGGCCGGTTGCGACAAAGCCACTGGTGGCAAGTGTAAAATCAATTGGAACAAAGTTTGCAGTCCTAAAGCTATGGGCGGCCTGGGCGGCCTAAGCCTGGACAAATTTGCCACTGCCATCCGCTTGAGGTGGCTTTGGAACGAGTGGGCGGAGCAGCCAAAGCCGTGGGTTGGGCTAGGCACCCCTTGCACCGAGGCTGACATGGACCTTTTTGCGGCAGCAACGAGGGTCGTGGTTGGAAACGAAGATAAGGCTTGTTTCTGGACGTCTCCCTGGCTTGATGGTCTCAGGCCGATGGACATCGCTCCTAAAATCTTTGAGATCTCCAAAAAGAAAGATTGCTCTGTCAGGAAGGCCCTCACTGATGATCTATGGATTTCGCAAGTGGACATGGCAAATGCCATTACCGTTGGGCACATACAGGAGTTTACCATCCTTTGGGAGAAGTTGGACGGGATAACGTTAGATCAGGACACGAATGACACGATCGTTTGGAAACTTACAGAGAGCGGTAGCTACTCCACTTCATCGGCCTATTCGCCTCAGTTCGAGGGGCGCACCTCCATACCACTCCTAAAGATTGTTTGGAAAGTCTGGGCTACACCAAAATGCAAGTTCTTTGCTTGGTTGATCATTCACAACAGAGTATGGACGGCAGATAGGTTACACCGGAGAGGGTGGCCAAACTGCGTTTGTGTCCCCTTTGTAGCCAAGTCCAGGAGTCCGCGGCGCATCTCCTCTTCCAATGCCGATTCTAGGTTGCAGTTTGGAATGCGGTTAAGGCGAGGACCGGGCTGAGCAATATTGTCACAACAGACTGGGCGGCTATGCAAAGTGTCAGGCATTGGTGGACTGAGATGGTGCTTACGCGCTCGCCTAACGGAAAAGGGATGGCCTCCCTCCTTATGCTTATCTCTTGGGAACTTTGGAAAGAGAGGAATGCTAGGGTCTTCCGGAATGTCTCCGCGCCTCTGATGATTCTTGTGGAAAAAATAATGGATGAGGCGGCCCTGTGGGTTTTGGCGGGTGCCAAAGGGCTTGATGTAATTTTACACCGTGAGTAGTTGATTTATCTTGGCCATTGTATGGCTGTTGTCCTCGGACTCTGTTACAACTCTCTCTTAATTAATGAAATGATAAATCTTTTGCCTTGTTTCAAAAATAATATATTTGGGAACGGAGGAAATATTTACCTCGCGTACGCTGATTATCGGAGAAG
Organism: Triticum dicoccoides; assembly: GCF_002162155.2. Classification (NCBI taxonomy): domain Eukaryota; kingdom Viridiplantae; phylum Streptophyta; class Magnoliopsida; order Poales; family Poaceae; genus Triticum; species Triticum dicoccoides. Next base: position 479,786,879 of record NC_041387.1, read on the forward strand.
GTAAGCACGTCACGATCACACAAATTCGTCGTTCGGATTAATTTACTACGCAAAACACCATGGTTAGCATGTTGATTAAGGAATCGGATACGTGCTAGACGGCTAAATGATTCTGGGATAAGCATGCGCGGCGCGGGGATCCTCCGCGATCTAGCAGGATGGCGACGTAAAGCCGACTATGGTCCACTTGTGCAAGTCACGGGCCTGCTAATACACAAAAATTAGCCAAGTGAAGGTGGCACATTCCGCGGATCGATGCTTTGGTTAGAGAAAGATTAGTTGCAGACTTGCAGTGTTTAGCACGAGATACGATTCGTGCTTGCTTTCGGTTAGGCGGTAATGGTCGGCCAGCTGGACCAGCAGCGCTGCTTGACCCGCTTTCGCAGACTTGGGTTTTACCCAAAGGTAAAAATGACGGCTGCTTCTCGGTGATGGAAACATCAGGTGGAGTGGTGCGTCAGAGTTACCGCACGCTCACGGAGTTGGTAACTGTTTGCTCACCAACCTGTGGCCTAATTTTGTGATCGACTCGTTGTACAGATGCACAATGCACGTATCTGCTTGACTGGTTGATGACGAGCAGCCGTGGTTAAAAGCTTGTCAAGATCGTTTCAAGCTTCATTCATTCCAGCTGTATGCAAGTTAGGCATGAATCGCATGGCACGTGGTGCATCCAGGCGAGAGAGAACATTTTCTCGAACCGATTCTGATGCCGCCGGATGGATTCGCACCGAATCCAGGCAGAAAAGCGCGGGAGACAGCGAGGGTCGAGGAGCAGTGAAGTGAAAGACACGCGCAGGCAGGCAGGCCAACTCGATTCACGTTGATTCCATCGGGTTAGTTGGGCCAACGCGATTGACGTCGATTCCACTGGGATAGCTGCTGGGCCAGTGCGCCTGGGAATATGTCTGCTCCAGCTCACGACGGATTCATCCTTTTTTTTCAAACGGACGACGGATTCATCCTTTCATTCCTTCATTCATTCTCTGAACCAACTAGCCGCAAAAGTCCGCAGAATTTCTTCTATCTGGCCTGGGAGCATTAGCATTAGCATTGCACCCTTTATTCATCATTCGGCCAGCAACTAGGCTAATGATGCCTGGCATGAGGTCAACTTTGTAAACTGTTTTAGCAAAGTGAATGCGATGGGAATGAATCTAGGTGTACTAAGATCGGGTCGAATGGATCCCCAAGATAATGGGAAACGTGTACTGCCTTTTCTTGCAAACTTGCATCATGTACAGTTTGATGCCTGCCGATTAGTTCCGCACTCCGGGCCCGCTGTCACTTGCGGTTGATACTCCACTCGCCGGATGCCAAACTGCGCATCATTTGAACAGAGAGCGTAAGAAGTGCGCCATTTCACAAGAGGCAGACGCAGCTCATGTGATTGATTTTTTTTTTATTTTTTTTGCATCTCCGCGTAATCAGGAAAAAGAGAATGGAGCAGTCAAACCGTGAGATATCGACATTTTTTTGGATCATAAATAACTTTATTCCTCAAATTATTGCCATGTCGTTTACAACTTGGGGATGAATACAGTCAGGGATACCAGGATCCCAAAATTCCGACGAGCTCAAACTAAATGAATGTTTAGCTAGGCAATCAGCTACCTGATTGGCCTCTCTACTACAAAAAACATGATTGACAACTAGCAAATTCCATCGTCATATGAGTGCATTCAGTTATGATGGACACATCAGGGCCCAAATATGCTTCAGGTTTGTTCAAACAGTGAGATATCAACTTGATTCAAGAGAGTAAATTCAAAAGAGAGGCCTGGATTGATGGGGTCGCGGGATCATGTAGCAATGACCGAGATTCTGGTTCGTGGAAACTTCTATGGAAGACAGAAGTACCTAGCAAGATTCGGATGTTCCTTTGGCGGCTTGCAAGGCATTCAATTCCCATCGAAGATATAAAGAAGCAAAGGAGCTATGCGGTGTAGAGGACTCGTGGTGTCATTCTATGCTGGAATGCAATATGTTCATGTGTGTTTGGGCTATGGTGGACGGAGAGTTAGCTGAACACTTATGTGAGACCACATAACCAAGTGCCAAACAATGGTTATTTGCTATGATTGAAACGATATCACATGTTGCCTTCATTCGGATGGCGGTTACTCTTTAGGTGTTGTGGTGGGCGAGGAGAAAGGCAATTCACGAACAGATCTTCCAAAGCCCATCAGCTACTCACCAATTTATTGCACGTTTCTTGGCTGATCTGGAACTATCGCCAAAGAAGAATGTACAACAGCGAGTTCATCAGTGACCGTACCTACAAAACCTAAGGCGCCTCCACAAGGCTTTGCCAAGATTCACATGCACGCGGCGATATCTAGAAACCATGTCCGGGGAGCAGCGGGTGCCGTGTGTCGTGATGAGACTGGCAACCTCATTGGAAGTTCGGCCTTGGTGATTGCAGGAATAGTGGATGTGGCGATACTTGAGGCCATAGCGTGTCGGGAAGGTTTAGCGCTTCCTGAGGACTTGCTACTGAACAACTTCATCATAGCCTTTGACTCAAATCAAGTGATCAATGACATTGCCAAGCGGTCCCATGGAGAGTATGGAGTAATCATCTCAGAGATCAACCAAAGAGCTACATTTTTTTAATTGCAATTTCTCTTTTGAAGGTAGAGCACCTAATATGGATGCGGATAGGTTGGCCAAGTTTGCACATTCTCTTGATCAGGGGTGACATGTCTGACTAGGGCAACCCCATTGTCGTGGAATAGTCACGGCAGATGTCCTAGTGTGAGGACTTAATCGTGGAGCCATCGCAACTAGGTTAGCTTAAAGGGGTTAAACGGGACAAAGGACGCAGGAGTTTATACTGGTTCGGCCCCTTGCGGTGAAGGTAAAGGCCTACTCCAGTTTGAGGTGGTATTGCTTATGTCTCGGTTATCAGGTAGCGAATCCGCTTGACCTAACTTTCGATCTGTTGTTTCTTGCCTTGAACCGCCTTCGGGTCGTCCCTTTATATACACAGGTTGACGCCCAGTGGCTCACGGAGTCCCGACCAGCTCATAGACAACGTGTCCGGCTCAGTGACTATCTATACATGCCTTACAATACAAGTCTTACACATATGACGGTTTACTTCTACGGGCCTTAAGTCGCCCTTATGCCTTGGGCCCTTGCCTGTGAACCGCCATCTTCAATATCCTCGTGGGCTTCATATCATGAATCGCCATAGGTATAACCCAGCCCTACCTGGGCGGGTCATACCTAATAGTTATATCCCCAACATTAGGCCCCAAGTTGATTTGAACTTGTTCATGTCAATCTTCAACTCTTAGGAAAAAATCTTCCCTTCTTCATTTGTGTGAGAATTCATAACCCGCCATGACGTCATCTCCTGGACTTGTGATAACCCGCCATGACGTCACCTGTCATTAATTTACACAATATCCAATATATCTCAACATATCTTTATCTTTAATAGCTGTCCCGAGAATCGAGGCGCTCGAGCAGCTGGATAACCATGTTTTGGCCTCCTCGTTTTTCGCGCCCACCTGTTAACTTTTTCCTTATAAATAGGGTCGAACCTCCCTTGTGTCATTCTTCCCCTTCTCTTTCTCGTCTTCCTCCTCTCGCGAATCCTTTGCCACTCGAGCTCCACCGCCGCCGTGAAGCGCACCGTCCTCTTCATCCTCGTCTGCTGCATCAACCTAAATGGGACCAGAGAACGTCGGTGCCCCACCGCAGTCTCATCTGCATCTGTAAGTGTTCCCCCTTCTATGCTCTAGATCCGCATTAGGGTTCCCATAGTTCTTCGAGTTCTTCGTAGTTCTTCGCCCTTCATCTTCAACCCTAGCATCTTTTGATCTGAAGATAACATATAACTCGTGCGGTAGCAGTTTTGCCCTTGCTTTTAATGCCAGCGGACCCTTTTTCCTTCATAAAAGATCTCATCAAAACCTATGAACTCCCCTGCCCAATTTTTAGGTTTTAGATTTTTCTGCATTTTCTGAACTGCCACTGATCCAAAATTATAATTTCAGTCTGTGAAACCTGTTTGTCCAGTACTTAGCAAAAAATTTCCTTCCTGATAAATCAAACTGGCCATGGCGGCTTTCATCACCGGTTGTAGTTAGATTCAATGCTTAACAGATTTCACCTTTGACAGACATCAAAACTGGTCATCACGGCTTACATAGCCCGCTGTAACTAGTCATATACCATTAGACCCCTTTTTAAGCCGCCATTCCGAATGTGTGTTGTAGTGCTTTTCCTACGGCTTAATTTGAACCGGCAAACTTGTTCTTTTTCTTTTTAGGCCTCTTTCTTCACAATGGCCCCGAAGACAGCCACTTTCTGTAACTGGGTTCCCTCCATTGTCACTGAGAAAACACTCTAGGACTTTGTAACAACCGACTATTTGCCAAAAAAGACTGTCATGCATTATCGCGCCTCCAAGCCGGAAGAGGAGAAACCTCAGCCATAGGATGATGAAGTCATTGTCTTTACTGATCACATGAACTGGGGCTTCTCACCGCCCGGCTCTAAATTCTTCTGGGACATTCTGCACTTTTTTAATCTTCATCCTTAAGACATCGGACCCAATTCCTTGTCAAACATATGCAATTTCCAAGTTTTCTGTGAGGTGTACCTTCAAGAGGAACCCACTCTCTTGGTTGATGTGTTGAGAAAACTTTCTATTCTGCCTGAGAGGTTTAGTGGGATGAAGCGATCATCTGCAAGAGCCGGATCCGTGACGGCCTTAAGCTGGGCCAAAGCATGGTTACCGGATAGACACGACCGATATATCTACCGGGTACCCAAGCTTGAAAGAAGATGGCAGCCCTTTTGATAAGAAAGACTTTGCCGCCTGTGTGAAGGACATACGTCCCCTGGCTAGTCTGATTGCCAATGAAACATATCTTTCCAGGTATCAACCGGCTTATGACTTGGAAAATCAGAAGATGCCGACATCGTCTTCCAAAGTGAAGGATCTAATTCCCCCAATCCGTAAGCACACTTTTGCTCCTGAAGTTGACCCGTCCGAGCTTATTGATGATGAACACTACTGGAATCAGCTTCTTTGCCATCCGCCATGATGGACGGGAAAGGCACAGATCCCGGACGGCAAACTCCTTTGCCGTCAGCCAGCGGACGGCAAACTGTCCGGCTGAACACGTGCCAACAAAGGCCTTCTTTGCCGTCCGCTTTGCAGAAACGGACGACAAAGGATTGTGCCGTCTGCCATCCGAGGCCAGCGGACGGCAAAGACAACGGACAACAGTGGTGAGGGGTGAGAGCCGTTAGGGGGTTAACGGCGCTCTTTGCCGTCCGTTGACAGACGACAAAGAGTTTAGCTAGGTCAACACTGGGAAGCTGGCACGTGGCCAGCTATGTCGTCTGCCAGCAGACGGCATAGATGGCCCTGTTTGCTAGGCCTATTTGATCACTTTACCGTCCACTTGCAGACAGCAAAATGATCAAATAGGCAGCCCGTGTTCCCAGTTTGCATAGCTGACTGCCATGTGTCCTCTTTGTCGTCTGCTAGCGGACGGCAAAGCTCTTTGCCGTCGGCTAGCGGACGACAAAGAGGCTATACATCCCTTGTTTTTAGTTAAATCCAATTAATTAGACATGGTTTCAAATACAGATATACATGCATACATATCCAACATATCTAACAGCATGTCCAACAACATATTTCATCAAATCCAACAACATAGTTCAACAAAGTCCAACATATCCATATATACATAACCAGAAACAAGTTTCCAACAACATATCCAAACAAGTTTTTATAAACAACAAGGAAGCACCATAAGTAGTACACTCCATGAATCCAAGCTTCCTGTTGACGCTGGAACGCATCACACGAACACGTCGATATGTACCCGCAGTGCCAAGGGAGATGCTCCGCAACTCACACCGCGGGAGGCCGACTTCCAGCGCGATACGCAAGACAGCAAGCCGGCACTTTTGGGACCAGACGCCCCACTCGCGCGGGAGGGACCCCGTCAAGGCTCGCGGCGACGATTGGCTGCTCGAGGTCGGCCTTACCGCCCCTAGAGCCTCGTGGATTCGCAGCCTCCAATCTTGAAGAACGATGAAGAACGAGAAGAAAGATACAAGGGGAGAGATAAAAGTAGATGAACACGAAAAAGTAGTAGATGTATTTGTTCGATTGGTGTTGTTCAATCGGCCATCACCCCTTAGGTATATAAGAGGCGGCTGGACTTCCCGTGTAAGGAAAAAGCTTGGATTCACGTCCAAAACCCTAGTCAAATTCGGATTGGTTTTGTCCGAACTTTCCAAAACTGTTCGGTTTAAACTGGCTGCACCTTGCAGGTCTTTTTTGTGGTGGTAAACGATCTCGGATGGAAACGACACCAAAAGCAATCTTGACCGTTTCGACGAGACGAACAACTTTTATGTTGAACGTTTTTTGATTAGAGGTCATCTTGAGGGTCAAATCGGTCACACGAAACAGGCTATCCCTCGCGCTACCCATCAGACAGGGTGTCTGGTGGGGCGCGCCAGTTTTTGCCTCCTGACAGGGCTGTATTCCAATGGCTCTAACTTTTTCATACGAACTTGGATTGGAACGATTTTTATATCAAAATCAATCGTTTCAACGAGACGAAGACAATCCGTGTAGATAATTTTTCCATTTGAGGTTGTCTTAGGGGTTTAATCAGCCAAACTGTATTCTGAATATAAGATCTTAGTACTTTGAGCATAGTTTCGGTCTTCGAGATGAAATCGGACTGCGACGATCCAAACTTCAAAGATGTTCATATCGACAATACGGAACTCTTTCATGAGATCACTTCTCTATTCGAGGCCATCTTAAATAAGTTATTGACCGTGCCAAAATCTGGTGTCAACACATGCCCCCTGTTTTTCGGCAAAGTTTGTGTGCCGAAAAATAACTTCCGCATAGCTTGTTCTAAGGACGATGTCAACACTCCATCGGCCATTTTGCATGTTCTTAGAACGACAAGTATATATCGTCCATTGCTTGTTTGAACCTCTTGATCCAAACTTGGGTGAAAACTTCTCAGCTTCTAAAACAATCCGGTGATAAGGTTCCATAGATCAAAACCATCCTCCGAACCATATTGTTCACCCTTTCGCTAGGATTTTGCAGATAGTCAAGAATGAACTTCCTCAATCCTTACTTCGCCTGCATAAAAGTTTCATTAGTGGCCGAAGCGGTGGGCTTCGATTCAGCCTTACCTATGTTGACAAGACCTAGCATCGGCCATTGATAGAAATGCAATACACCATGGTAAACATAGTAGCCGGATGCTTGCTGTGCCAACTCTTTCGAATTGTCATGCCTAGATATATGAACAATTTCAAAGCAACCCAAGGTAAATCTTGCATCTAGACATACCAAAAGATAAACTATAAGTGATCCGTCAAAATATTGATAACCCTTGGATATTTGTTGCACTACTAATAACGAATCACGGGAAGCCTCAATATGTATAGCACCTATATCAAGGCAAAGCTCCAATCCGAATGACAATGCATATCCAGCTTTGCTGATTGTGCAATATTATAAGAGGCCCGAGGCTTCACAAAATAGCTCCATATGGAGATAAATAAGCAACACCAACACCTTGGCCATTGCCACAAATTTACCGTCGAAAATAATCTCCATAGTACTAGAAAGACAAGGGCAATATCAATGAACATGTACCTCGTTTTGGCCTCTAATTGAACTAAGGACGATGTTAGGATACTACATCAGCCATGCTTTGACATATTCTTCGGGCGATAGATAAATACCGGCCATCAACATAATGCCCATGTAGAATTCATTCACCAAATCATGTATAGCCGAAATAAACAAATGAAATAGCAATCAAATATTTCGACCCTTTGGATTAGCAAGAAAAAATGTAGCTAATAAAATGTATAGAGATTTGGTAATACCCTCTCATGATGCAGAAAATTATGTCGCTTCCATGGATTAAAATAAATCCAGGGAGAGTAATTTATCATACCTGATGATGAATTCCATGGCAAAGGCATCAATGGTATGGTTGAAGAATATGGATGATGTGCTAACCGAAGATTTTGAGGGGGTGATGCAAACCTTCGGCTTAACTGTTTTTGGCTTCTATCCTTCTCTTTCTTCACTTTTGTAACACTTGTTGCAATAGAAGGTTGCACATCACTTTCATTTTGACTGCTCCTCTTTGGAACCCATGCCATGTTCTTCTTTTTCAGCTCTTGTGCACTAAGTTTTTGTAATTCCTTTTTTCGCCAATACGATAAGCCGAGTGGGCACCCCGGCTGTGATTTTGTTTGAAGCAATGATAACTCTTTTTGGGCCTTGTGCACCCTCAACTTCTTTTCCTCAGATTCGACACTCTGATTTTTATCAATTGATTGTTTCACTTCTTTGCCTTTTGTAGCCAATGTCAACACTTTAATTGGCTCTTTGTTATTTGAGATCAAATCTGAAGTAGCACACTTACGACCATCTTTTTTCACGCGGTAAACTTGCTTTACCACCTCTTTTTTCTTCCTTGAGCTCTGGACCGATTCCTTATGATTGAAACGATCTTTGATGCGTGATTGTTCAAATGTTGATCTTCTTGGAGCTGCATAGTATTGGTGAGATGGTCTAGAATAAGATGGAGAATGTGCCCTTGTACCATACCTGTCCCATGATGAATATGTATCTATATGAGCATAGGGAGGCATCCACGGCATTGGCATTGGCGGCCCAAAATAAGGATATGAATATGTTGCATTAAAATTATCACTTCGCCAATACCAATCCTCATATTTGCGCCTTGGGGGTGATCTTGGTTTCTTTGCATGATTTTGCCGATAAGCATTCTTCTGTTCACTCATCTTTTGATATTTATCCAATAGTTCAGCAATGGTGATTTTTGATCTCTTACACTTGCGTTTATTTCATCCTTTGTTTTCTTTTGGTTTGCTTTCATCGATCATTGGATTTGCTTGCTGCCCCCCAGTCCTTGGCGTCTCCATTGTAGCTTCGATGGAATTCTCGCCCTCAAGATTATGTTCATTATGCTCTTCAACAACTTCTTTACTTGAAACCTTGATCACATCACCTGCAGTTTTTACATTCTCTTTAAATGGATCGGCTTGAAGCAGCCGATGCAAAAACCTTTTGCCATCGGGACCAATCGGAATAGACTGGTCATCTCTTGGTGTTTCAACAAACTTCAATCGTCCTTTTTCAATGGCCGATTTAACTATTTGCGAAAACATGTTGCAATCCTCAAAATTATGTTTGGACGAATCATGCAACTTACAATACATTCGTCCTTGGATTGATGGCTTAACATGGTGATCGAGAATTGTAATGTAATTATTTTTCAACAATAAATCAAATATTTGATCACAAATGCTTGAATTGAAGGTATACTTCTTGTTTTCTAGCTGATCTTGTTGTTTGAACGGCTTTGGAGATAAGCAAACGAATGGTTCATATTTGGAATCTCCCCATTCAGCTATGCATTGTGTTTTCCACTCTATCTCCGATGTCTTTGGATAAGATATTGTATTAGCATCGATTTTCTCAATAGAATTTAACCTTGGCTTTAAATTTCTGAAATGAAGATATTTAGAATATACATGTCTCAGTTGAGACCAAGTGCAAGCCAAGTACGAAATAAGCAAAGCTACCCAACTAGATATGAACTTTAGATAAAGCAACGAGGAAAGCTTTGGCTGTAACAATAAGTCATTATCGGTCTTTATAAATGGCGCAATGGTTTGACCGATATGTTCCATAACAATTTTATTGCTAACAAGTAAATTACCCTTCTTCATTGGTCTTTCAAAATTACTTATGAGAATATTTCTTATAGATGCATCAATAATGAAGTTGCGACCAAATCTGAAAATAGGTAAATTACTCGCTATGCATACCTCTTCAAATATGTTGGGAGAGCATGATGGTGGTGCCATTTGAAGAACATCTTGCTCCGTCTTTGGATGGCTCCCCAACACCTTGTCATCATCTTTTTCTTGAATCCGTGCATCACTGCTTTGAAGATTTTTGTCGACCGAACTTTGTTCGGCTACTTGTTCTTGTCCTTGAAGCTTGTCAATTTCTACGGCACGGAACTCATAGGGCAGGAAGTAGGTTCCATTAACTTCAGAAAAATCAAGCACCGTTGTTTTCCTATGCTTGCCATGCCCTTTCTCAATAATGCTTGCCTCGTTGGATTTGATGGATTCAGAATATATAGTACTTGATTCGGCTTTTCCAACCGAAGCATTTTTATGTTCCGAATCATCCTTGTTTTCATTGATACTATCAATTGGCAATGCTTCTTTTATCTGAGCCAATTCTTTTTCTATTTGTTTCTGACGGCGAGCGGTAAAATTAGCTTTAAGCTTTTTCTCAATTTCAGCCCACTCCGGATATGATTGCCCCTCAATGCTTTTAGATTCTTTTGGCAATGACACACTGGTGTTGCCAAAATTTTGCAATTGTGTAAGGGGTGTATAATATGATGTAGTACTAGGTGAAGGCATATGCATTGGTGTAAGACCATACTTTTGCTCGCCAATTTTATCAATTGGCAAAGATTCATATTCTTGCAAAACTCTAGCTTTTATTGTGGCATAATCAGGAAATAGCCCCTTTGCATGTTGTTCAAGGCAAAGAGCACTAATTCTCTTGTTTTGGGCTAAACTCTTCAATGCAGCCACCACTACCTCATCTTCTACAATATTGGGCACAACCGCTCCTGTAAAATTTACATTCATTCGGCTATAACCAGGAAGGTGTGAAGTCGAATTATGAGCATCTACAGTTGTGTATGGTGCCGAAGAATTACTAACATGAGGTGTAGCATATGACGTTTGAGAGTAACTGGCCGAATAACTAGTAGCAGCATGGCCAATTCTCTCGTTCATCGGCATGGTTGGATTAGTATATTGCACATTACTTGCCGATGAATAAAAGGGTGAAACACTTTCTTGCATGGCATTGGAAATTCTAACATGAGGTGTTTCAAATTTATTAACTGAACTCACCATGTTGTTCATCGGCATAACAATTTGTGGGGATGCCGATGCATGAGAGTTGGGATACATATGGTGTAGGTTACTAGTATCATAAGAACTTAAAGCATGCAAATTACTTTGAATCGGCCCTTGCACGTAATTAGATGCATTATTGAAAAAACTAGGGCTGGCCGATAGAGTATACTCATTGAACAATCTAGTAACACCATATGAATTATTTGCATCTACAGTAGGAAATTGGGTATTCATATTACCTTTGTAGATTGCAAACCCTAGATGACGATCCTTTCGTAGCAAGAATAGACCGGAGACCGTTCAAAACTTTTTCCCCAGCAGAGTCGCCAAAAAGTGTGTTGACGCTGGAACGCATCACACGAACACGTTGATATGTACCCGCGGTGCCGAGGGAGATGCTCCGCAACTCACACCGCGGGAGGCCGACTTCCAGCGCGATACCCAAGACAGCAAGCCGGCACTTTTGGGACCAGACGCCCCGCTCGCCCGGGAGGGACCCCGTCAGGGCTCGCGGCGACGATTGGCTGCTCGAGGTCGGCCTTACCGCCCCTAGAGCCTCATGGATTCGCAGCCTCCAATCTTGAAGAACGACGAAGAACGAGAAGAAAGATACAAGGGGAGAGATAAAAGTAGATGAACACGAAAAAGTAGTAGATGTATTTGTTCGATTGGTGTTGTTCAATCGGCCGTCACCCCTTAGGTATATAAGAGGCGGCTGGACTTCTTGTGTAAGGAAAAAGCTTGGATTCACGTCCAAAACCCTAGTCAAATTCGGATTGGTTTTGTCCGAACTTTCCAAAACTATTCGGTTTAAACTGGCTGCACCTTGCGGGCCTTTTTTGTGGTGGTAAACGATCTCGGATGGAAACGAGCCCAAAAGCAATCTTAACCGTTTCGACGAGACGAACAACTTTTATGTTGAACATTTTTTGATCAGAGGTCATCTTGAGGGTCAAATCGGTTGCACGAAACAGGCTATCCCTCGCGCTACCCATCAGACAGGGTGTCTGGTGGGGCGCGCCAGTTTTTGCCTCCTGACAGGGCTGTATTCCGATGGCTCTAATTTTTTCATACGAACTTGGATTGGAACGATTTTTATTTCAAAATCAATCGTTTCGACGAGACGAAGACAATCCGTGTAGATAATTTTTCCATTTGAGGTTGTTTTGGGGGCTTAATCAGCCAAACTGTACTCTGAATATAAGATCTTAGTACTTTGAGCATAGTTTCGATCTTCGAGATGAAATCGGACTGCGATGACCCAAACTTCAAAGATGTTCATATCGACAATACAGAACTCTTTCATGAAGATCACTTCTCTATTTGAGGCCATCTTAAATAAGTTATTGACCGTGCCAAAATCTGGTGTCAACACTTCCTCATGTAAAGCAAATCTGCAAATTGGGAAAGATGAAAGTTAGAAGAAGAAGAAGAAGAAGAAGAAGAAGAAGACTAGTTAGAAGAAGAAGAAGAAGATTTTTTTCTTCTCTTTCTTTTTCTCCTCTCCTCTTCTTTATCTTCTTCTTCTTCTAACTAAGATAGGTAAAGCTGCCATTTTATTGCTAAGCTAGGTAAAAATGCTAAGTGTAGGTCATTTTAGAGCTAAGCTAGGTAAATAGGTCATTTTGGAGCTTAGTATGGTTATTATGTCATTTTTGAGGAAAATAAGCTAAGTCTATATCATTTTGGAGGTAACAAAGATTATCATGCCATTTTTGACCTAAGTATGCTAAGTATGTGATAAATGAAATGAATAAGCTAAGTATAGCTCATTTTTTATCTAACTTAGGTAATTATGCCATTTAGGAGGAAAATAAGCCAAGTATCCATTTGTAAAGCAAAACATTAGAGAAAACTTACCCTCATCACAATAAATATGATGAAGATTGAAATTAAGGTAACAATTGATCCAACAGCATAATGATACCAAGCCTCATTATCAATGGCATATTTTCTAATCTTCTTAAGCTTCAGGCGCATTGCATCCATCTTCAAGCGCATTGCATTCATCTTCATCTTGTGATCATCGATGACATCGGCAACATACAACTCCAATGTCATCTTCTCTTCTTCAATTCTTTTAATTTCTTCTTTCAAATACTCATTTTATTTTTCAACTAAATTTAACTTCTCGACAAGAGGGTCGGTTTCGAATTCCGGTTCACATACCTCCTAGATTAAAATATCTCTATGTCAACTTGATGGCCATAATTATCATAAATGTGAAATGCAACAAATACTTATGAAAGAGAATTTACCACATCCGAATCATAAAGCGGGCGAGGCCGACGGGGACGGACATCAAGACCATGTCACTATGTCATACAAAGTAAGAAAATTATACATACCAACTATATAAATCATACAATCATATAAATAACTATATAAATCAAGTACAACATAAAAATTTGAATACCTAATAATCACTATCGGTAATGACGTGCTCATCCTCATCATTAATAAATGCATCATCATCATCACTATCGGTCATGACGTGCTCATCATCATCATTAATAAATGCATCATCATGTGGAAGGCCACCTTTACATTATCGTTCAAGCATTGACAGGTCATCTGCAGTAGTAACTTCTTCTTCTTCCGGCTCTTCTTCTTCCGGCTCAGGGGTGAAGTCGGAGTCACTATCATTGTCTACTTCAATATGGGGTGGAGTAGAGCGGTTCTTGAAATGTTATTTGGCAAGACCTGTTTCTTGGAAGAATTCTCCTTCGACATATGTGTCTTGGTTAATGTGAGGTTCACAATCCTTTTCATTGGGAGGAGGTGGTCTAACACGTGGCGGCACTTCATAAACGACATCCCAACCACTGAGATTTGGATCACTTTGGCAGGCCCACGGTAGATAGAAAACTTGGGTTGCCTGTTGAGCCGTAACATAGACATCGGGAACATCCAATTGGGTGCTTTGTTTGATTTCGACTAGCCCTATATGTTCATGAGTCCTTCTAGTCTTCCTGGGCTGGAACCAATAACATCTGAAGACTATGACGTTTGTTGGGTTTTCACCATAGAATTGAAGTTCATAAGTTGCTTCAACTCTTCCATAATACTCGATACCTCCTTCGCCGATAGCAGAGACACAACAATTTGTAGACTTTCGGTTGGCCATAGATAGCTCTTTGCCACAGGTATGAAAGCGATACCCGTTGATGTCGATTGTCAAGTGAACGGACCTTATAGTCAAAACCATTAGCTACTTGTCTCAATTCGGCATCCATAATCTCTGAATTAGCCTACAAGTTTAATATGAAAGGATTGTTGTATTAGTCGCAAATTAGCCAAAGAAATGAAAGGGTCTAATGGAAATTACCATTTTTTGAACCAAGAGATGAAACCGGGATATTCACCTCCTTGCTTTGCCAGAAGCTCATACTCTTCGACAGAATCCTTTTGGATCACCGCTCCATACGAGAATATGGCGACATATCGACTGCATCAAATATCCAGGAATAAGAGCAGTTGAAAGAAATTAGAAGTTTTGAAACAATGTACTGAGATCTTAGTCGATGTACGGCCACACTTCTGTTAGGTTATTAAAGAGATACAGTGAAATGGTCCGCCATTCTTCAACATCCAACGATACTGGTTTCCAACCACTGGCTGGTGCGAGATTCCCTTTGAATATGCTGAGGTTGGATTGACCCTTTTTAGGGTCGTCGGCATTGTAGTGAGGCTTCGGATTATGCAAATGACGATTTTTAGCTTCGTAGTGTGCTGTCACGAAGTTTGCCGCCTCCCCAGTGATGAATGCCTCGGCCATCAATGCTTTTATTCTACGTTTATTCTTACATTTTTCTTGAAGCGTCTTCTGCATCCTCTTAGTTGAGTAGCACCAACGATTTTGCACGGCCCCTCCCCAATCGTGCCTCAGTCGGGAGATGCAAAATCAAGTGTTGCATTGGATTAAAGAAGCTTGGCGGAAAGATCATCTCTAACTTGCAGATCAACTCCGGCGCCAACTGTTCCATTTCTTCTAGGAGGCCAGGCGATAGTTCTTTCGCACAAAGAACACGGAAGAAATAGCTCAGCTCTGCCAGTACTAGCCATTCATCCTCAGGGATGAAGCCACGCAACATCACCGGCATTATCCGCTCAATCCATATGTGCCAATCATGACTTTTTAGACCAAATATTTTCAATTTATCAAGACTCACTCCCCTCTTTAGATTTGCTGCATACCCATCGGGGAACATCAACTGCATTTTCACCCAAAAAATAATTTCCTTCATAGCTGGCCTTCCAAGATTGAACCATGCCTTTGGCTTCAACCAGTTCTGCTTTCCTTTCGGTTCTTGCATGTTTTGTAACGGTCTATCACATAGCTCCTCTTGATCGTCTCTAGCCTTAGTATTATCCTTTGATTTCCCCTCTATGCCGAACAATGTACCAAAAATGGCTTTGGCGATATTCTTTTCAGTGTGCATCACGTCGATGTTGTGTGGGCAAAGGAGGTCTTTGAAGTAAGGCAGATCCCAGAAGCATGTCTTGTGAGTCCAGGCGTGTTCCTTATTATACCCCTTGAAATACCCTGGATGCTCTGGATCTGGCTCGAGAGCGTTTTAACTGATCTAGGGTCTGTTGGCCTGTCAACACAGGTGGTGCAGAGTGTTTGACAACTCTACCTTTGATGAAGTTCTTCTTGTCTTTCTTGAACTTATGGAGAGGATATAGAAACGGTCTATGCAAGTCGAAGCAACTATACTTGTGCCCTGCCGTCAGCCAATGAAACTCAAGAGCTCCCTTGCATGTGGGGCACGGGAACCTTCCATGCACACACCAGCCAATGAATAGCGCATACGCCGGCAAGTCATGCATCGAGTACATGTACCAGGCACGCATTATGAAGTTCTGTTTGCTAAAGGCATCGTATGCCTTGAACCCATTATCCCAAGCTTCTTGCAATTCATCCTTAAGCGGCTGCATGTACACATTCATATTCTTCCCTGGATAGTTGGGCCCTGGAATTATCAACGTTAGGAAAATGTTCTTTCTTTGCATAATCTGCCCGGGGGGGGGGGAGATTGAGTGGAATGAAAAACACGGGCCAACAGCTGTATGGGGCTGCCATCTGACCAAACACACTGAACCCATCTGTGCTGAAGGCGACTCGAGGATGCCTTGGATCTGCCGTTTTTCCTTATGTAATGCATCGAAGCGCTTCCACGCTTCACCATCCGATGTGTGCACCATCATCACATTCCCATCTGCATCTAGTTCGGTTCTTTTGCCCGTTTTGTGCCATGTCATCTGTCTGGCCGTCTCTTCGACCATGAAAAGACGTTGAAGTCTTGGTACGATTGGCATATACCGAAGAACATTAACGGGTATTTTGGTCTATGTCTTCTCACCCATACCGTTGTCTACCACAACATACTTGGAAGAATTGCAAATGGGACAATAGTTCAAGTCCTCATACTAAAGCCTAAATAAGACACATCCTTTCTCACAGGCATGTATCTTCTCATAGGGCATCTTAAGAGCACGGAGGATTTTGTCTGACTGGTACAGGTTTGGAGGTAGCACATGGCCTTTGGGTAGAAATCGTCTGAATACTGTCATCACCGCGTCGTAGCATTCTCTGCCCAAGTTGAATTGAGCCTTCAAAGCCATTATTTGTGAGATGGCATCCAGCTGACAAAGCTCAGTGTGCTCGTGGAGAGGACATTTTGAGGACTCCAACATTTCAGTGAAGGCCTTTGCAGATTCCTCCATCTCCTCGTCCGAGTCCCGAGCATCATCAAAGTCTTGCACCATGTCTGCGGTCCCAGTACCATGCTCTTCGGTGCAACGACGAACCACCTCGGCTCTGGCACGTTGGGCAGACTCACCATGTAATGTCCAGACCGTGTAATCAGGCGTAAAACCAAACTTCCGCATGTCTTCACTCATTTCAAGCTCGTCCCTCTTTTTATAGTTGTCGCACCGGGCACAGGGGCACCAGCTTAATTCCTGGCCATTTGCAAATGCGGCTCTAACAAACCCCTTGGTTTTTGTTAACCATTCCTCGGTCCAAACTTTCTGACTAGTGTAACCGGTGTACATCCACGCACGATCACTCATATTGACTTCCTACTAGACACACAAGAAATATATACATAATTAAGCAAACCATATCCATCGGTTAATGGAGTTTGTCAGTTTTATTACGTCCATGCAACCTACACTCTAATAGGTAAAGATAGGTCCTAATCCCACCCGAGTATGTGTAGATTGGGTTCGTTTTCCCATGCTCTGCTCCGGGTCCGACGCAAAATTTCGGCAGCACCTCCCCGTTGTTCTCCTGATACACGTCTCGGCAATAAGCAGAGAGGATGTGTACCCGGAGAACAATAGGGAGGCACTGACGAAATTCTGCATCGGATCCGGAGCAGAGCATATGGGAAAACGAACCCAATCTACACATACTCAGGCTGTCCATGGATAAGGTTGGACAATTTGAAAGAATCACGATTATAAATATGCAAATGCATGCATATTTATAGATGTAACCCCTTCGAACGGGAGATGCATAGTGGTTACGCATACTGATGATTGACACCTATAGCTAGCAAGTTTCATTGGCACGAAGACCGGAACATAACAAATGAAGGGGGGAGGAGGACATGTCGTTTGTTCTCACGAACACAGGGGCGGAGCTCGTCGAACACAAGACCCTCGCAGCGACAAAATAACTGCATATTTAAATCGAAAGATGAGTAACATAGCAAGTATTCGACACCGACGGCCACATGTACCTCGCACTGATGATACTTACTATTTACAGTACCATCAACACCGAGGAACCCCCTAACCTGCTCGTCCCCGGGTAAACTAAATAGCAACTACCATCGGTGCAAGTTACATGAGGCAGTCGGCGTTGAACACTAGATCCACATCCCACAAGTGAAGCCGGTGCTCGGCGTCCCGCAACAATAGTTCTGGTGGCTGATGACGGTCGAACACCTTGGCGAATTTGTCTGGCAGCCTCTGCGATGAGGATTAAAGCCAAGTTTTGAAATTTCAAACAACCAAATTGACTTGAGTTAGTTTGGGTGTTTCAAGTTTTAACACTTAGCTTTCAATCGTCATCTCTGAGGCTGCCAGACAAATTCGCAATGGTGTTCGACCGCCATCGACACCAAGAAATGTTGATGCTGGACGCAGGACCCGTGTGTCACTTGTGGGACGTGGATGTAGTATTCGACACCGACGGCCACATGTACCTCGCGCTGACGATACTTGAAATTTAGGGTAGCAACGACTCCGAGGAACCCCCTAATTAACCCCCTAATTCGCAATGGTGTTCGACCGCCGTCGACACCGAGAACAGTTGCTTTGGGACGCCGGACATCAACATCACTTGTGGGACGTGGATGTAGTGTCGGGGTGTCTTTTTCTTCTTCTTCTTCTTCTTCTTCTTCTTCTTCTTCTTCTTCTTCTTCTTCTTCTTCTTCTTCTTCTTCTTCTTCTTCTTTCTCTTTTTTCCTCAGGTCTGGCGACGCACGGTCGACGGGTCAGCACTTGGACCGAGGGTTCTCGGCTTGGGCGTCAGGACCGGCGGGACCCACTGGCTCCACCATCTATCCCCTCGGCAACCCTCTTCTTTTTTCCCTTTTTCCTCTTCTTCTACTTATTCTTCTTTTTTTCAATTTTCTTCTTCTTCTAATTATCTAAACCTAAATCTGGCAGTAACCTAATCCTATAACTATAACCTAATTAAACCTTGGTACGTCTCCAACGTATCTATAATTTATGAAGCATTCATGCTATTTTATTATCTGTTTTGAATGATTACGGGCTTTATTATACACTTTTATATTACTTTTGGGCCTAACCTACTAACCGGAGTCCCAACCCATATTGCTATTTTATTGCCTGTTTTAGTATTTCGAAGAAAAAGAATATTAAACGGAGTCCAAACGGAATGAAACCTTCGGGAGCATGATTTTTGGAAAGGATATGATCCGGGAGACTTGGAGTTCAAGCCAGGGAAGGTTCTAGGAAGCCAGGAGATAGGAGGGCGCACCCACCCCCTGGGCGCGCCCCTGTCTCTTGAGCCCCTCGAGGCTCCCCCGACCGACTTCTTTCGCCTATATAAGTCCACGTACCCTAAAAACATCGAAGACGAAGATAGATCGGGAGTTCCGCCGCCGCAAGCCTCTATAGCCACCAAAAACCTCTCGGGAGCCCGTTCCGGCACCCTGCCGGAGGGGGGGGATCCCTCACCGGTGGCCATCTTCATCATCCCGGCGCTCTCCATGACGAGGAGGGAGTAGTTCACCCTCGGGGCTGAGGGTATGTACCAGTAGCTATGTGTTTGATCTCTCTCTCTCTCTCTCTCTCTCTCTCGTGTTC
The DNA here is from genome assembly GCF_002162155.2 of Triticum dicoccoides. NCBI lineage: Eukaryota > Viridiplantae > Streptophyta > Magnoliopsida > Poales > Poaceae > Triticum > Triticum dicoccoides. Next base: position 479,806,238 of record NC_041387.1, read on the forward strand.
TCTCTATGGCACGATCTTGATGTATCGCGAGCTTTGCTATTATAGTTGGATCTTATTATGTTTCTCCCCCTCTACTCTCTTGTAATGGATTGAGTTTTCCCTTTGAAGTTATCTTGTCGGATTGAGTCTTTAAGAATTTGAGAACACTTGATGTATGTCTTGTCGTGCTTATCTGTGGTGACAATGGGATATCACGTGATCCACTTGATGTATGTTTTGGTCATCAACTTGGAGGTTCCGCCCATGAACCTATGCATAAGGGTTGGCACACGTTTTTGCCTTGACTCTTCGGTAGAAACTTTGGGGCACTCTTTGAAGTACTTTGTGTTGGTTGAATAGATGAATCTGAGATTGTGTGATGCATATCGTATAATCATGCCCACGGATACTTGAGGTGACAATGGAGTATCTAGGTGACATTAGGGTTTTGGTTGATTTGTGTCTTAAGGTGTTATTCTAGTACGAACTCTTGAATAGATCGATCCGAAAGAATAACTTTGAGGTGGTTTCATACCCTACCATAATCTCTTCGTTTGTTCTCTGCTATTAGTGGCTTTGGAGTGACTCTTTGTTGCATGTTGAGGGATTGTTATATGATCTATCTATGTTATTATTGTTGAGAGAACTTGCACTAGTGAAAGTATGAACCTTAGGCCTTGTTTCCTATCATTGCAATACTGTTTGTGCTCACTTTTATCATTAGTTACCTTGCTGTTTTATAATTTCAGATTACAAATACCCATATCTACTATCCATATTGCACTTGTATCACCATCTCTTCGCCGAACTAGTGCACCTATACAATTTACTATTGTATTGGGTGTGTTGGGGACACAAGAGGATCTTTGTTATTTGGTTGCAGGGTTGCTTGAGAGAGACCATCTTCATCCTACACCTCCCACGGATTGATAAACCTTAGGGCATCCACTTGAGGGAAATTTTCTACTGTCCTACAAACCTCTGCACTTGGAGGCCCAACAACGTCTACAAGAAGAAGGTTGTGTAGTAGACATCAAGCTCTTTTCTGGCGCCGTTGCCGGGGAGGTGAGTGCTTGAAGGTATATCTTTAGATCTTGCAATTGAATCTTTTTGTTTCTTGTTTTATCACTAGTTTAGTTTATAAAAGAAAACTACAAAAAAATGGAGTTAAGTTTGTCTCATATGCTTCATCTTTTTAATATCTTTCGTGAGTATGATGAAAAGGAAAATTGTGCTCAAGTGCTAGAAGAAGAAATCTATAAAATGCTAGATACTAAATCTTTGAATGATGTGCATGATTGCATTGTTGTTATATGAACTCTTTGAATATCCATAGTACTAATGATGTTTGTACTAGTTATGATGAAAATATCTCTTATAAGCATGTCGATTTTTGTGGAGTAGATTGGGTTTGCAAGTACACACCAAATAGGGAAAATAGATATTGCAAGAGGCATAAGTATTTAGAAACTAAAAGGTTGCACGAAAGTCTTGATGTTTGTGCTGAAAAATTCAATATTTTTCGCGCTCCTTGTGAACTTTACAATGAACGTGGTCATTTAAATCTCCAATGCAAATTGTTTCATGACCAAATCGTATCCAAAATTTGTGTTAATTTGATTACCCTTGAGCATCATAAAGAGCTTAGTCTTCTTTTGGGGTATGAAGAAATGAAACGTATAACTGAGGGTATTCCAAAATTTAATCTTGATAGATTTCTTGATTTTGATCTAGAGAAGATTTATTTGTATTATGCGGTGAATTTCATTGAAAATCCTTATATTGCCAATTACATAAAGAAAAGAAAGCAAATATAAGATGATGAGAATACTAATGAAAGGGAAGAGATTTCCCAATCTCCTCCTATTATTGCTTATGATGAATCAGGTAACGAGGAGGAGCTTTCTATTCAACCAATCCCATCAATAAAGAAAGTTGAACCCACACATAATGTGAAGAAGAAAAAGAAAAGAAGGAGCAACAAAGGTAAAAAGGTATCCCTCCCAAATGATGTTGCTCCTACTACTCATTGTGATGATGGTAATTGCTATACTATTGGTGCTATCCATACTATTAATGATGAGAGTGATTATGCTTATGATATGAAAGGACCCAAGCTTGGGGAAGCTATGTTTGATGAGGATGACATATTTGAGAATATATTTGCTGAAATTAATGTTTGTCCCAAGCTTGGGGATGCTAAGTTTAATGAAGATGATATTTTTAGCATCCCAAGTTTTGATATGCAAAGTTGTTATGATGATAGCATGCCTCTTACCTATGATGATTATATTAATGAAAGTGGGTTTGGAAGAGTGTCAACTTTAGGAAGTAGTGATCCCACTATTTTGGAGGATGTTGAATTTTATTGTGATGAATACGAAAGTGGATTTGGAAGAGTGTCAACTTTATTTAGTGATTCCACTAATCTTGGGAGAGGTTTCAATTGATTATGATGAGAACGAAGTTGCTACTTATGATGATTATTGTGATGAAACTTATGCCATAAAAAGTAGTGATGATTATATTTATAAAACTTGTCATGATTATGATTACCCTTTTTCATAACATTACTCTTTTAATGTGGAAACAATTTTTAGTGTTCAAGTCTCTTATGATACTCTCACTATTCCGAATGAGAAGAATTTTGCTTATGTGGAGAGTAGTAAATGTTCTATGCTTGTTGATAATGAAAAGAATGCTTTAGGTGCTGGTTATATTGTTGAATTCATTCATGATGCTACTGAAAAAATTTATGAGGGAGGAACATATGCTTGTAGGAATTGCAATAATATCAAGTTTCCTCTCTATGTGTTGAAAATCTTGAAGCTACGCTTGTTTTACCTTCCTATGCTAGTTGATTATTGTTCCCATAAGTTGTTTGCTCACAAAATCACTAGGCATAGGAAGTGGGTTATACTTAAAGGTGCTAGTCATATGCTTCATGATGCTCCCGTTATGTTTCAATTCTTATCTTTTATGTGAGCATCATTGCCATCATCATGCCTAGCTAGAAAGGCATTAAAGAAAAGCGCTTGTTGGGAGACAACCCAATATTTATCCTTACTGTTTTTGTGTGTCCACATGATTATGCTACTGTAGTAATCATGTTTTATAGCTTTTGTTTCAATAAAGTGCCAAGTAGAACCTTTGGGAAGACTTGGGTGAAGTCTTTGTGATCTTGCTGTAAAAAACAGATACTTTAGCGCTCACGAGAATAGCTGCCATTTTTTTACTGAAGAGTGCTTTTAGGTTGATTCCTTTTGCAGATGATTAATAGAAAAATTCCTCAGATCCACCAATTTATTTCAGAATTGTTTGATTCCATAAGTATACGCTTGATACAGATTACTACAGACTGTTCTGTTTTTGACAGATTCTGTTTTCATTGTGTTGTTTGCTTATTTTGATGAATCTATGAGTAGTATCGGAGGGTATGAACCATAGAGAAGTTAGAATACAGTAGATATTACACCAATATGAATTTATAATGAGTTCATTACAGTACCTAAGTTGTGGTTTTATTTTCTTATACTAACGGGGCTTACGAGTTTTGTGTTGAGTTTTGTGTGGTTGAAGTTTTCAAGTTTTGGGTAAAGATTCGATGGACTATGGAATAAGGAGTGGCAAGATCCTAATCTTGGGCATGCCCAAGGCACCCCAAGGTAATATTAAAGGACAACCAAGAGCCTAAGCTTGGGGATGCCCCGGAAGGCATCCCCTCTTTCGTCTTCGTTCATCGGTAACTTTACTTGGAGCTATATTTTTATTCGCCACATGATATGTGTTTTGCTTGGAGCGTCATTTTCTTTCATTAGTTTTGCTTTCTGTTATTTATAATAATGTTTTGCATCTTTATTTTCAATAAAAATTTCAAATATAGCCTTTACCATGCTTATTTTTCTAGTATACATGTTGCTGTTTAAAAACAGAAAGTTTACGCTGTTGCAAAAATTCCCTAGAAAAGTCAGAGAATGGTATAATGTTGAAAATTCTTGCATATTGAGATCTGATAAATCTTCTACATCTTAGTATTTTTCTCATAATTTTTGGAGTTAGGGAAGTATGATGAATCTTGCATTCTTTACAGACTATACTGTTTTGGCAGATTGCTGTTATGGTTGCATTGTTTGCATATGTTTGCTTGTTTAATGATTCTATTTGAGGATAGGAGTATTGAATATGCAGAGGCATTTAGTATGCAATGTTGAATAATAATTTTAGTGATTTGTTACAGTAGAAATGATAAGGTTTTGCATTGGTTTATACTAACCTATCTCACGAGTTCTTGTTGAGTTTGTTGTGGATGAAGCTTTTGATAAAAAGAAGAAAAACCATGATATGAGAGGAATTAAGGAGACATAAAAGCTCAAGCTTGGGGATGCCCAAGGAACCCCAAGATAATATATCAAGAAGTCTCAAACATCTAAGCTTGGGGATGCCCTGTAGGCATCCCACCTTTCTTCTTCAACAATTATCGATTAGTATCGGTTGAGCCTAAGTTTTTGCTTCTTCACATGAGTTGTGCTATCCTTGCAATGCCATTTTATTTTGTTTTGCTTGCTGTTTGAATAAAATACCAAGATCTGAAATTATTAAATGAGAGAGAGTCTCCACATAGTTACATAATTATTTAACTACTCATTGATCTTCACTTATATCTTGTTGGAGTAGTTTGTCATTTACTCGTATGCTTCACTTATATCCTATGAGTAAATTGTTGAATGAGTGGATTGTCATAAATCTGAAATTATATAGGTCTTATTTGCTTATCCCATGGGGAGTAATGACTTCACATCTAAAAAGTAGAGGTTGTAAATTTATTGAAGGTTAGCAAGCATTGTATTGGTCATTTGAACAATTCATGAAAGAATATTGAAGGAAGAGAGATTTCACATATAAATATACTATCTTAGACATCTTTTATAATTGTGAGCACTCATTAAGTATGACATGCTAAAGAGTTGATGTTGGACAAGGAAGACAACGTAATGGGTTATGTTTTCTCGAATCTCAGTTAAAGTATATTGTCATGGATCATTCAAACATGTTGAGCTTGCCTTCCCCCCTCATGCTAGACAAATTCCTTGCACCAAGTAGAGATACTACTTGTGCTTCCAAATATCCTTAAACCTAGTTTTGCCATGAGAGTCCACTATACCTACATATGGATTGAGTAAGATCCTTCAAGTAAGTTGTCATCGGTGCAAGCAATAAAAATTGCTCTCTAAATATGTATGATCTATTAGTGTGAAGAAAATAAGCTTTATACGATCTTGTTATGGAAGCAATAAAAGTGACGGACTGCATAATAAAGGTCCATATACAAGTGGCAATATAAAGTGACGTTCTTTTGCATTAAGATTTTGTGCATCCAACCATAAAAGCGCATGACAACCTCTGCTTCCCTCTGCGAAGGGCCTATATTTTACTTTATGTCTTTTACTTTATGCAAGAGTTAAGGTGATCTTCACCTTTCCCTTTTTCATTTTATCCTTTGGCAAGCACCCCGTGTTGGGAAGATCCTGATATATATATCCAATTGGATGTAAGTTAGCATTAACTATTATTGTTGACATCACCCAAAGGTGAATACGTTGGGAGGCAACACTATAAGCCCCTATCTTTCTCAGTGTCCAATTGAAACTCCATAACCATTAGTATTGCGTGAGTGTTAGCAATTGTAGAAGACTATATGATAGTTGAGTGTGTGGAGTTTGCTAAATCAAAGCTCTGACATAGACCCTTCCTGAAAATAAGATGAATTGCAATTGTTTGATGACTTAGAACATAGTTTGCTAGTTTTCAAGAAAGTTTATGGTCTATGCTTTAACATGTGAATAGTTTGTTACTTGATCCTGAGAAGTTATATGAGATGAACTACCGTTATGACATATAATCATGCTAGAAAAGGTGATTGAAATTATCATTGATCAAACTTGTGCACCTTCTAGCATTCACACTTCATAAATTCTTTCTTTTATCATTTACCTACTCGAGGACGAGTTGGAATTAAGCTTGGGGATGCTGATACGTCTCCAACGTATCTATAATTTATGAAGCATTCATGCTATTTTATTATCTGTTTTGAATGATTACGGGCTTTATTATACACTTTTATATTACTTTTGGGCCTAACCTACTAACCGGAGTCCCAACCCATATTGCTATTTTATTGCCTGTTTTAGTATTTCGAAGAAAAGGAATATTAAACGGAGTCCAAACGGAATGAAACCTTCGGGAGCATGATTTTTGGAAAGGATATGATCCGGGAGACTTGGAGTTCAAGCCAGGGAAGGTTCTAGGAAGCTAGGAGATAGGAGGGTGCGCCCACCCCCTGGGCGCGCCCCTGTCTCTTGAGCCCCTCGAGGCTCCCCCGACCGACTTCTTTCGCCTATATAAGTCCACGTACCCTAAAAACATCGAAGACGAAGATAGATCGGGAGTTCCGCCGCCGCAAGCCTCTATAGCCACCAAAAACCTCTCGGGAGCCCGTTCCGGCACCCTGCCGGAGGGGGGGGGGATCCCTCACCGGTGGCCATCTTCATCATCCCGGCGCTCTCCATGACGAGGAGGGAGTAGTTCACCCTCGGGGCTGAGGGTATGTACCAGTAGCTATGTGTTTGATCTCTCTCTCTCTCTCTCTCGTGTTCTCTCTATGGCACGATCTTGATGTATCGCGAGCTTTGCTATTATAGTTGGATCTTATTATGTTTCTCCCCCTCTACTCTCTTGTAATGGATTGAGTTTTCCCTTTGAAGTTATCTTGTCGGATTGAGTCTTTAAGAATTTGAGAACACTTGATGTATGTCTTGTCGTGCTTATCTGTGGTGACAATGGGATATCACGTGATCCACTTGATGTATGTTTTGGTGATCAACTTGCGGGTTCCACCCATGAACCTATGCACAAGGGTTGGCACACGTTTTCGTCTTGACTCGCCGGTAGAAACTTTGGGGCACTCTTTGAAGTACTTTGTGTTGGTTGAATAGATGAATCTGAGATTGTGTGATGCATATCGTATAATCATGCCCACGGACACTTGAGGTGACAATGGAGTATCCAGGTGACATTAGGGTTTTGGTTGATTTGTGTCTTAAGGTGTTATTCTAGTACGAACTCTTGAATAGATCGATCCGAAAGAATAACTTTGAGATGGTTTTGTACCCTACCATAATCTCTTCGTTTGTTCTCCGCTATTAGTGGCTTTGGAGTGACTCTTTGTTGCATGTTGAGGGATTGTTATATGATCTATCTATGTTATTATTGTTGAGAGAACTTGCACTAGTGAAAGTATGAACCTTAGGCCTTGTTTCCTATCATTGCAATACCGTTTGTGCTCACTTTTATCATTAGTTACCTTGCTGTTTTTATAATTTCATATTACAAATACCCATATCTACTGTCCATATTGCACTTGTATCACCATCTCTTCGCCGAACTAGTGCACCTATACAATTTACCATTGTATTGGGTGTGTTGGGGACACAAGAGACTCTTTGTTATTTGGTTGCAGGGTTTCTTGAGAGAGATCATCTTCATCCTACGCCTCCCACGGATTGATAAACCTTAGGTCATCCACTTGAGGGAAATTTGCTACTGCCCTACAAACCTCTGCAGTTGGAGGCCCAACAACGTCTACAAGAAGAAGGTTGTGTAGTAGACATCAAACCTAAACACAAAAACAGTAGAAAAAAACAGCTTGGCTCGGCGGCGTGCGCCGGGGCGACGGGGATGGGGCGCCGCCGGGGCGGCAAGCCAGGGGGTGGTGCGGGGCAGGGTGGTGAGCCGGGGTGGGCCGGGCGCCA
>NC_041387.1:479814710-479848718 GCF_002162155.2 Triticum dicoccoides
GTGGGGCGATGGGGCAGGGCGGCGTGGTGGTGGGGCGGTGGGGCGATGGGACGGGGTGGCGGGGCTAGGTGGCGGGGCGGAGCGGCAGTCGAGGGCGGCAGTGCGGGTGGTAAAGGAGGAGATCAAGAGAGAGAGGGGTGGGGGCGCGGGCGTGGCCCCTTTTTTGCTAGTAGGTCACACTTCTTTGCCGTCTGCTAGCAGACGGAGCCTACCTAGTGGGGTGGGGCCGGGGGGAAACGGACGACCTAACGACCATTTGCTTTGTCGTCTGCTGGCGGACGGCAACGAAGTTTTGCCGTCAGCCAGCAGACGGCAAAGAAAATGGCCGTTAGGTCGTCCTCGTAAGCGCGCCACCCACCCTCTTTGCCGTCCGCTAGAGGACGTCAAAGATATGCTGATGGAAAAGACTTTCGTTGCCATCCGCTGCCTCTTTGCCGTCCGTTTTCTGGTGGCTGATGGCAAAGCCTTTCTTTGTTGTCCGCTAGCTGACGGCAAAGAGTCGGCAGACGGCAAATCTGCTGATTCGAGTAGTGGAAGCTGAATTTCAAGCCTTGAATGGCATTGACTGGTCATCACCAACCTTCTAGGAAGTAGAACAGGACAAAGAAGCGGCGAGGGGTGATCCAAAAGCTTCAGGCCATCAGAGTCAAGAAGATTGATCCGCTGGGCAGTTCATAGATGTGACCTTCTGAAAAACGGTTAATCATTTTGACTCCTTGAGTCATGTAATAGGGTAGCAATAACTTTGCTCTGCCATGCCAACGTGCATGGTTTTATGTTTTTCCCAACGGTATTGAGCCGCCACTTTATAATTATCCTTTTAAACTTATCATGACATTGATCTGTGCAGATGAAAATTTTGAATTATCCTGCACACAAGTAGATCACAAGAGCCCTTGGCGGTTTACCGTAGGGCGGGTCATAATACCTCACATATAACCACTGATGTTTAAAGCAGTTATAGATAGGGCTGGTTTAGCCAGAATTTAGACATAATTATAATAACAATATCATACATGTGATATTGAATCGTAGTGCCGGTTTATGATACCTGTGCAGTAAGGGTGATAACTCAAAACTTTAGAAGCCAATACTTCCAAGTGCTTGATATCATCATGTATGGGCGACTTGTCGCCGCACGTTAAGCCGGGTTAATAGAGACCACGGGTATGCTTCAAATATGAGCTGTGAGACTAAAGGCTACATGGCCGGAATCACTTTAAACCAAAAGGCAAGATAGTATCAAGAAGAATCGAAAAAATCTTCAAAAAATCAAGCCAAATGAGAAAAAACAAGGCTATGCTTTGAATACGAGCAGGAAGCCGGACCAAAAGGGTTAATAGCTATGATTCAAATACGATCAGGAAGCCCCCAAATGGTTTTTGGCATCGTGCCGATCACTAGGGTACCGACAGCTATGATTCGAATACGATCAGGAATCCCCCTAGTGACCATAAGTTTTGGCATTGCACCCATCAAATGGGTAGTGACAGCTATGATTCGAATACGATCAGGAAGCCCCCTAGTGACCATAAGTTTTGGCATTGCACCAATCAAAGGGGTATCGACAGCTGTGATTCGAATACGATCAGGAAGCCCCCAGTGACCATAAGTTTTGGCATTGCACCGATCAAAGGGGTACCGACAACTATGATTCGAATACGATCAGGAAGCCCCCAGTGACCATTGAAGTTATGATGAAAAAGACTCATTATTCTTGAAGATGAAACGATAGAGGCCCTGCTTTATCAGGGATGCCAGCTTTATTATCATCATAATATATACATCATCGAAATATGTACATCATAAGAGCCGGTGGCTCAAGTGTAGTAAGGCCGAAGATGAGTAATATTCCATGGCCGGCGGGTCTCCTCCTCCGACTTACATGAGTCCTTGTGCTCTCGAATATCGATAAGGTAGTATGACCCATTGTTCAAGTCCTTGCTGACCACAAAGGGTCCTTCCCAAGGTGGGGATAACTTGTGCATATCAGTTTGATCCTGGATGAGCCGGAGCACCAAATCACCTTCCTGAAAGGTTCTGGACTTAACCCGCGGCTGTGGTAACAGCGCAGATCTTGTTGGTAAATCGTCGAGCGAGCCTCCGCAAGGTCACCCTCCTCATCTAACAGGTCATGCACGTCCTAACATGCTTGTTCATTATCAGCTTCAATATAAGCCACCACGCGGGGCGAGTCGTGGCGGATGTCACTAGGGAGAACCGCCTCTGCTCCGTAAACCATGAAGAAAGGTGTGTAACCCGTAGATCTGTTGGGGGTAGTATTGATACTCCATAGCACTGAACGTAACTCCTCCACCCAACAACCCGGCATTCTCTGCAAAGGAACCATAAGCCGGGGCTTGATGCCTCTCAAAATTTCTTGATTGGCTCTTTCAGCTTGACCAATGGATTGGGGGTGAGCTACTGACGACACGTCAAGTCGAATATGCTCACATTGACAAAACTCTTTCATAGCACCCTTGGACAGATTAGTGCCATTATCAGTTATGATGTTGTGGGGAAAACCAAAACTTTTTGATGAATTGAACCGTCATTGCCGCGTCACTTACTGACCGGCTCTGCTTCGACCCACTTTGTGAATTTGTCAACCGCCACCAAAAGGTGGGTCTTTTTATCATTGGACCTTTTAAAAGGCCCAACCATATCAAGCCCCCAGACTGCAAATGGCCAAGTAATTGGAATCATCCTCAATTCTTGAGAAGGTACGTGAGCATGCCGTGAAAATTTCTGACAACCATCACATTTACTGACCAAATCCTCTGCATCAGCATGAGCCGTCAGCCAATAAAATCCATGACAAAAAGCTTTAGCCACAAGAGATTTTAAACTGGCATGATGACCACAATCTCCTTCATGAATCTCACGAAGAATCTCACGGCCCTCCTCAGGAGAGACGCAATGCTGAAACGCCCCAGTGACACTGTGATGGTGTAACTCGCCATTGGCAATTGTCATTGACTTAGACTGATGGGTTATCTGTCTGGCCAAAGTTTCATCCTCAGGTAACTCACCCCGGGTCATGTAAGCCAAATATGGTACTATCCAATCTGGGATAGCGTGAAGAGCCACCACCAGTTGTGCCTCCGGGTCAGGAATAGCCAAATCTTCCTTTGTAGGCAATCTGACAGAAGAGTTATGCAAAGTATCCAAGAACATGTTAGGTGGCACCGTCTTACGTTGAGACCCCAACCGGCTTAAGGCATCAGCCTCCTCATTTTTCCCGGGATCAATGTGTTCCACTTGATAACCCTTGAAGTGCCCAGCAATAGCGTCAACTTCATGGTGATAAGCCGCTATGAGTGGATCTTTAGAATCCCATGTGCCTGAAACTTGCTGAGCCACCAAGTCTGAGTCGCCGAAACATCTCATCCGGCTTAAGTTCATCTCCTTAGCCATCCGAAGACCATGGAGCAAGGCTTCATACTCAACTGCATTGTTAGTACAGGGAAACATCAATGTTAGAACATAACAAAACTTGTCACCTCGAGGGGAAGCTAGGACAACTCCAGCCCACAAGCCCTCCAATTGCCTAGACCCATCAAAGTGAATAGTCCAATATGTGTTATCTGGCTTCTCTTCAGGTATCTGCAGTTCTGTCCAATCGTTGAGACTTGATGGCAGTGCGAGGCATATACTTCAAACCATGAGGTCCAAGCTCAATGGCCAACTTGGCTACCCGCCCTGTGGCTTCTCTGTTTTGAATAATATCCCCTAAGGGAGCAGAACTGACCACACTGATGGGATGACCCAGAAAATATTGCTTAAGCTTCCGGCTGGCCATGAACACCCCATAAACAAGCTTCTGTCATTGTGGATATCTATGCTTGGACTCAATAAGCACTTCACTGATATAGTAAACCGGCTGTTGAACCGGATATTCCTTGCCTGCTTCCTTCCGTTCCACCACAACAGCTACGCTGACAGCTCAGGCGTTATCAATGGGAGCAGCAAGGACTGGCAGCTCAGCTAGCTGTTTCTTCAAAGCTTCAAATGCGTCATTAGCAGCATCACTCTAGACGAAGTTATCTGTTTTCTTCATCATCTGGTACAGTAGTATGGCCTTCTCACCCAATCGGCTTAAGGCAGCAATATGACCCGCCAAATGTTGAACATCATTGATACACACTGGCTTTGCCAGGGAGGTAATGGCCTTGATCTTCTCCGGGTTAGCTTCAATGCCTCTGTTAGAAACCAGAAAACCCAAAAGATTGCCTGCTGGCACACCAAAAATGCACTTGGCCTGGTTGAGCATCATCTTGTAGACCCGGAGATTATCGAAGCTTTCCTTCAAATCATCTATTAAAGTTTCCTTCTCTCTGGATTTCACCACAATATCATCCACAAAGCATGAACATTGCACCCAATCTGACTGTAAAGACAATTCTGCACACATCGTTGGTCAGTCGCTTGGGCACTCTTAAGCCCAAAAGTCATAGACACATATGAAAGATCGTGGATGATGCCTAGAGGGGGGGTGAATAGGCGTTTTAAAATAATTACGATAGAGGCTTGAACAAATGCAGAATAAACCTAACGGTTAATTTGTCAAGCACAAAACCTACAACAACTAGGCTCACCAATGTGCACCAACAAGTTATGCTAAGCAAGATAAGCAACTATGTGATAGCAAGATATATGACAAAGAACAATATGGTATCACAAGGTAAAGTGCATAAGTAAAGGGCTCGGGTAAGAGATAACCGAGGCACTCGGAGACGACGATGTATCCCGAAGTTCACACCCTTGCAGATGCTAATCTCCGTTTGGAGCCGTGTGGAGGCACAATGCTCCCCAAGAAGCCACTAGGGCCACCGTAATATCCTCATGCCCTCGCACAATGCAAGATGCCGTGATTCCACTAAGGGACCCTTGAGGGCAGTCACCGAACCCCTACAAATGGCAACCCTTGGGGGCGGTCACCTAACCCGTACACTTTGGCAACCCTTCGGGGCGGTCATCGGTACCCGTCAAATTGCTAGGGGCAATCTCCAGAACCTAATTGGAGACCCCGACGCTTGCGCGGAGCTTTACACCACAATGATTGAGCTTCGAACAACACCAACCGTCTAGGGCGCCAAGGCACCCAAGAGGAGCAAGCTCTAGGGTGTCCAAACACCCTAGAGTAACAAGCTCAAGGGTACCAAGCACCCAAGAGTAATAAGCTTCTCAACTTGTAACTTCCACGTATCACGTGGAGAACTCAAACCGATGCATCAAATGCAATGGCAAGGGCACACGGAGTGCTGAAGTCCTTCTCTCCCATATCCCACCAAAACAACTAATGCTAGGGAGGAAACTGAGAGGAAGAACGAAAGAAGAACACGAAGAACTCCAAGATCTAGATCCAAGGGGTTCCCCTCACTTAGAGGAGTAAGTGATTGGTGGAAACATGGATCTAGATCTCCTCTCTCTTTTCCCTCAAGAACTAGCAAGAATCATTGGAGGGATTGAGAGTTAGCAAGCTCAAAGAAGGTCAACAATGGGGGAAGAACACGAGCTTAAGTGATAAGGTTCAATGGGGAAGAAGACCCCCTTTTATAGGTGGGGAAAAATCCAACCGTTATGCTCATAGCCCGCACAGAGCGGTACTACCGCTCCAACGAGTGGTACTACCGCTAGGGTGGTAGCACCCCTTTGAAAAAATAACAGCGAGGAGGCAAAAGGCCAGTAGAACCACCGGAGCGGTACTACCGCTCGTCCTCACGGTACTACCGCGCTCGACCTCACAGTACTACCGCAAATGGTAGCGGTACTACTACTTGCGAGCGGTACTAAAAAAATACATCCGTGCGTACCACCGCTGGACCTAGGGACGAGTTTTTGGTCCGAAGCGGTACTACCGCTGTAGGAGCCATGGTAGTAAAAAATTACATCCGCTCCAATTCGCAGTAGTACCGCTGCAGCCTTTTCAGAACACCAAAACTGCCACAACTTTTGCAAACGGACTCCGAATTCGATGAAACCAAGTTTATTGGAAAGCTAACGACATGGGCTAACACAACCTTGATAGAAATATCAATAAGAAGAAAATGAGAAAAGGCCCATAAGAAAATGGTGAGAATCCTTCCTCGGATAAGACCGGTAAAACCTCCAACACCGAAAACATCATAGAAGATGCATGCGAACTCCGTTTTCGATGAACTAAAGATTGTCATCAAGATGACCATAAGCTCTAAGACTCACAACGAGAACCAAACAAGAACCAAGAAACATGATGCAAGGATGCAATGGTTTGAGCTCTCTACTAACGATACGAGCAAGCTACCAACTTGAGAGCCCCCCTTGATAGTAGGGCAAATGATCCTATAACCCGGTCTCCAACTACCACCACGAGACCGGTAAAATAGAAACCTATCAAGGGCAAACCTTTGCCTTGCACATGGTCCACTTGAGCTAGATGATGACGATCTTGACTCCCTCAAGTTGGACCACCTTTCTTGATTGCGTTGGCTCGATGAAGACTAGATGATTGCTCCCCCATAGTCCACTATGGGTGAGCCACTCTTCGGCACATCTTCACAAGTCCATTGGCACCACAATGGATGGCAAGATTCAAGCACTTGATCTCTTCGTGATGCTCCACTTGAACTTGCACACGACAATCTTGATGACGATCACCACTTGATGTCACCCTTTCCATGGGTTGTATGATATCTTCCTCTTGACGCAAGCCCATGGACACGTACCTAACCCCACATAGAACTCTCACATAAACCATGGGTTAGTACAAAAAGTGAAATGGACAATGCTTACTGTCGGTGTCAAAACCGGCGGATCTCAGGTAGGGGGTCCCAAGCAGTGCGTCTTAGGATCAATGGTAACAGGAGACAAGGGACACGATGTTTTACCCAGGTTCGGGCCCTCTTGATGGAGGTAAAACCCTACGTCCTGCTTGATTGATATTGATAATGTGGGTATTACAAGAGTAGATCTACCACGAGATCAAGGAGGCTAAACCCTAGAAGCTAGCCTATGGTATGATTGTTGTATCTCTATCGACTAGCCTGGCCTCGGTTTATATAATGCACCAGAGGCCTAGGATAACAAGAGTCCTAGCCGAATACGCCGGTGGGGGAGGAGTCCTTGTCTTGATCGCCAAGTCTTGTTGATTCTTCCTTGTATGCGGCAGCTGTCCGGACTGGCCCATGAGTATACGGCCATGGGGGTCCTCGGCCCAATCCAACTGATCGGGAGACGACGTGGTGAGTACGCCCTAGTCCACGACACCGTCAGTAGCCCCCTGAACCGGTCTTCAAGTTAGGGACGCTCCTCGATTCTTCCGAACTGTTCTTCATCTTCGGTTGCCGGTCTTGAAAACTGGTTCAACAAATCTTCTCATCTTCGATCTTGAGGATCGCCAAAATGCATTCGACGAGTTTATACGTCGGGTATCTGAGGTGCCCCTTTAAGTTTCCGACCTTTATCAATGCCTTGTTACTTTTATGCCATGCCTCGGGTTTGAGGTTGTTCCCGGGCGGCAACGTCCTCTTGCATCCGAGCTCCAACGCCGGACTGCATTCGAGGTATCTTTTGCAGCCGAGCACCAATGCCGGACTGCTTCCCAGCTCTAACGCCGGATTATGTATCCGAGCTCCAACACCGGACAGTATCCGAGCTCCAATGCCGGACTATGTATCCAAGCTCCAACGCCGGACTGTATCCGAGGTGTCGTAAATCACCTTGGTTCAAAGAAGTTTGAAGGAGTTTAGCCGAGCTTAATGCCGGAAGTGCCCTCTATGGAGCCAGCCACTAGCGCCCGAGCTTTATGCCGGACTGCTTCCGAGGTGGTTAAGCACCTCGGTCATGGGCTGATTTTTTGGTCAATGTTTTTTATTGATGCAATTTATTCTCTGACGAGATATATAGCCAGTAGCCCTCATGGTGGGTATCGGTCTAAAACCCGAGATGCACATGAAGGATGACATAAGACCGCTGATCCCCGTAGCCGCTAAGACTCAGGTTGGTTTGCAAAATCGGTCTGAGGATCAAGTCCTAGCTCGGCAGAATACTTCGGGACACAAAAAGCGGCGTGCTCAGTCCTCGAGACTCGGGTTGGGTGCGGCCGACCAACCTGAGGATCGAAATCTCCTCGGAAACTGTATTGCACTTAAAATTTTCTGCATAAAACAGGCAATGCAGTAGCCCCCGAGACACTGGTCGGGTGGCAATACCAGATCAGGGGATCGATGTGCCCCTTTAATATTTGTATAAATAATAAGCCCGAAGCCCAGTAGCCCCCGAGCCTTAATGCGGGCACGGGAGGCCGAATTAAGGATCGATATCCATAGTAAAATCACAAATTATGTGTAATGACTCTATGTATCCAAGTACTTTACATCATTAATGCTCGGATCCGCATTGTACAAAACTTTATTGACCGACCATCGGCTTCCACCTCCTCAGCCAATAGCCGAGGAGTGTTTGTCCTACTTTATAAAGCCTTTATGAGGGCAAAGATTTACAACAAACAAGGCAATCTGGCCATACGGCTTTATAAACAAAGGTACGCGGAGAGACATGTTATATTTCTGTTTAACAGAAGAAATGTCTTCCAGAGAAAATAGTCCCGCTGTCGGTTCCTTTCTTTGGGTTGTCATGCTAAGCATGATCATGAAACCTCTGCTCCAATGTAAGAGCAAAATATCGAGGATTTAGTTTGGGAGGCCAGTTAATAGCCCCCGATAGTGTTCGGCAGCAATCGAGGTCAAGCCGGAAACACTTCGGCCAATGAATGGCCCGTCATTTAATATAGTCATCGGATTGCTGCCCAGTTTACACCTATTGTGACAGTCAGTTTTCGGCTTTCTCCACTGAGGTGCTTGACCATGCGAGCTGGAAGCACAATCGCAGTGGTTCTCCCTTTGCACACCTAGCCAAACAAAGTGGAACGTAGGAGGCAAGCGCGGGAGCCGGGAAACCCAACTATTGACCGAAGACACAATTCGAAACTGATGCATATATAGCAATATCCGAGAATGTTTTTGCCGAATTTCAAAAGGTGTCCGGCGTTGCACTGCAAGACTTGTGCTGAAAACACACAAATAGTTTAAAAGTGCCATGGGCTCGAAAAGCCAAAAAACTTATTCAAAAGATTAATGTCCGAACTAGATCAAGTGTTCGGTGCCAATCCGAAAATTGGACTTTAGAAAAAAAGGTGCTTCTGCCGTGCTTTAACATGACACATCCTATCTCAAAACTTCAACGGGTCAGCCTACGGCTTCAACCTCCTATCCCGAAGACGGAGTACTTCTTACTAGGCCAGTTTAGCAAACTAAACTCTAACGGCTTTGAGAGAGAAATTAGGCTCCCCGGCTAGTGACCGCACACTTGTGTCGAAAAAAGGAGTGATAAATAATAATAAAAACTTTGCAACGGTTAGGAAGAGAAACACTTAGTATGAAACGGCTCAAATAAACATAAGAGCCCCCAAGTGACTTGGGTAAAAGTTGATAATGTAAGGTGACATGTAGAATGCCTTCTAGCCGGATTGTAGATCGTTTGTCGTAGCGGACCTTTTCGCTTCAACCTCTGGACCCAATAGTCTGGAGTGTGTCCGAATACCCTCACGGTTATAAAAACCGGGGCATGCGTGGAGACCAGGCGTAGGGGTCATTAGTGCTTTATCAGACAAGTGCCCAACTAGTTATGTTATATTACATGGTTAGTAAGAAACATCTTCCAGGGAGAATAGTTCCGTTAGGGGTTCCTTTCCCTGGGAGGCATGCCCTAAAGTGCATGTCCGGACTGCGAAAAGAGCAGAAAAACATCTGGGGGCAGGTAAATAAATAGGCAAGAAATCATCTTTTAGTTCACCGACCGAGTATTCCCTTAAGAACGCTAGCTTTCGGCTTCACCCAGTCTGAGGTACACATCCGGCTGACCCGGCAGTAACAATCGCAGAGGTGCTCCCTTTACCACCTGGCCGAACAATCGAGAACGTAGGGGTAAGCACAGGAGCCAGGCAACCCAACTTGACCAAAACTTAAGTCATATCGATGCATATAATGGTGAATAAAAGATACATGCGGAAGTGTGACACATGTGTTGGGCATAAAGCCCGAATTAATAAGCTTCTGTTGAAGAAGCCCCCAGGTATAATGAGCGCAGGTAGCGCGTCAAGTGTGTGCGAACAAAGTTTCGACAAGGAAGATAAGCAACTTTTTCCCGAGAAAGTATAATGCTTGGTCGAACCGAACACAAGTTAGAAATTTTTTAAAACTTTGAGCATGAAGGCAACTTAGCTGGTTAATGTGTTCGGTATTGACGATGCGGTCCAAGCTTGATGCGGGACAAGGTTCCATCCCCCAAGCCGGTCCCGAGGTGGCGGAGCAAAGAGCTCGGCACTGTGAAGTGGTGACATAGCATGGTCAATGCTTGATGACAGAGTGATGCCGAAGTCCCTGGCATGGGGTAATGAAGTGTTGACGAAGCCCCCCGTCCAGCCGAGGTGACGTCAAAGGATATAGTCCGGCTGGATCATTTTCCTGTGCACAAAAAATAGTGCAAACCAGAGATAATAGTAAAAAAAATCGTTGCATAATAAATAATTTATGCAAAGTGAGTAATAAAAGAAATATGGCCTGCCGCCGAAGTCGATGTCGATGCAGGTCGTCGGCGTAATGCAATAAAGGCGTGGCAAAGCCTGGATTCACAGGTCGGTCCGAGTTCCGGATGCGGCGTTCGCCGGACTATGTACGGAAACTGACCGAACTATCATGCGACCGTCGATAATGCGGCCAGTATTTGATGGACCTGTGTACATATGATGGACTAACCAAAGTAATAATTCCTTGGGAAAAATTAACCCAAACAAGCAAAAATAAATACTAGGATTAATAGCACCTGGTTTATTTGTTGTAGCAATCCGAAGGAAGGTGACTCCCAAAATTGGGACTCGATCCGCGCACCAATTGCCTAGCCGGCTAGTGACGCCAAAGTGTCCGGAGTAGGTTGATGAAGAGATGGCGAAGCCCCCGGTCCAGCCGAGATGTCGAAGTAGGTCGGCGTGATGGACACCAGCTTGAAGAAGCAATAGCACGGCCCTGCCGATGCAGGTCGTGACGTGGTCGATGCCGGCTTGATGAAGCGACCGTGCGGCGATGCCGGTATGCCTGCTCCATGTAATCCGTGGGGTGGCGATGTTGATGATGATTTATCCTTCGCGATGCCGGACTCTCGTTCGGCTTGCCGAGATGATGATCCGAAGAAATTGAGCTCGGCTCAACAAAGCGACGACGTGTCTAACACAGGTCGACCGCCGTGGAGTGATGTTGTCGGGCTGGTTTGACACCGGCGCGACGGTGAAGTTCGTATTGCGAGAATACTTTTAATACTACTGGAATGTGTTTGAGAATAAAACACAACACCTCATACGAAAACTTCCTTCAAAAAGGATGTCCGAGATCCCGTTCATAAAGAAGATGAATTCGGGTCGGATTCGTTCTCGCGCAGAAAGTAGATCCAAAAAGTGACACACTAATCGGAAGTTTCCCGGAGTTTGGACGGTCGGATCGAGCTGAATTTTTGGCAGGTGGTAGATATGGTAATTCCGCAGCAAATCAACGGTTGTATCTTCCAAAGGACATACGAGCTAGATGTCGGACACCACGCCCTAAACTCGTCCGGATTCTCGTCCAGATTCAACAGGGCTCCGGTATATCGGAGATTGCCGGAGATTCCTCCATCAGAACTCGACGAAATTTTTGCAGGGTTGTTATAGACTTAATTCCGTATAATTTCACCGAAGTAATCGTTTAAGCGACACTCGAGGAGGCGGTGGCAGAGGATACAAGTTTGCTGTCCAGAAAAACAGCACGGTCGCCTGAGGGCAATGTTGACGTTGAGCCCCCGAGCTCCATTGATGACTCCTCCATGATCTTGATAGAGATCGGAGTTGGTGTTGATGAAGGCCTTCATCCGAACATGACGATCGGAGGTGGGCCGCAGTCCTTGGTCAAGCCAAGGTGACCAGTCGAGCTGGTGACGAAGAAGCCGACGTCGCAGTTGACCTGCAGTCGAGCCATTGATCCTTTCGTCGATCACACAGCGGAACTCTCAATGAAAGCACCAATGTCGGTGTCAAAACCGGCGGATCTCAGGTAGGGGGTCCCAAGCAGTGCGTCTTAGGATCAATGGTAACAGGAGGCAAGGGACACAATGTTTACCCAGGTTCGGGCCCTCTCGATGGAGGTAAAACCCTACTCCTGCTTGATTAATATTGATGATATGGGTAGTACAAGAGTTGATCTACCACGAGACAAGGGACACGATGTTTTACCCAGGTTCGGGCCCTCTTGATGGAGGTAAAACCCTACGTCCTGCTTGATTGATATTGATAGTGGGTATTACAAGAGTAGATCTACCACGAGATCAAGGAGGCTAAACCCTAGAAGCTAGCCTATGGTATGATTGTTGTATCTCTATCGACTAGCCTGGCCTCGGTTTATATAATGCACCAGATGCCTAGGATAACAAGAGTCCTAGCCAAATACGCCGGTGGGGGAGGAGTCCTTGTCTTGATCGCCAAGTCTTGTTGATTCTTCCTTGTATGCGGCAGCTGTCCGGACTGGCCCATGAGTATACGGCCATGGGGGTCCTCGGCCCAATCCAACTGATCGGGAGACGACGTGGTGAGTACCCCCTAGTCCAGGACACCGTCACTTACCATACCATGGGATCACTTGATCCCTCTCGATACATATTCTATGCTTTGTGAGTTGATCAACTTGATTCACTCTTGACTTAGTCTTGATCAACCTTGAATCTTTCCAACTCTCTTCATTTGGATGATGTCTTGAAGGTAAACATGAATGATCACACAATCTTCTTCTTCAAGACATGCTTGCAATAAGCTCAACACTCACATGACCAATCTTTAAATAATTCCTTAATAGCACCTTGGTCAACTCATAAACTCCTTGAAACCAACACATGGACTTCAAGAAAAGCCTATGGACAAATCCTTCAAATATAACTCAAGACAACCATTAGTCCATAGAGATTGTCATCAATTACCAAAACCAAACATGGGGGCACCGCATGTTATTTCAATCTCCCCCATTTTGGTAATTGATGACAATCACTTTCAAGAGAGTTATATAAGGAATTATGCATCACCATGCAATGCAACAAGCAATAGTGCATGCGAATGAGATGTAAATGCTAAGGAACAAAACCAAAGCAAGAGAAGATAACTCTCTAAAGTTCTCCACAAAACTCTTTGAAACTTCTCCCCCATTGGCATCGATTTCCAAAATGGGCGAAAATCTAAGAAGGCCAATATAAATTGTGGTCCTCTATAAATTGTGTATTTCTCAACAAGAGAGTGGAATGCAATACACATACCCAAAGGTAAATACTTGGAGGAACACAAACTATATTGAGGCATAAATATTGCTAAAGAATGATATGCCACAAAGACATAACAAAGAGAGACACAAGCAATGAAGCAGTCAAAATATACCAATTAAAGCAAGCAATCAAAGGATATCAACTGAACCAACTAGACCAAGGATCCTATGAGCCATAAGAATAAATGATATTATGATATGAGTAGAGGAGTGTTCTAAATAAACTAGAGAAGCTCCCCATGATTTGTGCACAAATAAGAATATTTGTATTGGATACAAAGTGCACAAAATAGGATCATAGCTCCCCCAAAATCAATAGAAACTCACAACCAGTGCAAGTGAGCATATAGGAAACAAAGCCTCGCACTTGCAACAAGCACATGGTTGAGCAACATGTAAAAGAGGCAACTTAAGAATAGGCTCAACCAAAATGATGTGTGTGAGTCATGACAAAGCACTTGAGAAGACTAATATAAGGATGAGCATAAAGCATCAACATAGTCTTGGGTAAATGAGATACACGGTGCATGACATGTCCTCCCCACACACACCAAGCAAAAGGGTTCACAAGAACACTAAAAATGTAAAAAGAATAACCAACACTTGTGACAACCCATGGTGACGATAGAAGATGAAAGCCTCATCAAGATGAGAGATACCAAGATGGCAAAAGCCTCATAGAGATAAGCATGAGGAAAATAATCTTCACCACACAAGAGTGCATCAAGATGCAACGAGATAAGACACACACTCAAGGCAAAAGCTTTCATGGAGCCACCAAAAAAACAAAAGAAAGACAAGGTGGACGTGAAAGAAAGGATATCATCTAGATATGCAACTTCTCTCAAGTGTATAAGATTCTAGGTAGACGAAATCATGATGATATATATCTACAAAGAAGGATGTACACCCGGAATAGTTACAACATGAAGGAACAAGATATCCAAAAGGAAGTCATAGATATACCAATAAAATATTTGCTTGGAATCAAAGCACATGGCTAGATATGGTCTTATTGTATATAAATGAATTCCTACCACACAACCATCCAATACATCACAACTAGCAACAAGAGATCATTGTTGGGATGCTTTGAGAAAGGAAACAAATATCACAAGAAAGAATGAATAACATGCCATGATACAACCTACACACGGTTGATGCAATAAATGGGTGCATGCAGTAGATGATGATACTTGTTACCGAGATAGCATTGGAAGGATGTAGTAGAAACCAATTGAAGGTAGAAAGTAGTTCATTGATCATCCTAGCTTGACTCCAATAAGCAAATGATGACAACACCTTCCTTTTGAATGAGCCGAGTATCCAATGCATCTCCAATTGTTCATAGAACAACAACACAAACAAAATGGTACCCAAACTCATTGGGACCAAAGGGTTAGAAGCATCAATACATAGGACAATCTCCACATAAATATGTGCAAATAGATATGAAAATGAATTTCATACACATCTCATCTGATTTGAAACTTGGTGGAGATTCCCCTATATATTGAGTCAAAGAAAGAAAGCATGCCAAATAAAATACATGAAGTAAAATGCATGCTCAAGACTTTCAAAACCCGAAACCAAAAGACAAAGAAATGCCAAGTGAAAAGGATACCAAATGAAGAAATCATCACTTGGAAGATATCATTAAAGATACATCAAGGAATGAGATATCCATTGATACACACTAAACTAAAGATGTAAAACTACCAAAGAGAGGATGGTTCCAAACAAACCAAGCTCTCAACAAAGTTTCATGATGGCACAAAGTACCAAAAAGAAATGGCTTGCCTTCCACCAAAACACACTTGATAAGGATCACAAGAAGAGTGTTCTAAAGAAAATAGGATAGCTCCCCCATGAGTTGTGCATTATATAGGATTTGCATCTGAATACGAAATGCATAAGGTGGGATCACCACTTTCACTATATCTAGAAAACACTAGACAAGAACAAGAAATAAACAAGATCCACAAGTGGTAGGGAAGACAACGGGAGTTGACACAAACCTTGGCAAGAGAAAAGGCAAATAAAAACAAAAGCCAAAATAAAGATGATCAACAAATTCTACCACACATAAGTGACTACCAATTGTCAAAGACAAGAAGTATTTGAAAATAAATCCCGGTGGTAGATAACGAGGACATCCAACATCATCTTCACAACAAACACAAGCAAATTGCAACTTGTAGAGCTAACATGTCACTTAGGAACAAGATAATTAATCATATCAACTCTAAGTGACAATATCTCAAATGTACACATTTTCTAGGCTTGTAATATGCACATAGCATATTACTCCCCCATAATGTGATACCAAAGAAAACTTAACAAGAGGCAATAAGAGGATCCAACGAGATATAATTAATGGACTATTTCGAATTTGAATTTCTCATGAGAAGACATACCACATAGCGACTAGATAATATTTAAATATCAATACTAGATGGTATTACTCATGTACACGTAATTATAGGATTGTGAGGTGTACAACCCACATCACTCCCCCATAATGGGATATTCCATTAATCTCTCACAAGAGCCAACTAGGGTACAAACAAGAAGCATAAAGGCTCAATGCACGACACACACGTACATGATGTGCAAACCAACACACACATACTTGATTGCTCAAGATAAGCAAGTTGGAATCTCAACATATACAAACACATGCAAGGAACAAAACCAAAACATGCAAGGGGGCAAGTAATTTCAATGTAAACAATTTAAGTACAAGTTACCGCAAGGAGGCACATTGGACATAAGATAGAAACTTGATAATCCAATTGACTTGGCTTGAGGCAATAAGAATGATGAAGTCTCCTTAATCCTTCATAATGTAGCCAAGTCTCCAATGCCCTCCAACAAAACCTATTGATCAAGTTTGAGCTTGTTGGTCCCCAACCAAGTTGGGTCCTAAGAGGTTAGTCACAATAGGCTTGGCTACCCAAATGGTTCTTTTCTTGACGCCACGTTGAGTACCAACAATTTTGGCAAACACATTGCCAACCTTATCCTTTACAAGAGAATAAATATCATCAATAATAATTGGGTTGGATAAGTTACCACTAGTGCATGAAGAAGCGACGTGACCTTTCTCATGACATAAGTAGCAACGTCTACTCTTCACTTTCTTCTCGCCTGATTTTTCCACAAGAGAAGCATTAACTTGAGTCTTCTTGGGAAGTGGCCTTTCTTGAACTTGAGGTTGAGCATGAGATTGAACTTGTGGCCTCTTCCCTTGTTGCTTGTCACTAATGGCCTTCTTCTTCAATGGGCAAGATCTAACATGATGCCCTTCAATTTTGCACTTGAAGCAAATACTCTTGGCCGAATTATTGACTTGTTCTTGGCCCTTCTTCTTGATTCTCTTGGACTTCTTCTTCTTATTGGAGTTGAATCCAAGTCCACCTTTGTCATTGGGGGATTTTTTCACATTCAAGATATTGTTGAGTGTGGCCTTCCCTTCATGATACTTTTCCAAGTCTTTCTTCAAAGAAGTGACTTGTGCCTTGAGCTCTTTGATTTCCTCTACATGATTAGTCTCAATACAAGCACTAGAGGAAGTATAAACTTCATCTGAGAGCAACAAGGCAAGGAAAGCAATTCATCACAAGATGTACCAATGTTATGCATGGATGAATCATGAGGACTAGCACAAGGCAATATAACATTTTGACTAAAAGTAGTGCTAGTATCCACATGAGGCTCACTTGATGTTACCTTAGCAATCATGGCCTCATGAGCTATCTTTAGCACATTATGGGATACTAGAAGATCATCATGAGAGCTTGAGAGCTTTTCATGGCTTTCTTCCAATTCCCCATAATTGATAGATAGCAACTCAAGTTGAGCCCGTAGCTCAACATTCTCCTTCAAAATGGATGCTTGACAAGAAATAGAGTTAGTAGCACAAGCATCATCATTGACAACAAGAGGAGAAGGCAACTTGGCAAGCTATTTCAAATAGGAAGCTTTAAGTTGAGCATGAGACTCAGTGAGTTCAATGAGCTCACTCTTAATGACCCTAGAGACATTTTCGAGGTGCTCAAAGTCCTCAAGGAGTCTAGCATGAGCAACTTCAAGCTTAACATTTTTAGTTTTGAAATCATTGGCCACCTCAATAACTCTATCATGAGATTCCCTCACTCTAGATATTCTAGAGCAAAAGTCTCCTCAAGAGATTCGGAGGTGGTTTGTTCATGTTCAAGAGCTTGAGATAGCTCCGCGATCTCATTTGCGTAATCATGCTCATGAGCTTCCATTTTCTCAATGGTGACCTCATGCTCCTCTAGATGAGATTCCAACTCCTCAATGTATTTCTTGCCATCAATGGCAATGGACATTATTTCCATGAAGTTGGAACGAGCAATTTTATTTTTATGAAGAGCTTTAAAAACTCATTTCCCCTTAGTTTTAAGGAGGCAACATTATCAATCTCTTCATCATTATACTCATCGCCATTAGCATCAACATCATCATCAAGAGACATATTGGGGTACAAAGAAGGAGGTACCTTTTACGCCTTAGCCATAAGGCAAAAAGCAATAGATGATGATGTAGGATCCCTTGAGGCACCATTAAACACCACATCTTGTTCCATGGAGTGTTCGGTTTCCTCTACATTGTTAGCACAACAATTCAAGGAAATAAATGCATTTTTATCATGGCAACAAGACATAGCAAGCATATCATCATGAGATTTAGTCAAGCAATTTCTACATGATATGCTAGGACTATCAACACAAGCATGTGAAACATTTGGAGTGCTCGAAGTGTTAAAGTCCACAGAAGGAGCATTGCAATAAGATAGTGATGAAGAGTCACCAACGATTAGCACACTATCATCATTGCAATGACCAACACTACTCACCATAGCATTACCTTGTGGCAATCCACATGTAGGTGAAGTAGAAGAAGTTGTGAAAGCAACGCGGCCGGAGGTGAAGGGAGAACAATCATCGCCACAAAACTTGGACACACCATATTTATCTTGAAGCTTCGTCCACAACTTATGAGCATCCAGAAACGGCATGAGTTGAAATATAACTATATTGCTCAAGCATCGAAAAGAACATTAGAAGCTTGAGCATTGAGATAAGAGTTTTTCTCATCCTCTAAAGATAATCTTTGGGGATCCTTTGGAGGAGAAAAACCCATATCTATAATTCGCTCTAAATTTGCGTCCATGACCCTAAAGAGATTAAGCATGCGAATTACCCAAACATCAAAATTTGTGCCATCGAAACTAAGAGTGTCAGAGAATCCTAATCCCCTAGTCGACATCTTTACTCTCTAGGCGGTTAAGCCTAACAAGGAGAGACGAGGCTCTGATACCAATTGAAAGATCGTGGATGTCGCCTAGAGGGGGGCGTGAATAGGCGTTTAAAAATAATTATGGTAGAGGCTTGAACAAATGCGGAATAAACCTAACGGTTAATTTGTCAAGCACAAAACCTACAACAACTAGGCTCACCTATGTGCACCAACAACTTATGCTAAGCAAGATAAGCAACTATGTGATAGCAAGATATATGACAAAGAACAATATGGTATCACAAGGTAAAGTGCATAAGTAAAGGGCTCGGGTAAGAGATAACCGAGGCACTCGGAGACGACGATGTATCCCGAAGTTCACACCCTTGCAGATGCTAATCTCCGTTTGGAGCCGTGTGGAGGCACAATGCTCCCCAAGAAGCCACTAGGGCCACCGTAATATCCTCATGCCCTCGCACAATGCAAGATGCCGTGATTCCACTAAGGGACCCTTGAGGGCAGTCACCGAACCCCTACAAATGGCAACCCTTGGGGGCGGTCACCTAACCCGTACACTTTGGCAACCCTTCGGGGCGGTCATCGGTACCCGTCAAATTGCTAGGGGCAATCTCCAGAACCTAATTGGAGACCCCGACGCTTGCGCGGAGCTTTACACCACAATGATTGAGCTTCGAACAACACCAACCGTCTAGGGCGCCAAGGCACCCAAGAGGAGCAAGCTCTAGGGTGTCCAAACACCCTAGAGTAACAAGCTCAAGGGTACCAAGCACCCAAGAGTAATAAGCTTCTCAACTTGTAACTTCCACGTATCACGTGGAGAACTCAAACCGATGCACCAAATGCAATGGCAAGGGCACACGGAGTGCCCAAGTCCTTCTCTCCCAAATCCCACCAAAGCAACTAATGCTAGGGAGGAAAATGAGAGGAAGAACGAAAGAAGAACACAAAGAAATCCAAGATCTAGATCCAAGGGGTTCCCCTCACTTAGAGGAGAAAGTGATTAGTGGAAACGTGGATCTAGATCTCCTCTCTCTTTTCCCTCAAGAACTAGCAAGAATCATTGGAGGGATTGAGAGTTAGCAAGCTCAAAGAAGGTCAGCAATGGAGGAAGAACACGAGCTTAAGAGATAAGGTTCAATGGGAAAGAAGACCCTCTTTTATAGGTGGGAAAAATCCAACCGTTATGCTCACAGCCCGCACAGAGTGGTACTACCGCTCCAAGGAGCGGTACTACCGCTAGGGCGGTAGTACCCCTTTGAAAAACAACAGCGAAGAGGCAAAAGGCGAGTAGAACCGCCGGAGCGGTACTACCGCTCATCCTCACGGTACTACCACTCGACCTCACGGTACTACCGCAAATGGTAGCGGTACTACTGCTTGCGAGCGGTACTAAAAATACATCCGTGCCTACCACCGCTGGACCCAAGGACAAGTTTTTGGTCCGGAGCGGTACTACGCTGTAGGAGCCGTGGTAGTAAAAAATTACATCCGCTTCAATTCGCGGTAGTACCCCTGCAGCCTTTTCAGAACACCAAAACTGCCACAACTTTTGCAAACGGACTCCAAATTCGATGAAACCAAGTTTGTTAGAAAGCTAACGACATGGGCTTACACAATCTTGATAGAAATATCAATAAGAAGAAAATGGGAAAAGGCCCATAAGAAAATGGTGAGAACCCTTCCTCGGATAAGACCGGTAAAACCTCCAACACCGAAAACATCATAGAAGACGCATGCGAACTCCGTTTTCGATGAACTAAAGCTTGTCATCAAGATGACCATAAGATTTAAAACTCACAACGAGAACCAAACAAGAACAAAGAAACATGATGCAAGGATGCAATGGTTTGAGCTCTCTACTAACGATACGATCAAGCTACCAACTTGAGAGCCCCCCTTGATAGTAGGGCAAATGATCCTATAACCCGGTCTCCAACTACCACCACAAGACCGGTAAAATAGAAACCTATCAAGGGCAAACCTTTGCCTTGCACATGGTCCACTTGAGCTAGATGATGACGATCTTGACTCCCTCAAGTTGGACCACCTTTCTTGATTGCGTTGGCTCGATGAAGACTAAATGATTGCTCCCCCATAGTCCACTATGGGTGAGCCACTCTTAGGCACATATTCACAAGTCCATTAACACCACAATGGATGGCAAGATTCAAGCACTTGATCTCTTCGTGATGCTCCACTTGAACTTGCACATGGCAATCTTGATGACGATGACCACTTGATGTCATCCTTTCCATGGGTTGTATGATATCTTCCTCTTGACGCAAGCCCATGGACACGTACCTACCCCACATAGAACTCTCACATAGACCATGAGTTAGTACACAAAGTGAAATGGATAATGCTTACCATACCATGGGATCACTTGATCCCTCTCGGTACATCTTCTACGCTTTGTGAGTTGATCAACTTGATTCACTCTTGACTTAGTCTTGATCAACCTTGAATCTTTCCAACTCTCTTCATTTAGATGATGTCTTCAAAGTAAACATGAATAATCACACAATCTTCTTCTTCAAGACATGCTTGCAATAAGCTCAACACTCACATGACCAATCTTTGGATAATTCCTTAATAGCACCTTGGTCAAATCATAAACTCCTTGAAACCAACACATGGACTTCAAGAAAAGCCTATGGACAAATCCTTCAAATATAACTCAAGACAACCATTAGTCCATAGATATTGTCATCAATTACCAAAACCAAACATGGGACACCGCATGTTCTTTCAACATAGTAGAAGGCTCCAAAGGGAGTAATAAAGGATGTCTTCTCGTAATCCTTAACTGCCATCTTGATCTGATGATAACCAGAGTAAGCATCCAAAAAACTCAAATGCTCACAACCCGCCGTAGCATCAATGATTTGATCAATACGAGGGAGAGCAAAAGGATCATCCAGAAAAGCCTTGTTTAAGTCCGTGTAATTCACGCACATACGCCAAGTGCCATTCTTCTTAAGCACCAGCACCGGATTAGCCAACCACTCAGGATGAAAGACTTCAACAATGAACCCAGCCGCCAACCCAGTCGGACCACTTCTTCACCAGTGGCCTTACACCTTTCCTCATTGAAGCGATGAAGGAATTGTTTGACCGGCTTAAACTTCGGATCAATATTTAGAGTGTGCTCAGCGAGTTCCCTCGGTACACCCGGCATGTCAAAAGGTTTCCATGCAAAGATGTCCCGACTCTCAAGGATGAACTCGATGAGTGCGCTTTCCTATTTTGTGTGCATGTTAGCACTGATATTGAACTGTTTGGATGAATCGCCAGGAACAAAGTCAACTAGCTTAGTGTAATCGGCCGACTTAAACTTCAACACTGGATCATGCTCTGTAGTTGGCTTTTTCAAAGACATCATATCCGCCGGATCAACATTGTCTTTGTAAAACTTCAACTCCTCGTTGCACAGACAGACTCAGCATAAGCAGCATCACCTTCTTCACACTCCAAAGCTATTTTCCCGCTTCCATGCACCGTGATGGTTCCCTTGTAACCCGGCATCTTGAGCTGCAAATAAACATCACAAGGTCGTGTCATGAACTTAGCATAAGCCGGCCGGCCAAATAGAGCGTGGTACGGGCTTCTGATCTTGACCACTTCAAAGGTTAACTTCTCGGCCCTGGAATCGTGCTCATCTCCAAAGGCCACTTCCAGCTCAATCTTGCGTACAGGGTACACCGACTTACCAGGCACCACTCCATGGAAAACAGTATTGGATGGCTTAAGATTTTTATTGGTTAACACCATGCGATGGAAAGTATCATAATAAAGGATATTAATGCTGCTACCTCCATCCATGAGTACCTTAGTGAACTTGTATCCACCAACTTGAGGCGCCACCACCAAAGCCAAGTGACCCGGGTTATCGACCCAAAGCCGGTGATCCGCTTGACTCCACATAATGGGCTGCTCAGACCATCGCAAGTAATGGGGAACTATCGGCTCAACGGCGTTCACAGCCCTCTTATGAAGCTTCTGGTCCCGCTTGCATAGACTTGTGGTGAAGACGTGGTACTGCCCGCTATTCAACTGCTTTGGGTGACTTTGATATCAAGACTGCTGCTGACCCCCTTGACTGGATTGTTGATTGTAATTATCCTGATTACATTAGGTAAAACCACCCTGATTACTTTGATGGTGTTGGTGACCCTAAAAGCCATAATTAAAACCGCCACCTCCATAACCCGGGCCATGAAAACCGCCGCCACCAGAACCTGAGTCACCGCCTGGCCCATGGTTGTTTTGGAATAAATTAGAATTTTTTAAAGCCCTCATGATTGTACAATCTTTCCAAACGTGAGTGGATGGCCTCTCCTTTGTACCATGCTTTGGACAGGGCTCATTCAGCAAGTGCTCAAGAGTGGGACCTGATCCATCTGTCCGAGGAGGCAGCCTCCCCTTACGACGCTGACCATTGTTCTGCGTATTGGTATTAGCTACAAAATCCGAGTTACCATCAGCCTTGCGCTTGCTGTTGCCCCCCTGACTCGCCGGGTTATGCTGCGGACCCTTAGCGTTGCCACTCTTCTTTCCCTTTCCCGTCTTTTCATCATCAGACTCAGGGTCCTTGGCACCATCAGAGTTGGCATATTTAATTAGAGCCGCCATCAGCTGCCCCATATCATTGCAATCGCGTTTAAGCGGCCCTAGTTTCCGCTTAAGAGGCAAGAAACGGCAATTTTTCTCCAGCATCAGGACTGCAGAGCCGGCATTCATGTTATCAGATGAGTGTATAATAGCCTTGACCCGGCGCACCCAATGGGTCGTTGATTCACCCTCCTCTTGGGCGCAAGCAGATAAATCCACAATCGACATGGGTTGTTTGCATGTATCTCTAAAGTTTTGGATAAACCGGGCCTTCAGTTCACCCCATGACCCGATGGAGTTGGCAGGCAGCCCTTTTAACCAAGTACGGTCCATCCCATCCAGCATCATGGTGAAGTATTTAGCACACGCGGCATCGCTGACCTCCAACAGTTCGATGGCCATCTCATAACTCGCAATCCACGCCTTAAGGGGTAAATCGGCTGTGTAGTTAGGCACCTTACGAGGTCCTTTGAAATCCTTGGGCAAACGCTCATTACGCAGAGCCGACACCAAACAGGGTACACCAGTAGTTCTAGAGGTCACGCCTGCCTCCAGTGAAGCCATTGGATAAACCGGAAGGGGCTGGTGAGCCGCCCGCTGAGTCGCCTACTCAGCCTCATGACGCACTCTGTCCCGATCGACCAAGTCATGAGCTCCATCATGCGCCGGATCATGCCCACGTGGCTGGTTACGGTGATGTTCATTGCTTGAAAGGGCCGGCGAGTCCATGTGTCTGCTATAACTCCGGCTTTGGGCGAGGGGTCGAATGAATCTTATCCCGACTGTAAGAATATGCATCCTGCTGCACCAATGCAGTTTGAAGAAGCTCCCTAGCCCTTCGTGTTTCAACCGCCGTTGGAGAGTCGCCATTTATTGCGAGAGCCGCCAGTCGTGTCGCCACAGCGATCATGTTATCCAAAGGGTTGGAACAATGACCCGGTGGTGTTGGCACATGCTGAGGCGGAGTATTATTCAAACGAGGTGGCTCCGTCACGCGTGGCTGAACCGGCGTTCCGGCCCCAGGTGCTGCAACCCGGTTTGTCTGCGGCAGGTTACTAATCCCCGCTCCAGGCATGCAAAAGAGGTTATCGCCTCGTAAACCGGAGGTAGACGAGACTTGTGCCTCCTCCTAATGATTTCATTTGAAGCGTTTTGATCCATCGTAAGTCGGAAAGCCTCTGACTGAATCCGCTGGGCCTGAGCATCCAGGGCAGCCCGCTCTGCGGCTATCCTGACGCACTCTGCTGCCAGGTCTTCCTTGGCTAGTGCTACCTCATCACGTAACTTTGCAATCTCTGCACTATGCTGAGCTTGATTCGCCGGGTTGACCTCTGCTGTCAACAGATCTGTTAGCTTATCCATTAAATCCGTCAAAACCTGAGCCGACGGGCCCACAGGGCCTCCTGCCCCGGCCGCCGTCGTCGCTGCTGACCCGGAAATCATTGCCGCTACAGTTGAAGAGTTCTGACCAGTCTGTGTACCGGCCATGAAAATCCCGACCCTATTCGGCGGCTCATAGGGGTCCGGAATACTGTCGCCATCGGAAAAGCCCCCAAGCCTGCCATCTTGCAGTTGATACAATGAAGTTGTCTCGCCTGTGGACGACTCACCATCAGAATAGATGACCGTCTCACTGCCAGACATAGATCCTTCATCAAATTCCGCTCCATGGATGAATCCCACTAAGGCACATTTCACGGCGGGGTGAGCTCGGGCGGGTCTTGCACGTTGAGCCGTCTCGATGATGTCAGTGCAGATGTTCGGCTTAGAGCCCAGCTCACCGATCTTGCCGATGAAGACGTGGATTCCGTCGAAGGGGACCCGGTACCCGTACTCGATTGAGCCGGCCTCAGGGGCCCAGCCTGCATCGTTGATGTAGAGCTTGCCGCGACGACTCTTAGTCATCTGGCCCATAGCGTATTCCTTGATCCCTTCGAAGCTGCCCTTTAAGAATTCGAAACCACCGTGCGCTGGCCCCACGATGGGCGCCAACTATCATGGAATAGTCACGGCAGATGTCCTAGTGTGAGGACTTAGTCGTGGAGCCATCACAACTAGGTTAGCTTAAAGGGGTTAAACGGGACAAATGATACAGAAGTTTATACTGGTTCGGCCCCTTGTGGTGATGATAAAGGCCTACTCCAGTTTGAGGTGGTATTGCTTATGTCCCAATTACCAGGGAGCGAATCCGCTTGACCTAGCTTTCAATCTGTTGTTTCTTGCCTTGAACCGCCGCCGGTTCGTCCCTTTATATACACAGGTTGACGTCCAGTGGCTCACGGAGTCCCGTCCAGCTTATAGACAACGTGTCCATCTCGATGACTATCTATACATGCCTTACAATACAAGTCTTACACAGTTACATATATGGTGGTTTACTTCTACGGGCCTTAAGTCGCCCTTGAGCCTTGGGCCCTTGCTTGTGAACCGCCATCTTCAATATCCTCGTGGGCTTCATATCATGAATCGCATAGGTATAACCCGGCCTCACCTGGGCGGGTCATACCTAATAGTTATATCCCAACACCCATGATCTGATTAATTCCACACTATGTGGACTTTGAGTAATAAAGCTTGGTTTAACCCTAAAAAAGTAAATCAAGTTTTTTTCAAAACGGTGATTTCTCATTTCGAAACGGAAGTAAATCAAGTTATCATTTCGCAGCACGATGAAACGGTGCAGCATGCAAAAACCATACCATCATAGTCATGTAATCGGTGGACGAAGCCCACATGCAGCCTGTTGCATCACGCTGGTCCATCGAAGCAAGTTGGGAAGTGCACAATCTGAACACATGGAACTGACGGAAGACCCGAAACATAAAACAGGCAGATGCAAAGATACTACATTACCTGAATCAACTACTACCAGGATGGACCACGGGCTCATCTCAATACTTGTAGTAGAGTGGTAGTAGTGGTCTAGAAGAGATGAACCAATCGCCGTCGGCGGCGGCTCAATCAGCGCCACCGCCACCGGCTGCTGCAACTGCAACCGCAAAGAAAAGTATCGACAGGACCACCACCGCAGTCAGTGGTTGTCAACTTGTCATGGCAGCCGTATGTAGATGATGGACCTGAGCAGTAGATGGAGGTACCATGGGGATGATGCGATTCATGACATGGCGATGCATCCGCTGCAGGACTTCGGATGATGCCGGCAGGTCGTCCTTGTCACCGGGCGGCGACCGCAGCCCGCAGAGGCAACCCACATGGCCAGGAACGCGACGGTGGTGACCCTTGACGCGGATGTGCAGGTGGCCATACACCATGGTAGTCACTTGTCGTGCTCTTCCTGAGAAAGCTCTGGCTCTCGGCTTCACTCAGCTCAACCGACTCTCACTGCAGAGCTACAACTGTCCGGGTGGCTTGAGAGCGATATAGACAGATAAACTGGGGCACACACCAGTTGAATTTTCAATTTCCCTGTGATGATCTGATCGCCGGAAATATCCTACTGCACAGGTTGTTGCCCTGGGATGGATCAAGGCACTGATTGGACTGCTCGGCGTCAACTGTTAACATGGGACTGCCCCAGGAGTACATGTGCATGCACCAACCATCTGTTTTATTCTGAAGGCTAAAAGCTGTTGAGCGGGTGGTTACAATTCGCCCAGGGGATAGGTTGCAACCATGCACTGACAACGCAGAAGGAAGAGTTCATCAGGCGGCGCAATCTCGTGGCGTCGGCGTCGACTGGTATGCAGATCACCATGTGACTCCTGAGTACACGCCCCAATCAGCGGTTCTGAGAGCTACAGATTGCTGGATGATTGGGACACAATTGGTCCCAGTTAAATGAGCTACACCATCAGATAGGGCTACCAAGTGCCAAGTGCCAAGTGCGAACAAATGGTATGTCAAATCCTGAACCAAATGTGACTTTTTACCCGATGGACAGGCATCGAAGCATTCAAATCAGTGGCCAGTGCATTGCGGTGATCTAACGTCGCCCTCAGCCGATCAATGATGAACTTGAGAGGCAAAAGGAACAGCAGCCTATCAGGTTACCGGCATCACTTCCAACTTTTCGTAGGACGCTGCTCACAAGCAGAACAAACAAGCGAGGTGCAAAGACTAGATGTTCCCAATCCCACGTTACAGATAAGGCATATCTCAATCAGTAGCATAATTACCTAACGAGTACTGTTACCTAATCAGTAGCATAATAACAGGCTAGACGTTTCATCCCTCAAGCTTAACAAGAAAATGAGGAACTAGTTGATCCTATAAGCAGCCCATTCCACAAAGTGACCAAATGGATCAAATCAGGCTAACAATGCATGTCAGCAGTCTCATGAACAACAAAATGGCATAAACTAACCTCCCTACAGCAAACACAACATGAGTATTCAAAAAACATAACTTTGATAGGTCCACAACAAACTTGAATATTATCCATAACAGAGAAAAACAAAAGGATAACCTATTTAGTTAAATAAGTATGCAAATATTAACTCATTCAGTAACCTCCACTTAATTTTGTTGGTCAGGCTGTAAACAATGATTCCTTAAGTGGTAACGAGTAAATAAGAATTGCCAAATTTCAGGTAGGATGACTTCACATTACTACAGAAATAATATCTCTAGAAGCCATGTTTCAGATATTGCCACTGCTTATTACCTGGAATAAATTTCAGCACTGCATGAATCCGAGATGTAGGAAAGTTGCTCGATTTCTAGCATAGAACATATCACTTTGAAACAATCTTCAGATGTTCATTCAGCATCAGTTACCTGGGAACAAATGCCTTCCAATTCTACAAAAGAGAATAATTCCAGGTCAATGTTCTTTCTATTCTACGTCAGAGTAATTCCCGTTATCCCATTGGATATGGCTACGTCGCTTTTACTAAAGAATCTAAGGTAACTTCAAATGTGACCTGTTTCTGACACTCATTTCATCCAAATTATGAACAGTGATGATCTGCTGACTTACACACATTTTCCTATATATAGTGCCACAAAATGGAGAACACAGAATAATACGAGTTCTTCTAACCTCAAGCTGGCGGTGTGCCATCTGATGCCAATAAGCTTAAATAAGCAGAAAAGAGACGGGCACATCTAAAAATTTGATGACAGACCTGTATGTATGCTTATGTCACGAATAAATGGTCAGTTCAAAAATGCTGCTGGTAAAATCACCAGCATAAACACACATGTGTAGCCAATAAAATGATGGTGTTCAACTGACCCCAAAATCACAATCCAGCAAAGTAACAACATTCTCTTCATAATTTGTTGTGTCCGTAAATTTATATGCTTCACTGCTTCAGCCATTTCAGAAACACAAAACTAGTTCATTGGAGGGGGGATTGAATGAAACAGGATTTGGATGATATGCAGTAGTTATACTTGGGCACACCATTTGCACATGTACTACGGTTTCACATTCGAAAGAGTAAATGTATGCAGAGAACTTCCCCAAAACCATGTTATTGTAAAGCAACATACTGAATGTAAATCAAAAATTCCCTACAATTTCTAGCACTGTTAATCATTTTTCTGAGCATGAACAACGATTTTAGCTGCCCAGAACTATGACATCTAGCACTAATAATCATTTTCATGAGCATGGTCAATGATTTTAGCTGCCCATAATGTTCCAAGAATTATGTGAATACTGCAGCATATATGGCATGAAATATACTGGTTGCCAGACAGGCATTAAAATCCTTCCTGTCTTTACAATGTTTGAATAAGATACCGATTTTGTTTCTGCAAGTAATGATGCTTATGTGACCATAAGATGAGGAATACCCTTCTCACAGTAAACATCAACCAGTCAATCATAGATCAATGCACAGGGAAGCAACATCCATCTCACACAGAAAAGCTGAGGTTACAATAAATTAAACCACACAAGAGGAACTCTGGAATTTTCAATATGCATATCTTACATAATGTATAAGCAACAGCATATCATATCAGGTTCAGTTTTTTAGTATTGTATTGACAATAGGTAACATTGCAAACAAGGCAAAAATGGACGACTAAGTATAGTAGGATTACTATAGTGAAAGTTATCAATAAAATATTAATACACTGGATGCAAATAAGAAGCAACGACGAGAATGATGCAACTTGCGTAGTAATAACACAGCAGATTGTCCTGCTACTGATGTAGTGCGCCAAATTCGACACATGTGCACACACAAAAACATAGGTTAAGTTAACGCTCGAAAGTACAATAATAAGATAATAAAATACTATGATTAAAAACTTAAAGAACAGAACCAATGTTCAACTGTCTTGAAGGAAAACAGTAATCAACAGCGGCACTATAGACAAGTTAAGAAGGTTGAATTGATTAATCAGCCTGTATATATCAGGGAAGATAGGTTACTTTGAAGCTCCACCTACAGACACTACATTAAACTGGTGCAAGCTTATGACATTCTAGCATACAGAATTTACAAGACCTTCCTGGTATCAGGGGTGAATCACAAATCTCACACAAGTCCATGTCTAAAACTGACATCTCCTGCATCGCCACTGGAATCTAAACCTACAGGTGAATCATACCACTTGGGCCCAGAGTAGAATCCGTCTATTTGTATGCCTAACAAGCTTGAGTCAGTTACCATGGTATCATCATGCATCAATGGCTTAATAATCTTGGAATCCTCGCCACCATCTTCATCCCCACAGTTAAGAATACTCTTTTCATCAAAGTCACCAACATTCTCCTTCAGCATCCACTTATCACACTTTGGGCTATCACCCATTAGCATCTTCCTGTCCTCGCACTCTGCTGCCATTCTATCCCATGAGACGATGGGCCCAAGGCTTGAACCAAAATCAGTATCATCGTCATCAAGCATGTCATCCTCCTTGCAGAATGCACCATCGTGATGATCTAAATGGTGCGACACATCACCAGTCGCCCATCCCCCGACCTCATTGCCCATCATCAATGTCTCCTCTGGCTGGTAAGTGTTGCCATCCAAATTAAACTTCCTAATCCTGTGCAACACCTCAGATAGCTCATTGGAAAGAGAACCCAATAGCTCTGGGTGCATCTTAGCCACCTTCCCTTCTAGGGAGACCACCTCTGCTCTGAGTTCCCGGACTTGTTGCAAGACTGCCTGATGCGAGTCATCAATGTCAACATCTACATCCCCCTTAATTGTAAAGCTAGGCTCACCTTCCTCATTGATGTCATAAATGTCTGGATCAAACTCAAATGTCCCCTGATGCCCAACTAACCTGTGAACAATCCGAGCACTGCCATCAAGTGGCCCGGGCTCATGACCTGAGTGCACGGCATAAAGCTTGAACACTGCAGTGCCCTCTTCTTGATATACAAAACTCTTGTCTTTCTCGTTATAATTGGCTATGGGCACAATAGCCCTGATACGGAACCCACAGCCACACCTCTTGGATTGGTATGGCTCCCGCTTCAGCCCCCGTGGCTTCTTCGCCTCAGAGGCACTGGCTGAAGAGGACACAGTATTCCCACTACTTGAAGTTGGCACTCCAGCACGATGGCATGCATAATCCTTCACCTCGGCCATGAATGGCTTATACCTTATATACTTCTGCCTAATACAGAGGACCACCTTGTGCTTGGCAGCCAGCTGCTGTAGCCGGCGCGGCACGTCTCGTGCCGGCACATCCAGCGTCTCCGTATATTCAAACCTGCGCCGCCGCTTGCCTCGTCCTGGCGATGAGATAGCAGAATCAGGCTGTCCAGCAGGTGCAGCCTTACAAACAGGGCACGCAGCAACACATACCCTGACAAATGATTCGGGAATACCATAGAATTTGGCTCCCACAGTCCAGGCCTGCCTGATACGCTCAACGGTGTCCTTGAGGCCGAGGTGGCGGAGAAGGTCCGGGTCCGCGTGCGCCTCCGATACTATGTCCAGCCACTGGCCGACATGGGAGACGCGCTGCGCGGGGTTGGACTTGAAGTGGAGGTGGCGGCCGTCGGCCGAGGCGGCGAGCTTGTCCTGGATGCGCTTCCACGCGGTGAGGTAGGCGGTGTCCTCGTTCCGGTCCTTCCAGACCGCCCGCCAGGAGGCGAGCACGGAGGGGGAGGTGGCGGCGCGGACCTCCTCGGCGACGGCGGGGCGGCCGGCGAGGATGCAGCGCAGCATGAGCGCGTGCGAGGCGGCGGTGAAGGTGTAGAACTGCGAGGAGATGTGCGGCGTCGGGTCGACGGGCGGCAGCGCGAGCGAGGAGGCGACGGGGTCCCCCGGGCTAGGGTTCGGGCCGCCGGGGATTTGGATCAGCGCCTCGTCGTCGGCGTCGACGTGGAGGAGGTAGCTGCAGGGGCTGGGGTTCGGGGAGCCGGGGTCCGGGTCCGGCGGGTGGTGGGATTTGAGGTAGGAGGAGGAGGAGGGGAGGAGGGGATTCATGGGGGCGACGGTGGGGGATGGCGACGAGGAGGTCTTCGGCATATCCGCGGATTTTTTTTTAATTTCTCTCTTCCAATTTCACTGCGCCTGCTGTTCGTTATATATATATATCTGCCTCTAGTCTCCGGTTGTTATGTTATCGGCTGCGCGTCACCGGGACTATCTGAGCTTGTGTCACCGCAGCTGGGCCCAACCGAGGAACACGTGAACCGAGCCTCTCTGTCAGTGACTCTGGTGGGTTTGGTTTGAGTTAATTTTTCTTAGTACTGGCTCTGCTCGGCTGTTCGGAGAGGGACGACTCATCTAACGATACCATGGGAACACTGCAGGCGGGCCATACCTCTGCGTCTCTCTACTCTCGCTAGTGGTCTACCGGTATGGAAACCTACTGATGGAGCCGGTAGTTCGCTGGATTTTCCTTTCAAAAAAAAAAAAGTTCGCTGGATTTTGGATTTTGTACGGCTCTGGTCACTGGGTCCCATCACACAACCCATGTGTCCGTCTCTATCGTATACTATTAAGGCCGAGTTCATTCGGCCGATTCTCCCATAAAATCTCGAGAATCGACCTTCCATCCAGCTTGGAGAAGCTGGATGAAGAGTCGATTCTCAAGATTCTGGATGAATCGCCCAAAAGAACTCGGCCTAAGGCCTTGGGCCAAAATCGATGCCAAATCCATTTTTGACACAGATGCCCCATTGTGCAGGCGGTGCCATATGAAAATTTGCGGGCATCGAAACACCTACTTGCTTCGATGCTAAATTCACCCAAGTAATTAAAAAAAATCCATTTCAGGGTCTAGCTCTCTTGATTTCACACGTGAAGCAATAGCCATGAATTGTACCTTCGCTTCAGTCCATCGTCTCTGGTGAGCTCTTTGTCGCATGTCGCCGCCGCTGGACTTTGCACGACAACGGTGTGCAGCCCGCCGGTCTCCTAGGCTCTACCGCCTCCCGCTTCGCATGGCCCTGCCTTCGGTCACGAGATCAGGCCGCCCGCGACCACCAACCTCTGGTTGCGACCTTCGTCCCCAGATGTGAGCTACACCCACCTGCGAGCACGCCCCTGGGCGGCCCGATACCGGCAACCTCCATTGCAAGGTCGCCCCACTCAACCTCCCCCTGGTGATGGCCCGCCTAATTCCTCCACCACAGAACCTCCATCTGACATGGATTTAATGGGCGGATGTTGAATCAAGAAGAGGATGTGAGGAAGGAGATGGATCGACTTGAGATTGGGATTTTTTGCCATGCGGTCTGTAAAAGGATGCAGAGGAAGTGGGGAAAAGGCCATGCGAAGGAGACGCTGATAGGGCTTTTTAATGAGGGAGAGCAAGACTCTGGTAGTTGGGTTGATTGGTTTGTTTATGCATGCGGGCTTGTGTGCATAGCGGTGCTAAATTATATCACGTTGTGAGAGCGGGCCAAAAGTTGTTCGTCTGGCATCGACGCGTATGTGGCATGCTTTTCAGTAACATGGCACCGAATACATAGTGGAAGGCCTAAGTGTAGAAATGAGTGTTACACGTAGAGTCCTATCTAAGAATTGTCCAATACCCTTAAGAATTTAACTTTCAATTCCAAGAATAAGGTTCCCTTAGAAAAAATCAAGAAAGAGAAATTCTCATCTTTAACGACCAAAAGAACGAAACATTAAAAATCATGTACCCATCACCTTCACGTGAGTAGTTTAATCACATATCTGCATTTTTTACCGTTATACTCTCTCGCGGCTTGCGGCTATGTAAAATTGGAATTCTCTTAACATTGAAAAATCCAGACTTTCAAAACTATTTCTTTAGATTGGACACTTGAATTGTTAAAAAAAAGTTACTTCCATAATGCGAGATTGTATAGAGATGCGACAATACAATTTAATTGTCAAAAATGCCTTAGCAACCCCATCTTACTTATGAATTTTGCCCATATCTCCATATGGTGTGTCTTGTCAAAAGATTTCATTATCCACTTGGCAAAACTTGTTTCCTAAATTTTCGTTCGCCTATATTTATTAATTTACTATATGATACCAAGAAATGTGAAATGTGTTTCCATTGTTCCTTAATCACTATAGTGTTAATTTCGACAAATTACAACAAGAGTAGTCTAGTGGCGGTCTTTCCAATCGCCCTACATATCTACCATATGCACTATCGTCGTCCCTCTCAATATTATCAACCATCTCCTCCACATGCCCCTTTCATTTCCACAAAATTCTAGAATCTTAAAGCAAGTCCAATCATAGCCCCAGAGTTCTCCATCCCACATACTCCTTTTTGGGAACCTTCCTAATTTGAGGGACCCATATTTTACTTGGTACTCTAACCATAGCCCCCAGCCTCTCTCTCTCTCTCTCTCTCTCTCTCTCTCTCTCTC
>NC_041387.1:479848955-479895533 GCF_002162155.2 Triticum dicoccoides
TCTCTTTGAAAATAGGAAAAAGAGGGCATCTCTCGATGAGCTCTATGTGTCGGTGCTAAAACCGACGGATCTCGGGTAGGGGGTCTCGAGATGACGATCTGGGCACGATGATAACATGAAGTAAGGAGACACGTGATACGGCTCCGTCGTATCTATAATTTTTTATTGTTTTATGCCAATATTCTACAACTTTCATATACTTTTGGCAATTTTTTACAGTATTTTTGGGACTAACATATTGATCTAGTGCCCAGTGCCAGTTCCTGTTTGTTGCATGTTTTTTGTTTCGCAGAATATCCATATCAAACGGAGTCCGAACGCGATAAAAACTTACGAAGATTTTTTGGAATATATGTGATTTTTGGGAAAAAGAATCAATGCGAAACGATGCCCGAGGGGCCCACAAGCCCTAGGGCGCGCCCCCTACCCTAGTCGCGCCTGGAAGGCTTGTGGCCACCCCGTAAGGCGGTTGGTGCCCTTCTTTCGCAGCAAGAAAGCTAATATCCAGATAAAAATCGTGTTAAAATTTCAGCCCAATCAAAGTTATGGATCTCCAGGAATTTAAGAAACGGTGAAAGGCCAGAAAACAGGAGCGCGGAAACATAAGAGAACACAGAGAGAGGGATCCAATCTCTGAGGGGCTCCCACCCCTCCGCCATCATGGAGGCCATGGACCAGAGGGGAAACCCTTCTCCCATCTAGGGGGAGGTCAAGGAAGAAGAAGAAGAAGAAGGAGGGGGCTCTCTCCCCTCTCTCCCGGTGGCGCCGGAACGCCGCCGGGGCCATCATCGTGACGACGATCTATAGCAACAACTTCGCCGCCATCATCACCAACTCTCTCCCCCTCTATGCATCGGTGTAACACCCCTTCTCCCCGTTGTAATCTCTACTTAAACATGGTGCCTCAACACTATATTTTATTTCCCAATGATGTATGGCCTTCCTATTGAAGGAAATATGCCCTAGAGGCAATAATAAAGTTGTTATTTATATTTCCTTATACCATGATAAAAATTTATTATTCATGCTAGAATTGTATTAACTGGAAACTTGATACATGTGTGGATACATAGACAAAACACGGTGTCCCTAGTATGCCTCTACTAGACTAGCTCGTTAATCAAAGATGGTTAAGTTTCCTAACCATAGACATGTGTTGTCATTTGATGAACGGGATCACATCATTAGGAGAATGATGTGATGGACAAGACCCATCTGTTAGCTTAGCATAATGATCGTTAAGTTTTATTGCTATTGCTTTCTTCATGACTTATACATATTCCTTTGACTATGAGATTATGCAACTCCCGAATACCGAAGGAATACCTTGTGCGCTATCAAACGTCAGAATGTAACGGGTGATTATAAATATGCTCTACATGTATCTCTGAATGTGTTTTGTTGGGTTGGCATAGATCAAGATTAGGATTTGTCACTCCGAGTATCGGAGAGGTATCTCTGGGCCCTCTCGGTAATGCACATCATGATAAGCCTTGCAAGCAATGTGACTAATGAGTTAGTTGCGAGATGATGCATTATGGAATGAGTAAAGAGACTTGCAGGTAACGAGATTGAACTAGGTATGAAGATACCGACGATTGAATCTCAGGCAAGTAACATACCGATGATAAAGGGAATAACGTGTGTTGTCATTATGGTTTGACTGATAAAGATCTTCGTAGAATATGTAGGAACCAATATGGCATCCAGGTTCCGCTATTGGTTATTGACCGGAGAAGTGTCT
The DNA here is from genome assembly GCF_002162155.2 of Triticum dicoccoides. Classification (NCBI taxonomy): domain Eukaryota; kingdom Viridiplantae; phylum Streptophyta; class Magnoliopsida; order Poales; family Poaceae; genus Triticum; species Triticum dicoccoides. The sequence goes on from NC_041387.1 coordinate 479,850,700, forward strand.
CGGTCATGTCTACATAGTTCTCGAACCCGTAGGGTCCGCATGCTTAACGTTCGATGACGATTTGTATTATATGAGTTATGTGTTTTGGTGACCGAAAGTTGTTCGGAGTCCCGGATGAGATCATGGACATGACGAGGAGTCTCAAAATGGTCGAGAGGTAAAGATTGATATATTGGAAGGTAGTATTCGGACATCGAAAGTGTTCTGGAATGTATCAGGTACGTATTGGAGTACCGGGGGGGGGGGTACCGGAACCCCCCGGGGGAAGATATGGGCCATAGGAGGAAAGCACACTAGTCCACAAAGGGGTGGCGCGTCCCCCACCAGGGAGGAGTCCAAATTGGACAAGGGGAGGGGGCTGCGCTGCCCTTTCCTTCTCCCCCTCTCTCTCCTTCCCCCTTTCCCCCTTCGGTAAAAGGAAGGAGGGCCGAATCCTATTAGGACCCCAAGTAGGGCTCCTCCTACTTGGGGGCGCACCTAGGGCTGGCCTCCTCTCTGTCGATGTCAAAACCGGCGGATCTCGGGTAGGGGGTCCCGAACTGTGCGTCTAAGGCTAATGGTAACAGGAGGCGGGGGACACAATGTTTACCCAGGTTCGGGCCCTCCCGATGGAGGTAATACCCTACTTCCTGCTTGATTGATCTTGATGATATGAGTATTACAAGAGTTGATCTACCATGAGATCGTAGAGGCCAAACCCTAGAAGCTAGCCTATGATTATGATTGTTGTTGTCCTACAGACTAAACCCTCCAGTTTATATAGACATCGGAGGGGGCTAGGGTTACACAGAGTCGGTTACAAAGAACGAGATCTACATATCCGAATTGCCAAGCTTGCCTTCCACGCAAAGGAGAGTCCCACCCGGACACGGGACAAAGTCTTCAATCTTGTATCTTCATAGTCCAACAGTCCGGCCAAAGTATATAGTTCGGCTGTCTGAGGACCCCCTAATCCTGGACTCCCTCAGTAGCCCCTGAACCAGGCTTCAATGATGATGACTCCGGTGCGCAGATTGTCTTCGGCATTGCAAGGCGGGTTCCTTCTCCGAATACACCATAGAAGATTTTGAACACAAGGATCGTGTCCGGCTCTGCAAAACAATTTCCACATACCACCATAGAGAGTACAATATTCCACAAATCTAATCTGCTGACAACTTTTCATAGCGTGACATCACGCCACGGCCCGGTCATTATTCGAACAGTTTTTCTCAACCAGCCAACGTACATATCGTGAGGCGGTTTTATTGGCACGTCTTGTCGAAGCAGAGATCATGTCCCCTCATCACGGGATTTTCATCAATACGGGTGTGGGTAACCCAACCGCGCCATCAACGCGGCGCTTGGGGAATAAGCGAGTTTACCTGGCAAGTGGGGAGGCGTGGGATCCCTGCTGCCTTTATAAGGAGATAAGGGCTCCCCTTTTTCACCCATGCCTTCTTCTTCCTCTGCTCATCCATTCCCCATCGCTCGAGCCCCAGCGCCCAAACGTTCGTCTTCTCCGCCCACAAAGGCCTTCCAAAAATGTCCGGATCCGGAGCAGGAGGCAAGTGGATGGCCTCTACCGTCTGAGAGAAGGATATCAAAAAGCTTCGGGAGGCCGGGTATCTGGCCAAGAAAATCAGTCACCGTCTTCCGACGGCGGGATAGATTGTCCCTACTCCGGAACCCCACGAGAGGGTTGTATTCCTCCCTCATTTTGTTCGCGGGCTAGGGTTTCCCCTCCACCCATTTGTTCGTGGCATCATGTATTATTACGGGATCGATTATCATGATCTATCCCCCAATTCCTTCCTCAACATCTCGACATTCATCGTCGTGTGCGAGGCCTTTCTCCGCATCTCGCCACACTTTGGCTTATGGCTAAAGATCTTTAATGTGAAGCCCAAGGTAGTGAGAGGCGATCATGCTGAGTGCGAAGGCGCCATGGTGAGCAAGATGCCCAACGTTACATGGCCAACAGGTACTTTCAATGATTCTGTAAAAGAGTGGCAGCAACAGTGGTTTTACATCACTGAGCCGCGCGGCACGGAATAGGCCGCTGCTCCCGAATTCCGATCTCGAGCCCCCCTGCGGCTTATGTCCTGGCCCAAAAAGGGCCTGAATTGGTCTTCGTCCGATGAACTGTCGGTGCTCGAGACGCGCGTCAAGGATATGGAAGACAAGAACATCAAACTTGTCAACGTGGTCCAGGTGATGTTAGTTCACCGGATCCTTCCTTGTTAGCACCGGGCTTGCAATTTATGGGAATTTGACCCGGCCAAGCACCAGACCCTGCAAGAGCTCTTTGGCTCCTCGCATAAAGACATCTGGAAGGTGCTTTTCAAGTCCGACAAGTCATGACCAGACTTAGCTGAGGACCGAGGGTACCAACTGTCCCGCCCTGCAAGTTTGGTAAGTCATTATATGTTTTATTCACATAACCCAAAGGAAATTCTTAATGTGTTCTCCATAATTCTCCTAGGGCTGGACGAAGAAGGCGGGGCGAATCTACTGTCCGGCCCCATCGCCAGAAGAACCGGCTGGCCCACTTCTGACGAAGATGCTGGTCCCGGCGCCTTACAAGGCGCCGAAGAAGAAGGCCGAGAAGGAGGCCAAAAAGACCAGGGGCGGCCTCCATCGTCGCGGCGCCTCGGACACAAAGTCCAAAGACTCCAATGCCCGTTCTTCCTCCAAAGAGGGCGAGGAGGAGGAGGAAGACGAATCCCCAGCAGGGGGAAGAAAGAAAAGGACGGCCTCCACATCCTTGGAGGCCGAGTCGCCTAAGAGGGGAAAACTCCTCTTCCAGAGGAGTCCACCGCCGCCGCCGATAGCAGCCCGGAGTGGGATCCCAGGGCCCAACCCCTGGTGAACTCGTGAGTATATAAAATCTGAACATGTTTATGCATCCAGGCTCATCATGGCATAATATTTTAATCTGAGCCATACTTTTTTGCAGTCCGGCGAGGTCCTGCACCGAACAATCCTCATCGGAGGGTTTGCTGGGTTCGGATGCCATGGAGAGTAGGACACCCTCGAAGGCCCCTTCCCCCAAACATGTGAATGACACTGAGGTTTCGTCCTAGAAGGACTTAGGCCAAGGAGGGGGGGGGGAGATCGTAAAGGTGGCGCCAGGAGGTCAAACTTCAGGGGTCGGACACATGGGAGAGGAGGCTCCCATGGACGTCGACGGCGGGGGCTATCTTGAATTCAGTCGCCGGCCGGACACAATTCCGGGGACTGGTACGGCTCCGGAATCAGGCAGGCAGCATCCCTCAGCTAGAGGGAGTGCGCCTGTTCCATTGGCAACCTCTGTCCAGCCAGAGGTGCCGGACACTTTACTGGCGGTGCTGAAGAGCGCTTCCATCGTTGAAGAACACCGTGCCCTTATGGGTACGGTGATTGAGAAGATTCAGTCCGCTGAGAGTGGACTAAATGAAGCCTGCATCGGCCTTGTAAGAGGCTTTGAGGTATGTTTTATGAGGTTTCGAAGAGTGTCGTAGTATAGATAGTAGCCCCTGATACCCTGTTCGGTGAAAGAAAGAACCGGACAGAGGATCAAGTGTATGTTCGCAGGAGACTCACTTGATGACATCTATCTCTCTTCTTTTATAAGTAGGCGTCTGTAGCGACTGCCGCCTCTCATACTGCGGAGGTCTCTAGACTGAATCAAAGTCTAGAGCGGGCCAAAGAAGAACTTGGCCAGTTGAAAAGGCCGTTGGAGGATAAACAAGGTATGCACAGACCTTGCTCGCGTTCAGTGCGAACAAAATTTTAGTATGATAAAAATATGTTTCATGATTTGCTCTAGGGGCGATGACCGAAGTCGAGGCTCTTAAGAAGGCTATGGCCGAGGCCGAGAAAAAGGCAGCCGCAGAGCAGGCCCTTCATGAGAAGCACGAGACCAGGGTTATCAAAGCTGAGCAAGAGCTTCAAGAGGTCGTGAAGAAATGCGAAATCTTGGAGCAGAGTTTATCAGGGAAAGAATCCGAACTCTCCCAAGCTCGCCAAGCCGCAAGTGATGCCCGGGGGGAAGCCCAAGGTGCCCTGAAAGAAATCCAGAAGGCGAGGAAGATTGCGGCTAGTAAGGCCTTTTCTATACAAAGCGGGTATTTGAAAGGGGAAAATCAAGTTGATAATTTGAATTCTGATTTCTCGAGGGGTATTTGCGGAGCTACCATGCAGCATATCTGATGCCGCACAATTCTACCGAGCCAAAGAAATGAACACTACGGATAAGCTCTTCTGGTCGCAGTATCTGGCACCGAATTATCCGGTGCCTTTTGCTGATCAACTGAAGTAGCTGATCGAACTGCATAAGGCAGCCGAGCTAGCCATGAAGGATTTGATTATCCGGCTATGGCCCACCGAGCCGATTCCATGCAGCTACTTCGGGCTCGTGAAGCGGCTTGTGAGGGTCTGCCCTCGACTTGACGTCATCAAGTGGTCGGTCTGTATAGAGGGTGCACGAATGGCCTTCGCCCGCGCAAAGGTGCACTGGGGAAAGATGGATGCTGAGAAGCTAATGACCGAGGGACTGCCGGAGGGGAAGAAGCGCCACAAGCCTGAGTTATATTATGATAGTGTCCTAAAAGGATCCCACCTTGCGGCGGAGCAATGCACCAAGGACATTATATTTCCATGAGTACAGTCATGTTGTCCTTTATAATGTTGAACAAGGTCATTTCTATTATTTATTGCCTGTTATTTGAAAGTTTCTCCTCCTGCGCGGCCGTTTTATATATTAATCCTGAGAGATGGCCAGTCGTCGGCTTCTGCCCCCACGTAGGAAGTACGGAGTGTTCGGGATAAACCTGAGCACTCTTTATCCCATTTTTGGGTCCTTGAAGGAGGTGTTCAACACAACAAACCAGGCAATCGGACTATAGGGCTTTATCACTCTCACTTAGCCATAGGAGCTTGACAAAAGGAAGGTAGGCGCAGCCCCTGGTGTTCGGAAGACCGCACGAGGGGCTCTATAAGCACTTGATCAGAAGAAAAGCCGATCCGTCGCATGCTGCATTGGTTATATCATTATGTGGAAGAAATCCTTAAAGATTTTACAACCTCTCGAACAGCTGACCAGCTCTCGCCATATCATGACAGTCAGTTTTCGGCTTTCTCTACTGAGGTGCTCGTCCGGAAGAACCGGGACACAATCGCAGTAGTTCTCCCTGTGCCGCCTTAGCCGATATAGCGGAATGTAAGGCAACAAAACATGGGAGCCGGAAAAACCCAACTATTGACCCAAGACATGATTCGGAGCTGATGCATATAATGCTATAAGTTCGGGGTACCGAACGACCGTGAAGGTGTACAGACTTTATTGCCGTATTATGGGTACAATGAAGCCCCTGGAATATTAAGGCATATCGTGATGTACGGATGCCATTTGACAAAAGAGTTTCAATAAGAAATAACAGTAGATAAGCGTCATATAAGTCCACATGTTGTATTTGAATAGTACGTCGATGCGTATGAGTACAGATAGTGTGATAAAAAGAAACATGACTGCAGAACCTGCTAAGGCTAGGCGGGAAGAAGCTGTGTGCGGATCCGGAGTGTAGTCGGATGGTCATCGAGGGGAATATCTAAGGATTCCCTTGCACGTTCGAGCTGCTTCCATGTCGCCAGTCCTAGCCTGTGCAAAGGTGAACCTACAAATAAAATGCAAGAAATGTTTGTGTGCCACAGAGCGGTTGAACCGCGGTATGTGACCTGCCCTAGCTTTTGCCGAAATGTTTAATTGAGCTCCGAGCGAGTTGGGCTATCCTTGCGTGAAGTAGTTCGGACCCCATTAGCGATGTCCGGGGGCTTGGCCGTCGACTCGAGGTTCGATTGAAAGGTTCCACTCGTTGCTTCTACTGTTAAAGCGACGGTATACTCTTCGGCACTGAGGGGGAGTTCGGCCTTGCCATTGACCGTGATGACGCCGCGTGGACCAGGCATCTTGAGCTTACGGTAGGCATAATGTGGCACCGCATTGAATCGAGCGAACGTGGTTCGTCCGAGTGGTGCCTGATAATCACTACGAAAGGGGACGATGCCGAAGATTAACTCTTCGGTACGGTAATTGTTCGGTGATCCGAAGACTACCTCAAGAGCGATGGAGCCTGTACAACGGGCCTCCACGCCTGGTATAATACCTTTAAAGGTGGTTTTAGTGGGCTTGATCATCGAATGATCGATACCCATCTTGCGCACTGTGTCCTGATAAAGCAGGTTTAAACTGCTGCCTCAGTCCATAAGGACTCGTGTGAGGTGGAATCCGCCAATTATTGGGTCAAGGATGAGTGCGGCTGAATTGCCCTGATTGGTACTGGCCGGATGATCCTATGATCGAAAGTGATCGGCCATAGTTTATATTGTGGGGCGACTGGCTCCGTTAAGTTGACATCCCTAAGAGTGCACATCCGTTCCAGCTTGGGAATGTGGGTGGCATTTATCATGTTCACCGTTTTGATTTGTGGGGGGAATTTCTTTTGCCCTCCTATATTCGGTGATTGGGGATCCTCGTCGTCATCGTCGCTTTGAGACCCCTTCCCCTTGTTTTCGGCGCCTGACCTACCGGCTTGTCTGAAGACCTAGCATCCTCTGTTGGTATGATTGGTTGGTATTCCTAGGGTGCCATGAATTTGGCATGGACAGTCGAGTATGCGGTCCAGACTGGACGGGCCCGAATTGTTATTTTTGAATGGCTTTTTCCGCTGACCGGACTTAGAGCCATTGAATCGGCATTGACTGTCGTGTCTTCGGCGTTATCACCATTTTTGCGACGCTTGCTTTTGTTGCGTCGCAGTTTGTCGTTGCTATCTCTGGCTTTGGATGTGCTGGGATTGTTTGTTGTGTTGTTGCTACGGGCCAACCAGCTATCCTCGCCCGCACAAAAGTGGGTCATGAGTGTCGTGAGGGCTGCCATGGACTTTGGCTTTTCTTGGCCGAGGTGTTGGGCGAGCCACTCGTCATGGATGTTATGCTTAAAGGCCGCTAGGGCTGCGGCATCTGGACAGTCGACAATTTGGTTCTTTTTAGTTAGGAACCGAGTCCAGAATTTCCTGGCTGACTATCCGGGCTGTTGGATTATGTGACTTAAATCATCAGCATCCGGTGGTCGCACATAGGTGCCCTGGAAGTTAGCCAGGAATGCGTCTGCCAGGTTCTCCCAACTTCCGATGGAGTTTGCCGGCAAGCTATTCAGCCAATGCTGAGCCAGCCCCTTGAGTTTTAGTGGGAGGTACTTGATGGCGTGTAGATCATCTCCGCGGGCCATGTGAATATGGAGGAAGAAATCTTCTATCCATAAAGCGGGGTCTGTAGTACCATTATATGATTCAATGTTCACGGGTTTAAACCCTTCTGGGAATTCATGATCCATTACTTCATCAGTGAAGCATAGGGGGTGTGCGGCGCCTCTGTGCCAGGCTACATTGTATTCGGTCCGGCCGGATTTGTTTTTAGTATATCCAGCGTGACGGTCATCGTCACGCATTGGGGTGCGCCCCCGTGATCCGTAGATCGATCTTGAATGTCCTGCTTTGTTTTTCAATATGTCTCGCAGGTCCTGCATGTAGCCCCGGGCCTTCGTATTTTTGCTTGCTTGGCGCCGAGGTGCGGGCTGGACTTTGGGCCGATACGTCGCTTTGTCTCGGCCACGAGGTGGCCAGTCAGCCGCATCATGCGCTGGTAGTGTAGGCTTTAATGCCTCCTCCTCGAGTTGAGGTAGCAACCTGTGCTTTGGGTAACTTTTGGTTGGGCGCTCGAGTCCGTATTCCTCGGCTGCTAGGACTTTAGTCCATCTATTGGTTAGTAGATCCTGATCAACTTGAAGTTGTTGCTGCTTTTTCTTCAGGCTTCTTGCAGTGGCTATAAGCTGGTGCTTGAAGCGCTCCTGCTCGACGGGATCCTCAGGCACGGTGAATTCATCACCAAGGCTCACTTCGTCTTCGGAGAGGGGCATGTAATTGTCATCCTCTGATTCTCCATCCGTTGCCTGTTCCTTAGGGCTAGCTTGCCCATCCTCCCGTTTGTCCTGCTCGAAGCCCGGCTAGGCGGGATTGTTTTCGTCTTCAGCACCATCTGTATTGCTATCGTCCCTTGTGCCAGTATCGCTATTTTTGCTCTGGCGGGGCTTAGAGCGGCGCCTATGACGCTGGTGCTTAGATTGCTTCTCAAGGGGACTATCCTCCATTGCCTCATCGCCATTGCCTTCTTTGGGCGTGTCCACCATGTATATATCATATGATGAGGTGGCTGTCCAGCGCCCTATGGGCGGTGGTTCCTGTTCTTCTCCTGCATCGTCGTCCATACCGTCGATGTCTTCGGAGTCGAAGTCAAGCACGTCAGTTAAGTTATCGATAGTGGCTATTAAGTGGGTGGTGGGGGGAACGAATTTCTTCATCGTCCGCTTCCCACTCTAGCCGGACATAGTTCGGCCAAGAGTCTTCTGACAAGGATAGAGACCTCAATGAATTTAGCACGTCGCCCAAGGGCGAGTGCTGAAAGATATCCGCGGAGGTAAACTCCATGATCGGTGCCCAATCAGATTCGATAGGCACGGACGCACGTGGTTCGGAGCCTGTGGCCGGAGACGAGTCCGAGGGTCCGATGACACCGGCCTCATAGGAGGTGAAGTCAGTGTTCGGCTCTATGGCTGCTGAGTGTACAGCCTCCATGGCAGGGTCCATCCGCCCATCCTCGGATGGCACGATCTACTCCGGATTGAGGGCTGGGGCAGCCGCAGGTGTGATCTCCCGAACACTGTCCGATAGCAGATCTAGGTCATGCTCGTCGTGGCTGTTCGGCGCACCTGACATGGGCTCGAATCCGTCGAAGATCAAGTCTCCGCGAATGTCGGCAGTATAGTTCAAGCTTCCAAACCTGACCTGATGGCCAGGGGCGTAGCTATCGATCTGCTCCAGATGGCCAGGCAAGTTGGCCCGCAGTACGAAGTCGTCGAATACGAAGATCTGTCCGGGGAGGAAAACCTCACCCTGGACCGCATCGTTGAAGATGATTGAAGGAGCCATCAAGCCTTATCATGACGACACAGTGGAACTCTCAATGAAAGCACCAATGTCGGTATCAAAACCAGCGGATCTCGGGTAGGGGGTCCCGAACTGTGCGTCTAAGGCTAATGGTAACAGGAGGCGGGGGACACAACGTTTACCCAGGTTCGGGCCCTCCCAATGGAGGTAATACCCTACTTCCTGCTTGATTGATCTTGATGATATGAGTATTACAAGAGTTGATCTACCACGAGATCGTACAGGCTAAACCCTAGAAGCTAGCCTATGATTATGATTATTGTTGTCCTACAGACTAAACCCTTCGGTTTATATAGACATCGGAGGGGGCTAGGGTTACACAGAGTCGGTTACAGAGAAGGAGATCTCATATCCGAATTGCCAAGCTTGCCTTCCACACAAAGGAGAGTCCCACCCATACACGGGACGAAGTCTTCAATCTTGTATCTTCATAGTCCAACAGTCCGGCCAAAGTATATAGTCCGGCTGTCCGAGGACCCCCTAATCCTGGACTCCCTCACTCTCCCTCCCTCCTTTATATACGGGGGGGACTCCCCTAGAACACACATCAATTGTTCCAAGCCGTGTGCGGCGCCCCCCTCCATAGTTTACACCTCCGGTCATATTCACGTAGTGCTTAGGCGAAGCCCTGCGCGGATAACTTCAACATTACCGTCACCACGCCATCGTGCTGATGGAACTCTCCCTCGACACTTTGCTGGATCAAGAGTTCGAGGGACGTCATCGAGCTGAACGTGTGCAGAAGTTGAAGGTGGCGTACGTTCGGTGCTTGATCAGTTGGATCGAGAAGACGTTCGACTACATCAACCGCGTTAAGCTAACGCTTCCGCTTTCGGTCTACGAGGGTATGTGGACACACTCTCCCCCTCTCATTTCTATGCACCTCCTAGATAGATCTTGCGTGAGCGTAGGAATTTTTTTGAAATTGCATGCTACGTTCCCTAACATCTATGATGTTTGAGTAGATCTATTTGGTCCTATGGGTTGATTGATGATCATGATTGGTTTGAGTTGTATATTTTATTATTGGTGTTGTCCTATGGTGCTCTCCGTGTCACACAAGCATGAGGAATCCCTGCTGTAGGGTTTGGAATATGTTCATGATTCTCTTATGGTGGGTGGCGTGAGTGACAGAAGCACAGACCCGAGTAAGCGGGTTGTTTGCGTATGGGAGTAAAGAGGACTTGATACTTTAATGCTATTGTTGGGTTTTACCTTAATGATCTTTAGTAGTTGCGGATGCTTTCTAGAGTTCCAATCATAAGTGCATATGATCCAAGTAAAGAAAGTATGTTAGCTTATGCCTCTCCCTCATATAAAATTGCAATAATGATTACCCGTCTAGTTATCGATTGCCAAGGGACAAATAACTTTCTTGTGACAAAATGTTGTCTACTAAAACTAATTTAGTTGTTTCTTTATCTAAACATCCCCTAGCTTTTATTTACGTACTCTTTACTATCTTGCAAACCTATCCCATCACACCTACAAAGTACTTCTAGTTTCATACTTCTAGGTAAAGTGAACATTAAAGCGTGCGTAGAGTTGTATCGGTGGTCGATAAAACTTGAGGGAATATTTGTTCTACCTTTAGCTCCTCATTGGGTTCGACACTCTTACTTATCGATAAAGGCTACAATTGATCCCCTATACTTGTGGGTTATCAAGACCTTTTTTCTGGCGCCGTTGCCGGGGAGCCTTTGCGTGGGGTGAATATTTTTGTGTGTGCTTGTTTGCTTTATCACTAAGTAGATTTTATTTGTTGTAATTTGTTCTCTATCTCTAGTTATGGATATGGAACACGAAATACCAAAACAATAGGTTTACTTGCTACTTATGGATATTGGGAACCTCCTAAAACCGTCAATGCTCGTTATGTGGAAAATATTAAACACTACTTTGATAATCCTGAGAAAACCCCGTTCAACTTGATAATGGGAGACACCTTGGATCAACGTGAATACTTTAGGGATTATCGCTTGACTCTAAAAGGGAAACTAGTATGGGATCGAATTCATGTGTTGCATTGGTATGCTTGGAATTTATGCTGGAGATATGATTATACTTGTTGCTCTAGGATGAAGGCTCCACACCTTACCTTTTCATGTAAATTTAATGATAATGAAACCTTGGCTTCTTATGCTAATGGTATATATGATTACTATGACGTGGAACGGATAGAAGAATTCGTTGCTTTTAAGGGTGCTTATGAAATTGAATCTTTGTTTGAAAAGTGTGAAAATATTGATGATGTTGTTTACAGACCTGAAAATATGCTATACTTAAATATTGCTATGAGAATTATGAATATAATGCCAATATTGATGAGTTTATTGAGAAAGTCTCCGTTGTCCAAGAAGAGATTAATATTTTGCACGAATCTGTGGAAGAAGAAATTGATGACACTGTGTGCTCATTGGATGAAGAAGATGAGGAGGAGAGAAAAGAACAAACTGAGGAAGAGCGGATTGATCACCCACGCCCACCTTCTAATGAGAGTAACTCTTATCCCATACATTGTTTAATTTCCCTTCGTGCTTACCGAAGGACGAATGCTATGATGATTGCTATGGTCCCTTTGATTCGTTTGAAATATCCCTTTTTGATGGACTTGATGCTTGCTATGCTTGTGGTCATGATGCCAATATGAATTATGCTTATGGAGATGGACTTTCTATAGTTCCTTATGTTAAGAATGAAATTGTTGCTATTGCACCCACATGATAGTCCTATTATCTTTTTGAATTCTCCCAACTACACTATACCGGAGAAGTTTGCGCTTATTAAGGATTATATTGATGGGTTGCGTTTTACCATTACACATGATGATTTTGATAAATATAATATGCATGTGCTTGTTTCTCCTACTTGCAATTACTATGAGAGAGGAACCACATCTCCGCCTCTCTATGTTTCCAATACGATAAAATTGCAAGAAACTGTTTATATTATGTATTGGCCTTTACTTGATGTGCATGAATTGTTCTTTTATGACATGCCGATGCATAGGAAGAGAGTTAGACTTTGTTGTTACATGATATATATTACTTTGTGCTCAACTAAATTACAAATCATTGTTAATTAAAATTGGCTTTGATATACCTTGGGATCCGGGTAGATCAATTACTTGAGCACTATATGCCTAGCTTAATGGCTTTGAAGAAAGCATTGCCAGGGAGACAACCCGGAAGTTTTAGAGAGTCATTTTATTCTGATATGTGCTTTTATAATGTTTAAAAAAATATAGAGGGGAACCTAAAACTTTTCAAAAAGAAAAGTGAAAGTAAGAAAGACGAGCACCGTTGAAGTGGGGGAGCTCCTTGAACTTTGTTCATGCCCATGGAAACTTTGCAAATCTTGAATTATAGAAACTTTTCAACAAAAATAATTATACCCTTTGTACAAATCCATTGTATTATAAAAATAATGTGCCAAGATTTGCCTTTGGTATGATTAAATTGCTTGCTTGGTATGTGCGGTGCAAAAATAGAAACTTTTTCGACCAGTAACAGAATTGATTTGAGCTGCTGGAACGTGATAAATTCTTGAATTTTTTACACAATACTTCTATACAAATTGTTTATTTTTTCCTAATTTTCCTGAATTTTTGGAGTTACAAAAGTATGGTGAATGTTCAGATTACTATAGACTGTCCTGTTTAAGACATATTCTGTTTTTGCTGCATTGTTTTGCTAGTTTTGATGAAACTATCGATTTTATCGGTGGTATAAGCCATGGAGAAGTTGTAATACAATAGCTACAATGCATAAACAAAATATTAATGGGTTTGCAACAACACTTAAAGTGGTGATTTGTTTTGTTATACTAACATATCTCACGAGGGTTTTGTTAAGTTTTGTGTGATTGAAGTGTTCAAGTTTTGGTGAGATCACGATGGATGAAGGAATAAGGAGTGGCAAGAGCCTAAGCTTGGGGATGCCCGAGGCACCCCAAGGTAATATTCAAGGACTCCCAAGCAACTAAGCTTGGGGATGCCCCGGAAGGCATCCCCTCTTTCTTCTAACAACCATCAGTAATTTTACTTGGAGCTATATTTTTATTCTTTGCATGATATGCGTAAATTCTTGGAGTGTCTTTTGTGTTTATTTTTCCTTTTTATTTTATGGACCATGCTGGTGTGAGATAGTCCTTGGTTGATTTATAGAATGCTCTTTGCACTTCACTCATATCTTTTGAGTATGGCTTTATAGAATGCTTCATGTGCTTCACTTATATCATTTGAAGTTTGGACTGCCTGTTTCTCTACACATAGAAAACCGCCATTTGTAGAATTCTCTTTTTCTTCACTTATATTTGTTAGAGCGTGGGCATATCTTTTGTAGAAATAATTAAACTCTCTTGCTTCACTTATATCTATTTAGAGAGTTAACAGGAATTGGTCATTCACATGGTTAGTCATAAAATCCTACATAAAAACTTGTAGATCACTGAATATGATATGTTTGATTCCATGCAATAGTTTTGCGATATAAAGATGGTGATATTAGATTCATGCTAGTGAGTAATTGTGGATTGGTAGAAACACTTGTGTTAAGGTTTGTGATTCCCGAAGCATGCACGTATGGTGAACCGTTATGTGATGAAGTCGGTGCATGATTTATTTTTGATTGTATTCCTTATGAGTGGCGGTCGGGGACGAGCGATGGTCTTTTCCTACCAATATATCCCCCTAGGAGCATGCATACTAGTACTTTGTTTTGATGGCTAATAAATTTTTGCAATAAGTATGTGAGTTCTTTATGACTAATGTTGAGTCCATGGATTATATGCACTCTCACCCTTCCATCATTTCTAGCCTCTTCGGTATCGTGCATTGCCCTTTCTCACCTCGAGAGTTGGTGCAAACTTCGCTGGTGCATCCAAACCCCATGATATGACACGCTCTATCACACATAAGCCTCCTTATATATTCCTCAAAACAGCCACCATACCTACCTATCATGGCATTTCCATAGTCATTCCGAGATATATTGTGAAAGATCATGGATGTTGCCTAGAGGGGGGGGGGTGAATAGGCGCTTTAAAATAAATACGGTTTAGGCTTGAACAAATGCGGAATAAACCTATCGGTTATTTTTTCAAGCAAAAAACCTACACCAACTAGGCTCACCTATGTGCATCAACAACTTATGCTAAGCAAGATAAACAACTAAGTGATAGCAAAATATATAACATGAAACACTATGGCTATCACAAAAGAAAGTGCATAAGTAAAAGGGCTCGGGTAAGAGATTACCGAGGCACGCGGAGACGATGATGTATCCCTAAGTTCACACCCTTGCGGATGCTAATCTTTGTTTGGAGCGGTGTGGAGGCACAATGCTCCCCAAGAAGCCACTACGGCCATCATAATCTCCTCACGCCCTCGCACAATGCAAGATGCCGTGATTCCACTTAGGGACCCTTGAGGGCGGTCACCGAACCCGTACAAATGGCAACCCTTGGGGGCGGTCACCAAACCCGTCAAATTGCTCGGGGTGATCTCCACAACCTAATTGGAGACCCCGACGCTTGCCCAGAGCTTTAAACCACAATGATTGAGCTCCTAACACCACCAACCGTCTAGGGCGCCCAAGCACCCAAGAGGAACAAGCTCAAGGGTACTGTCGGTGTCAAAACCGGCGGATCTCGGGTAGGGGGTCCCAAGCAGTGTGTCTTAGGATCAATGGTAACAGGAGGCAAGGGACACAATGTTTACCCAGGTTCGGGCCCTCTCGATGGAGATAAAACCCTACTCCTGCTTGATTAATATTGATGATATGGGTAGTACAAGAGTTGATCTACCACGAGATCAGAGAGGCTAAACCCTAGAAGCTAGCCTATGGTATGATTGTTGTTGTATCTCTATCGACTAGCCTGGCCTCGGTTTATATAATGCACCAGAGGCCTAGGATAACAAGAGTCCTAGCCGAATACGCCGGTGGGGGAGGAGTCCTTGTCTTGATCGCCAAGTCTTGTGGAATCTTCCTTGTATGCGGCAACTGTCCGGACTGGCCCGTGAGTATACGGCCACGGGGATCCTCGGCCCAATCCAACTGATCGGGAGACGACGTGGTGAGTACCCCCTAGTCCAGGACACCGTCAGTAGCCCCCTGAACCGGTCTTCAAGTTGGGGACGCTCCTCGATTCTTCTGAACTGTTCTTCATCTTCGATCGTCGGTCTTGAAAACTGGTTCAACAAATCTTCTCATCTTCGATCTTGAGGATCGCCGAAATGCATTCGACGAGTTTATACGTCGGGTATCCGAGGAGCCCCTTTAAGTTTCCGGCCTTTATCAATGCCTTGTTATTTTTATGCCACACCTCGGGTTTGAAGTTGTTCCCGGGCGGCAACGTCCTCTTGCGTCTGAGCTCCAACGCCGGACTGCATTCGAGGTATCTTTTGCAGCCGAGCACCAACGCCGGACTGCTTCCCAGCTCTAACGCCGGAATGTATCCGAGCTCCAACGCCGGACTGTATCCGAGCTCCAACGCCGGACTATGTGTCCGAGCTCCAACGCCGGACTATGTGTCCGAGCTCCAACGCCGGACTGCTTCCCAGCTCTAAGGCCGGAATGTATCTGAGCTCCAACGCCAGACTGTATCCGAGGTGTCGTAAATCACCTTGGTTTAAAGAAGTTTGAAGGAGTTTAGCCGAGCTTAATGCCGGAAATGCCCTCTAAGGAGCCAGCCACTTGCATCCGAAATATATGCCGAATTGCTTCTGAGGTGGCGCACCACCCCGAACGTGGGCTGATTTTTGGTCAATATTTTTTATTGATGCAATTTATTCTCTGACGAGATATATAGCCAGTAGCCCTCAAGGTTTGTATCGGTCTAAAACCCGAGATGCACCTGAAGGATGACATAAGACCGCTGATCCCAGTAACCGCCGAGACTTAGGTTGATTTGCAAAATCGGCCTGAGGATCAAGTCCTAGCTCGGCAGAATACTTCGGGACGCAAAAAGCGGCGTGCTCAGACCTCGAGACTCAGGTTGGGTGTGGCCGACCAACCTGAGGATCAAAATCTCCTCAGAAACTGTATTGCACTTAAAATTTTCTGCATAGAACAAGCAATGTAGTAGCCCCCGAGACACTGGTCGGGTGGCAACACCAGATCAGGGGATCGATGTGCCCCTTTAATATTTGTAAATAATAAGCCCGAAGCCCAGTAGCCCCCGAGCCTTAATGCGGGCACGGGAGGCCGAATTAAGGATCAATATCCATAGTAAAATCACAAATTATGTGCAATGACTCTACGTATCCAAGTACTTTACGTCATTAATGCTCGAATCCGCATTGTACAAAACTTTGTTCACCGACCATTGGCTTCCACCTCCTCGGCCAATAGCCGAGGAGTGTTTGTCCTACTTTATAAAGCCTTTATGAGGGCAAAGATTTACGACAAACAAGGCAATCTAGCCATACGGTTTTATAAACAAAGGTACGCAGAGAGATATGTTATATTACTGTTTAACAGAAGAAATGTCTTCCAAAGAAAATAGTCCCGCTATCGGTTCCTTTCTTTGGGTTGTCATGCTAAGCATGATCATGAAACCTCAGCTCCAATGTAAGAGCAAAAGATCGAGGATTTAGTTTGGGAGGCCAGTTAATAGCCCCCGGTAGTGTTTGGCGACAGTCGAGGTCAAGCCGGAAACACTTCGGCCAATTTTATGAATGGCCCATCATTTAATATAGTCATCGGATCGCTGACCAGTTTACACCTATTGTGACAGTCAGTTTTCGGCTTTCTCCACTGAGGTGCTTGACCATGTGAGCTGCAAGCACAATCGAAGTGGTTCTCCCTTTGCACACCTAGCCGAACAAAGCGGAATGTAGGAGGCAAGCGCGGGAGCCGGACAACCCAACTATTGACCGAAGACACAATTCGAAACTGATGCATATATAGCAATACCCGAGAATGTTTTAGCCGAATCTCTAAAGGTGTCCGGCGTTGCACTGCGAGACTTGTGCTGAAAACACACAAATAGTTAAAAGTGCCAAAAGCTTGGAAAACCAAAAAACGTTAGTAAAAACATGACGTCCGAACAAGATCAAGTGTTCGGTGCCAATCCGAAAATTGGACTTTAGAAAAAAAAGGTGCTTCTGTCGTGCTTTAATTTTGCAACGACTAAGAAGAAAAACACTTAGTATGAAACAACTCAAATAAACATAAGAGCCCCCAAGCGACTTGGGTAAAAGTTGACTATAAAATGTAAGGTGACATGTAGAATGCCTTCTAGCCGGATTGTAGATCGTTTGTTGTAGCGAGCCTTTTCGCTTCAACCTCTGGACCCAATAGTCCGGAGTGTGTCCGAATACCCTCACGGTTATAAAAACCGGGGCATGCATGGAGACCAGGCGTAGGGGTCATTAGTGCTTTATCAGACAAGTGCCCAACTAGTTATGTTATATTACATGGTTAGTAAGAAACATCTTCCAGGGAGAATAGTTCCGTTAGGGGTTCCTTTCCCTGGGAGGCATGCCCTAAAGTGCATGTCCGGACTGCGAAAAGAGCAGAAAAACATCTGGGAGCAGGTAAATAAATAGGTAAGAAATCATCTTTTAGTTCACCGACCGAGTATTCCCTTAAGAACGCTAGCTTTCGGCTTCACCTAGTCTGAGGTACACGTCTGGCTGACCCGACAGTAACAATCGCAGAGGTGCTCCCTTTACCACCTAGCCGAACAACCGAGAACGTAGGGGTAAGCACAGGAGCCAGGCAACCCAGCTTGGCCAAAACTTAAGTCATATCGATGCATATAATGGTGAATAAAAGGTACATGCGGAAGTGTGACACATGTGTTGGGCATAAAGCCCGTATTAATAAGCTTCTTTTAAAGAAGCCCCCAGGTATAATGAGCGCGGGTAGCGCGTCAAGTGTGTGCGAACAGAGTTTGGACAAGGAAAAAATTTTACAAGCAACTTTTTTCCAAAAAAGTATAATGCTTGGTCGCGCCGAACACAAGTCAAAAATTTAAAACTTTGAGCATGAAGGCAACTTAGCTGGTTAATGTGTTCGGTATTGACGACGCGGTCCGAGCTTGATGCGGGACAAGGTTCCATCCCCCAAGCCGGTCCCGAGGTGGCAGAGCAAGGAGCTCGGCACTCCGAAGTGGTGACATAGCACGGTCAATGCAGGACGGCAGAGTGATGCCGAAGTCCCCGGCATGGGGTAATGAAGTGTTGACGAAGCCCCCCGTCCAGCTGAGGTGACGTCAAAGGATATAGTCCGGCTGGATCATTTTCCTGTGCACAAAAAATAGTGCAGACCGGGGATAATAGTAATAATAGGAATTAAAAAAAATGTTGCATAATAAATAATTTATGCAAAGTGAGTAATAAAAGAAATATGGCCTGGCACCGAAATCAATGTCGATGCAGGGCGGCGACATGATGCGGTAAAGGCATGACAAGGCCTGAATTCACAGGTCGGTTCGAGTTCCGGATGCGGCGTTCGCCGGACTATGTACAGAAACTGACCGAACCACCATGCGACCGTTGTTAATGCGGCCACCATTTGATAGACCTGTGTACATATGCTAGACTAACCAGAGTAATAATTCATTGGGAAAATTTTAACCCAAACAAGCAAAAAGAAATACTAGGATTAATAGCACCTGGTTTATTTGTTGTAGCAATCCGAAGGAAGGTGATTCCCAAAATTGGGACTCGATCCGTGCACCCATGCCTGGTCGGCTAGTGACGCCGAAGTGTCCGGAGTAGGTTGATGAAAAGATGGCGAAGCCCCCGGTCCAGCCGAGATGTCGAAGTAGGTCGGCGTGATGGACACCAGCTTGAAGAAGCAATAGTGCGGCCCTGCCGATGCAGGTCGTGACGTGGTCGATGCCGACTTGATGAAGCGACCGTGCAGCGATGCCGGTATGCCCGCTCTGTGTAATCCATGGAGCGGCGATGTTGGTGATGATTTATCCTTTGCAATGCCGGACTCTTGTTCGGCTTACCGAGATGATGATCCGAAGAAGTTGAGCTCGGCTCAACAAAGTGACGACGTGTCTAGCATAGGTCGGCAGCCGTGGAGTAATATTGCCGGACTGGTTTGACACCAGCATGATGTTGAAGATCATGTTCAAAAGATCTTGAGTTAGTGGGATGTATTCGAGAACAAAACACAATACCCCATACAAAACTTCCTTCAAAAAGGATGTCCGAAATCCCGTTCATAAAAAAGACGAACTCGGGTCGGATTCGTTTTCGCGCAGAAAACAGATCCGAAAAGTGATGCACTAATCAGAAGGTTCCCGGAGTTTGGACGGTCGGATCGAGCTGAAATTTTGAGGGGTGGTAGATATAGGAATTCCGCAGCCGATCAACGGTTGGATCTTCCAAAGGAAGTCCGAGCTAGAAGCTGGACACCAGGCCCTAAACTCGTCCGGATTCTCGTCCAGATTCAATGCGGCTCCTGTATATCGGAGATTGCCAGAGATTCCTCCATCGGAACTCGACGAAATTTTCCAGGGTTGTCGTAGACTCAATTCCGCACAATTCCACCCAAGCAATCGTCAAAGCGACGCTCGAGGAGGCAGTGATGGCGGATGCAAGTTTGCTGTCCAGAAAAATAACACGGTCGCCCGAGGGCAATGTTGACGTTGAGCCCCGGGCTCCCTGGATGATTCCTCCATGATCTTGATAGAGATCGGAGTTGATGTTAATGAAGGCCCTCATCCGAACATGACGATCGGAGGTAGGTTGCAGTCCTTGGTCGAACCAAGATGACTAGTCGAGCTGGTGACGAAGAAGCCGACGTCGCAGTTGACCTGCAGTCGAGCCATTGATCCTTTCGCCGATCACACAACGGAACTCTAATGAAAGCACCAATGTCGGTGTCAAAACCGGCGGATCTCGGGTAGGGGGTCCCAAGCAGTGTGTCTTAGGATCAATGATAACATGAGGCAAGGGACACAATGTTTACCCAGGTTCGGGCCCTCTCGATGGAGGTAAAACCCTACTCCTGCTTGATTAATATTGATGATATGGGTAGTACAAGAGTTGATCTACCACGAGATCAGAGAGGCTAAACCCTAGAAGCTAGCCTATGGTATGATTGTTGTTGTATCTCTATCGACTAGCCTGGCCTTGGTTTATATAATGCACCAGAGGCCTAGGATAACAAGAGTCCTAGCCGAATACGCCGGTGGGGGAGGAGTCCTTGTCTTGATCGCCAAGTCTTGTGGAATCTTCCTTGTATGCGGCAACTGTCCGGACTGGCCTATGAGTATACGGCCACGGGGATCCTCGACCCAATCCAACTGATCGGGAGACGACGTGGTGAGTACCCCTAGTCCAGGACACCGTCAGGTACCAAGCACCCAAGAGTAATAAGCTTCTCAACTTGGAACTTCCACGTATCACCGTGGAGAACTCAAACCGATGCACCAGATGCAATGGCAAGGGCACACAGAGTGCCCAAGTCCTTCTCTCCCAAATCCCACCAACGCAACTAATGCTAGGGAGGGAAATGAGAGGAAGAACAAGGAGAACACCAAGAACTCCAAGATCTAGATCCAAGTGGTTTCCCTCACATAGAGGAGAAAGTGATTGGTGGAAATGTGGATCTAGATCTCCTCTCTCTATCCCCCCCCAAAACTAGCAAGAATCCATGGAGGGATTGAGAGAAAGCAAGCTTGAAGAAGGTCAAAAATGGGGGAAGAACACGAGCTCAAAGGATAAGATTCAATGGGGAAGAAGACCCCCCTTTTATAGGGCCTCCCGAATCCAACGTTATGTGTTCAACCCGCACACGAGCGGTACTACCGCCCGGGTGGCAGTGCACATAGAGTAGTGCAATGGTGCGAGACCACGAGCCGGTAGTACCGCTCACCCCAGCGGTACTACCATTGGGGTTGCAGCTCAGGGCACTAATGAGGCAGAGCAGGACAGATGGGGTGAAGCAGAGCCGCACCAGCGGTACTACCGCTCGAAGGAGTGGTACTACTGCTTGTAGTGCATGGGCCAAACTACCGCCCCATAGCCGCGCTACAACCACTGAGAACACGTACGACAGAAAGGAGAGCGAAAGTGGAGCGGTAGTGCAGGGATGGTACTACCGCTTGAGAGCGGTACTACCGCCCGTGCTACCGTCCCCACTGCCGCAACCCAACACGAAAACATCGCAACCCCGAAAGCGATGGTACCACACGCGGTACTGTCGCTTAGCTAAGCTAAGCGATACTACCGCTCAGGACAACGGTACTACCGCTTGGGGTGCTACAAAGAAGCCAAAGCAAACAGATGGAACGCAAGGAAAACCAGAACTGCCACAACTTCTGCATATGAGCTCCAAATTGAGAAAACTCAAGCTTGTTGGATAGATGACGATGAGTAGCATCCAATAGAGAAGTGGCAGAGAGGTATGCCTAACAAATAGAGGAGTGAAACCTCCAACAGAGAAGAACCGACATAACCTCCAACATCTAAAACATCATAGAAGATGCATGTGAACTCTGTTTTTGATGAACTCAAGCTTGTCATCAAGATGACCATAAGCTCCAAAACTCACAAAGAGAAGAAGCAACCAAGAACCAATAAAGATGATGCAAGGATGCAAAAGGTTTGAGCTCTCTATGAACAATACGATCAAGCTACTCATCGAGAGCCTCCCTTGATAGTACGGCAACTGATCCTATAACCCGGTCTCCCAACTACCACCATGAGGCCGGTAAAATAGAAAACCTACCAATGGCAAACCTTTGCCTTGCACATAGTCCACTTGAGCTAGATGATGATGATCTTGACTCCCTCAAGTTGGAACACCTTTTTTGATTGCGTTTGCTCGATGAAGACTAGTTGATTGCTCCCCCATAATCCACTATGGGTGAGCCACTCTTTGGCACATCTTCACAAGTCCATTGACACCACAATGGATGACAAGCTTCAAGGATGATATCTTCATGATGCTCCACTTGAACTTGCTCACTGCAACCTAAACCCACAAAGAACTCTCACGAATACCATGGGTTAGTACACAAAGCGTAATGGACAATGCTTACCATACCATGGGATCACTTGATCCCTCGGTACATCGTGTACGCTTGGTGTGTTGATCAACTTGATTCACTCTTGACTTAGTCTTGATCAACCTTGAACCTTTCCAAATCTATTCATTTGGATGATGTCTTGAAGGTAGACACGAATGATCACACAATCTTCTTCTTCAAGACATGCTTGCAATAAGCTCAACACTCACATGACCAATCTTTGGATAATTCCTTAATAGCACCTTGGTCAACTCATAAACTCCTTGAAACCAACACATGAACTTCAAGAAATGCCTATGGACAAATCCTTCAAATATAACTCAATGCAACCATTAGTCCATAGAGAATGTCATCAATTACCAAAGCCACACATGGGGCACCACATGTTCTTTCATATTGCCATACAACTTCCATCATCATCATATACATGATTTGATCATTCATTGTCATATTGCTTTGCATGATCGTAAGATAGCTAGCATGATATTTTCATGGCTTGTCCGTTTTTTTATATCTTTGCTATGCTAGATCATTGCACATCCTGGTACACTGCCAGAGGCATTCATATAGAGTAATACTTTGTTCTAGATATCGAGTTGTCACTGGTGCAGAGACATGCTATACAAACGGTTTTACCCCCTTTGCACGATGGAGTTTTAAACCGTCGCCTAGTGAGTGTGTGCGATAGGGGGGTCCTTCCCACATGACCCAGAAACCGTCGGGGATAGGCCCTCCGGCCACACAAGCGAGGCCAAAATGAGCTCATGTGCGATCAGGCGAGGCATCAAAGCCCAATCGTTTCCGTTCGTATGTACATCCCACATGGTGAATCCCAGAAAAACATTTCCGTTCGTATGTATATCACACACAGTTTTTTGTGTGGAAAAGTTTGTGCAAGGTGGCCTAACGCAAACAGTTCTCTGCCAGAAGCTGTGTGTGATTGTTAGTTGATCCAACACGCCTACTTTCTAGAAATCGCGTGGGTTGTTTGAGTTCATCGCCAATGGTGTTGTCTGAGTAACCGTCTGCAATAGAAAACCCCAATAAGCATGGTAATTAGCCTATTATTGATAATCCATGTAGTAATCAAATTGACATTTCTTATAAAACACACCAGATATTTCATATCTGTATAATGACAACCAGGTTTTCATAATTGAATTACATCATATAGCTTCAACACTCAGTTACACCAAAGAGGGATATAGCTAGCTACGCCATTACACAACAGCACCAAGTTTCACATGCAACATCGAAAACCTTTGAAAAGTAGCATCATACATGGTAAATAGACATATGAGTCTCATCTGGGAAACTGCAGAAGCAGAAGGCAAATATTGAGCCTTCAGTGATGTTGAATGTCCTTGCAACTTTAGGCCAATGGCTATGGATAACTACCCGCGCAACCTTCGTCCTCTTCAGGAAGACTTCGATATTGTACCATGGGTGTTGAATGAATATCTTCCTCGCCTCTTGACCATGCAGGTGGTTTGGGAGGTAATCATCGGTGAACTGCTTTGAAAAGTACTGAAAACAAAGATGTGCATAAATCATTGTTATAAATTATGAAATGGTGCAAGGGGTAAAAACAAGGTATAAGAGTTAGTACCATCCTATAGTTGAATGATGTCTTATTCATTGTGCGAACAAAGATCTTGCTGTTATTCATCGCAAGTTTCTTCATCCTAACAATGTTTCTGAGTTTCTTGACTTGACTGATATTCATGGACATCTCATTTCCCCACATGCAAAATGGGTTGAACAGTGAGTCTAAGCCTGTGACAACAGGACCTACATGTGCAAAATCAAATTGTAAGGAACCTAAATATTAGAATGATTCCTGCAATTGCACAATAATGTGCTATTAGCAAAAGGACCATGCATGAGCAAACCTCGATGGTAAACCACAGTGTCTCCCATTGTTTCCCTGCAACACATATAAGGAAGATTTTGATCAGGTTAACTGAGAGTTTCCATACTATCAGTAGAATATGTATTGAGTACAGCCAAATTCGATTTATTTCTCACATGCATAACAATACAAAATTGTACCCACAACAAATGAAAATCAAGTTGCAGAATTGAACCAAACAGTTAAATGGACAACAGACAAAATGAACCAAAACAACTAACTAAGTGCGACATTGCAGAATAGAAACATGTACTAGAAGATAAGACTGTTAACGAAACAAAGAATGCTTGAGAATAGTACTACAAAGTGTAGCAATTGTTGGACCAAACTGTAACTGCACATTACATTTCAAAATATCAGATTGCATATTAACATTACAGAGGACAAATCACTAGAAGGCACTGGCGGTGGCCTCGAGAAAACAGCACGGACTATATTTTAAAGTAGACAACCGCATGGCGGTGTCGATGGTGGCCTTGAAGACGAGGTGCTCCTCCAAGATCTAGGAGTCGGCACGCATGGCAGCCATGGCGACCTCATCCATGCATGCGACCATGATTTGCTTCTCCGCTGCCAGATGCTACTGAGCTCCACGTTATACTGCATGCAAAATGGGTGTGGGTGGCGCTTAATTGAAGGACGGGGCCAGTGATTTCAATGAGTGTCGCGCCATCGGTCAAGGCATGTGGGACGGGGAAGGAGGAGGATCGTGTGGGTGGGGTGTGGATTACCTAACCATATCGATGAGGCCACGTAGCAAGAAGAAGGGTCACTGGCGAGGAGGCCGCGCAGCAAGAATAAGGGTCTGCGGTGAGGACGCGACGCTGCAAGAAGAAGGGTCACCGATGAGGAGGCGGTGCTGCAAGAAGAAGGGTTGCCGGCAAGGAGACTGAGCTGCCAGTAAGCATCAGTGAAGGTTTGAACTTGGAAAGCAAGGAGGAATAGTGGAAATGTGGCTTTTGGTGGGAGGGAGGGGGCGGGAAGATAGATATTTCTGCGGTGGCAAAAAAATTTCGCTCGATGCCGCGAGAAACTGGCACACAAGTGTGGTTCAAGCGCGGGCGATGGACCGTAGATGACGAAGCTTCCTGCGTAAGCCAGACAAGATGGTGCTCCAAGATATTTTATATCGCATCCCACATGATTCTTGCTAGTAATAATGTTTGTGGTATACCTGATTTTTTTCATTATATTTGAAAGACAAAATGGTGTTATGGATGGAAAGGATGGTGTTTGAATTGCTAGAACATTTATCTACAGTGAACATGCAACTACATGATTGTCGTGTTAAAATTTGGAATTATTCTGGGCTCGTTTGGCATTTTTATGCATTAATTGAGCTTCTAGGCATTTAATGTGCATAATTCAAATTTGAACTACAAGCACATGCTCTAGTGCACCAAAGTTTGTTGAAAAATCACATGTGTGTATTTGGGTGAATTTATAGGTCCCATGCAAGAATGAGAATGAAATTCAAACATATGGGCATTGTGGCTCGGCTGGGAACATTGAGGAACTTGGTTTTTAAATTCCTGTAAATCCCAAACTCGCCTGAAAATCATGAAACTTGGCATGGAGACAATTCATGGCACCAACATGTTGTGGTAAAAAAATGGCCAAATTGGGACAAGTTTTGGCATAAGCTTCTTGCAAATTGTAGCTTCTCTGAAGAAGGCGTGTGGTTTCGAGAGGGAACATGACACCTTTGTGTGCGAAACAACATACGCTGCCCCCTCTTGATTTTTTACAAAGCAAACATAGAACTATATGAGTGTCGTGTTTAAATTTGGAATTGTTCCAGGTTCGTTTGGCCCTTTTTATGCATTAATTGAGTTTCTGGCATTGAATGTGAATAATTCAAATTTGAACTACAAGCACATGCTCCAGTGCACCAAGGTTGGTTGAAAAATCACATGTGTGTTCTTGGGTTAATTTCTAGGTCCCATGCAAGAAATGGGAACGAAATTCAAATATCTAGGTGCTGTGGCTCGGCCGATAACATTGAGATACTTGGTTTTTTAAATTTCGGTAAATTAAAAACTTGCCTGAAAATCATGAAACTTGGCATGGTGTCATTTCATGGCATCAACATGATGTGGTAAAAAAATCGGCCGCATTTGGACAAGTTTTGGTATAAGCTTCTTGCAAACCGGAGCTTCTCGCAAGAAGACTCGTGGTTCTCGAGGGGGGACGTGTCACGTTTATGTGCGAAATGATATACGCTGCCTCTCCCCTTGTTTTTTACAGAGGCAACATAGAACTATATGAGTGTCGTGTTAAAATTTGGAATTATTCTGGGTTCGTTTGGCCTTTTTATACATTAATTGAGTTTCTAGGCATTTAATGTGCATAATTCAAATTTGAACTACAAGCACATGCTCCTGTGCACCAAAGTTGGTTGAAAAATCACATGTGTGTCCTTGGGTGAATTTCTATGTCCCATGCAAGAAATGGGAATGAAATTCAAACATCTGGGCGTCGTGGCTTGACCGGAAATATTGAGAAAATTGGTTTTTTAATTCCTGTAAATCCAAAACATGCCTGAAAATCATGAAACTTGGCATGGTGTCATGACATGGCACCAACATGTTGTGGTAATTTTTTTGGCCGAATTGGGACAAGCTTTGGTTTAAGCTTCTTGCAATCCGGAGCTTCTGTCAAGAAGGCTCGTGGTTCCGAGAGGGAACGTGTCACCTCCGTATGCGAAATGACATACACTGCCTTCTCCCGCCTTGATTTTCTTACACAAGTATATTTTCTCCCGCCGAATTGTGACAGCCTGGTTTTTACCTTCTCTCTTTTTCCAAACTTCATTTGCTTTTGCTTTGAATTTGGAGTTTTTGAATCAGTTCAAATGGACTTATACACTTGGGCATGTCCTTGATTTTCACCCAAGTGACTCATCCATCTCTAACTCATCATTCTTTCTCTGAAAAATCCCAAAAATGACCCAAGGAATATTTTTCATAAAAGAAAAATATTCATTTTCTTCTCTGAAACTCACTTCAGAAACTTGTGCTCCAAAGCAACCCTCATTTTTATTGCTCCAAAAATCCTAGAAAATTCCCAAATATTCTTTGAACCCTAGGGCACCTTCGTGAGCAAAAATATTGCATAACTTTTTGGAATATTTTTGCTACAGAAAATCATTTCTGTTCTTGGACAGAATAGGCACTTTACACAACAAGTATACTTTTCCTTGATCCAATGAGGCTGATTTTTCTTGAGCTTCATTACCTTTCTAAGAAACTTAAAACCCCCAAAGATCAGCCCTAAACTCTTACTGGATCACTCACAGTTAACCTCACAAGTTACTGTCCAGAAACTTACCATGGAGTAAACCACACACACAGATCACCTGTGATCAACTCAAAGCGCTGGAACAACTCAAACCACCAAGTACTACACACCAGACATGAAGTTTATGATAGGCGCAGCATGACGCCAGAGTTCACGCGGTGACCGCGTTCGTCCAAGTGTGCTGGCATGCCGACGATGCGCTCTGCGTCACGCCCGAGCCTCTGTTGAGCTCATTCTCGCTTCCCCGACCGCCGAACCTTGCCAAACTTCTCCACAATCGCCGTTCTGAGCCGTTAACTCGCCTCTACCGTTCGCCGATGCTGGAGCTCCCCACAGCAGGCACGGGCATGCCACGACCAAGCGTACAGTGCGCCCATGCCACTATGCTTGTCTCCGCCCTTCCACAGTGTCCGCGTGAGCTGTGTCGCCTTCTCCCCCTCTCGCTGACGCCGTTCGTCGCTGGGCGCCGTGTCTAGAAGCTCTCCGGCGGAGCCTAATCTCCCCTCCTTGCTTGCCTATAAATACAGCTCTCCCGAGCCTCCTCGAGCATCACCGCACACTCACCCAACCTCCAAAAGCCTGTAGCTAAGCCGCAGCCCAGCCGGGCAGGCCTATGGCCGCCGCCCTGACCCGAGCTCACCGGCGATTCCCCGTAGCTCCTCCTCCTCACTCCGGTGCTCTCCAGCTCCACCCACTCCTCAAGCGACTCGCTGCTGGTGCACTGGTGCCGTCCGACCCCATTGGAGCCCCTGGTGCAGCCCCACGTCACCGTCGTCCCCAACTCCAGCGAGCTCTACGTTCTGCAGCCGCTGGAGAGGCTAGTTCCGACCCCGTCCGACCACCTCTGGCCAAACCACAGGTACGGGCAGGTGTTCCTCGACCCCCTCTCTCTTCCTATCCCTCTGGTTCTGGTCGCCGCGCACTCCTCACCGGAGAACGAACCTTAGAAGTGTCGCCCGCCTCTATTTCTTTCTCTTTCTCCCCTGACCTGACGCGTGGGGCCCGCTGTCAGCCTCACTGCTCACACCCGAAGCGTTATGAGTGGTGGCGTATTCCTGGAATACGCCATCGACGTCACCCCCTGGTTTTCTTTTTATTCAAATTAAATCAAATTTTGACCAGAAACTTTGACCCGCTATAACTTTTTAACCATAAGTCCAAATGAGTTGATTCTTTTTGCATTGTGTTCTTATTGAAAAGATCTAGCAGCACACCAAAATTAGAATTTTCTCTACTGTCTAGATTTTCTGGTAATTTTTAGAAGTGTTCTTGACATTTTCTTTTTGTGATTTTAATTGTTTTCAGAAGGAGAAGCTTGTCTTGAAGAGACACAGGAGGAGTGTGAAGCTCCTCTGAACTAAGGCAAGCCACACCAACATTTTCATGGTGTCATTGCAATATTCATGATTTTCCAACTTTAAAATGAGTTATTTCTTGCATATAATCATTTAATGAATAATGCTTATGTTAGTTATTTTGTCATGAGTAAAATGCTTAGACTACAGAAGTGAGTACCTAGACTAGTGTGAGCAAGCATGAGTAGTTTGACTATGTGATAATGTTATGGCTATGATATGACTAGTATCGGTATTATTTTCTTATGTGATTGCTTGGGTTCACATGATAATGCTAAAACTAAAAATGATGAGTGCTAATAACCAGTGAAAAAGAATAAGTGAAGTTTAGTGATGACTTGTGCAAGTAGAGCCTTTGATAATGTTGATCTATTTATTCTAAGTGTTATGTGATGCATGTCGAATGGTTGCATGATCATGACATATGGTGACTCGAGTATTTGCATTTCAAGTTAAGCCTGATGTTAATTGAACTTGAACATTAAGTTGATCGAGTCATGGTGCCACTGAATCGAGTTTTCCTAGTGCAACCACATTTGCCTTTATGGGAAGGCCTTTATTCGGTCCGTTGTCGTGCCTCTGGTCGGTGCCTCCAACGAGGGAAGGTTATGGGCATGCGGTACCCTGGCCCGGTAAGCACAGATAACCTTGTGTGCTTGTTGTTGTTGTTATGGTACCTTGTCCCTGTATGGGACCGTTTAAGTTTTGCCACGACAGTGGCTGTTGATGCCTTTGGTAGGAATGGGGCCACCCATGACTTAGCCTAGTAGGGAGTTAGTCGGAGTGGCCGGGAGAGTGTCATGGCAATGAGAGGGTTCTGTTGGAATGCCGTTGGTCCACCCAAATGGGAGTGCGAGGCCATGGGTTCCGTGATGTGGGTCCAGTGTACTACCTCTGCAGAGTGTATTTAAATCTATCGATAGTTACGTCCTCGTTTATGGACACAACTTGTGAGTAAGTCACACCATGGATCAACATTAATATGTAATCTTGCACACTAAGTTATATGTTTGGCACTGGTTAAGTGATGAGATCAGTGAGACTGTTGTTGTGGAAACCAAAGTGTTGGTTTAGTTTGTGATCCATGAATGATCACCGTTTGGTTACGAGGTAACCCGTTGGTAAGAGAGTCTGAGGGAATCGGCGCACAAGTTTGGTTGCATGGCATCAGGAATATGTTTATCTGCATTCAACTTGATTAAATGTCATGATATTGTTTGCCATTATGTTTATGCTTGTTGTGGGCTTGCAAGTACATTGAATGTACTGACCTGGCATGTTATGCCAGCTTTCAGGAAAGTCTAACCGGATTGGAGTGTTGCCATGTCTAGATCGTGTCCACATCGGTGTCCCTGTGCTATGGAGTCCTGCTTCGTCGTCATTCTGTTGCCACGTAGTTGTCGTGATCGAGGCCCCGCTATGTTCACTAAATAATGTACATATTGTTCAGCCGCACCATGGGTGCCGCTTGGCCTCGCTACTTGATGTAATATCGCACTATGTTTCTGCTAGCATCAATAAAGCGGTTGTTTTCTGTACCAAGATGTTGTGTGTTGCCAGAAGACTTGACCTTTGGGCTAGCAATGCAAGGTAAACCGGCTGATCTGAGCCGGGGTGCCACATAAATTTTGGAATTATTCCGGGTTCGTTTGGCCTTTTTTATACATTAATTGAATTTGCAAGCATTTAATGCACATAATTCAAATTTGAAGTACAAGCGCATGCTCCAGTGCGCAAACGTTAGTTGAAAAATCATTTATGTGTACTTGGGCGAATTTCTAGGTCCCATGCAAGAAGTGGGAATGGAATTCAAACATCTGTGCGTCTTGGCTCGGCTAAAAACATCGAGAAACTTGGTTTTAAAATTCCCGTAAATCCAAAACTTGCCTGAAAATCATGAAACTTGGTATGGTGTCATGACATGGCACCAACATGTTGTGGTAAATTTTTTGTCCGATTTGCGAAGGCGCACACATTAACAATCAACAAAGTCATTTTGAAACAAGTGCTATCACATTAGAAATCGGAAACACAAGTATTATTGAAACCGTGGGCGTTCTACTTACCATTTACGTGTCGCCATGACTCCCTTTTTTTATTAGCTAGGAGGTATCGTGCGGAGTAGCTATTTGAGTAAGGGAGGCATGTGATCAGACCCCTACGCATGCTCATCAGGAGGAGAGCCCTTTGACCTCTATCCGTCGCCCACCTGTCTCCCAACGTCTCCATTAATGGCGCCCGAGCCCCTGTTTCATGGCATGGCTATGTCTCACTCGACTAAAGATTTAAGAGAGAAAAAAGAAAATCTAAAAAGAAAGTTTTGCGTGGATCTTGATGTAAGATCCGACGGACGTATGTAGCATCGTCTGTGACTTGTAGCAAGACTGATGAATATAAGGACGATGACATTGGATAATAATTGTCTTCCATATTTAGGAAGATAGCTAAAAAAGCCACATGCGGAAATGCCTGAAATACACAAGGCAAAAGAAGAAGGAGGACGCAGACAATGATCTGGCTTGTTGATCTCTACTTTCTTGATGCATTGCTGCATGCCGCGAAGACTAGTTCTTGCGGCAAGCGGCGATGAGCTCTTTCATGTCCTCAAGATGCTGATTGAGAGCTTCCATTGATTCCTCCACCACCCTTTGGCGCTCGATGCGGAGCATGACATTGTCGTCCATAAGTTTCTTGACGATGACACTGGTCCTCTTCGACAAGGAAGTGGTATCCTCGTGCTGCTTCATCCTTCCAGCGATCTTCGCCCTCAGCAGGTCGCG
This sequence comes from Triticum dicoccoides, assembly GCF_002162155.2. NCBI lineage: Eukaryota > Viridiplantae > Streptophyta > Magnoliopsida > Poales > Poaceae > Triticum > Triticum dicoccoides. The sequence goes on from NC_041387.1 coordinate 479,882,069, forward strand.
CTCGGTGCGGAGCTTAACCTTGTCATCCCCTAATACCCGGATGATGCTGGTAGCATTTTCAAATGAGGCATTCATCTCCTCCTGCACCTTCATCCAGTCGAACATCTGACCCATAAGGTCATGGAGCATAGTGCGCATGCGCCTGTGAGAGTCCTTGCCTGCCCGCGAGCCATTTTGCCAGGCTGCCGCGGTGTGGGAGGACATCTTTGCCGCATTCACGGCGCGGTGGGACATCTCTCCTGCTTCCGCGGCGCGGCCGGACTAGTCTGCTGCATTGACGGCGCGGCAGGACCTCTGTGCTGCTTCGGTGGCGCGGCGGGACCTCTGTGCTGCTACGGCCGCGCGGCCCGACATGTCGGTTGCTTTCACTGTGAGGCGGGACATCTCTCCTGCTTCCGCTTCCATGCTCGCCTCTCCCTAGTGGTAATCTCTCGACCCAGAACTCACGCTAGCCATGGCAGACGCAAGGGAACGAGGATGAATGACTTGTTTGTTTTTGTGGATGAGGAGTTGAGGAGGAATGTGCAGTCATCTTGGAGTAATAGTATTTATAACCGAGTACTAATACGCTCCTAAGTGGGAAACCGTTTAGGTTTGATCGGTGTGAAGAGGTTTGCAATTAAATATAGCGTGGTAGTAGTAATTTGGAATATGACGGGACGCAGGCTCAAAATTTATTGATGGTTCTATAATTTCTAAGTGTGGCACTATTCCTGGATGACGTAACATGGGCACACCTTCTCGGCCGCGTACGTGGTGTTTGCACCATAGGGTGCACCGCAGTAGGCGATGTCAGCACACGTCTTGTTCCAACAACCGTGCGCACTCATTATTACCATCGCGCATGCTTCTTTTAATTAGAATATGTGCCCGTCTAGCGCACACACATTGATCTATCTAATTGTTTCTGTTTGTTGTGGCTAATCGTAAACAGTTCATCCATGTGAAGTCTATGCCATCAATCGCAGACACGTTGATCTGGCTGACCGTTTTTGTTGTGTTTCCTAATCGCAAATAGTTCATCCGTCTTGAGTGTATGCCCTCAATTGCACACACCTTCATCTGGCTGCCCGTTTATGTTGTTCTGCCTCATCACAAACAGTTAATCCGGCTGAAGTGTATGCCGTATATCGCACACACCTTCATTTGGTTGGCCATTTCTGTTCTTCTTTCGCATCGCAAACAGTTCATTGAACTGAACCTTATGCCCTGCATCACACAAGAAACTAAAATCTGAAACGTGTTTGATGTATCCGCCATCACAAACATTTTGCATCTTTTTTGACTATTTTTTACATCACCGTTTGCGATTAATGCATCACACACAGTTTTGTCGAAGGGTCTCTGATTGTAGTGTCGTGTTAGCAGCATCCTACAGTAGTGCGTAATATTGAGTTGTAGGTAAATAAAAGTGTGATGATCATCATTATTAGAGCATTGTCCCAGTGAGGAAAGGATGATGGAAGCCATGATTACCTCACAAGTTGGGATGAGTCTCCGGAATTTTAAAAAATAAAATAGGCCAAAGAATCCCAAATAAAAAAGGGGAAAAAGAGGCCAAAGAGCCCAAAACAAAAAAATGAGAGAAAAAGAGAGAAGGGGCAATACTACTACTCTTTTACCACACTTGTGCTTCAGAGTAGCACCATGTTGTTCATATAGAGAGTCTCTTGAGCTATCACTTTCATATACTAGTGGGAATTTTCATTATAGAACTTGGCTTGTATATTCCGGTGATGGGCTTCCTCAAATTGCCCTAGGTCTTCGTGAGCAAGCAAGTTCGATGCACACCCACTTAGTTTTTTTAGCTTTCATACACTTATAGCTCTAGTGCATCCGTTGCATGGCAATCCCTACTCCTCCCACTGACATCAATTGATGGGCATCTCCATAGCCCGTTGAATAGCTGCGTCGATGTGAGACTTTATTCCTTTTTGTCTTATCCACACAACCTCCACCATCATACTCTATTCCACCCATAGTGCTATATCCATGGCTCACGCTCATGTATTGCATGAAAGTTGAAAAATCTTGAGAACATTTAAAGTATGAAACAATTGCTTGGCTTGTCATCGGGGTTGTGCATGATGAAATACTTTGTGTTATGAAGATGGAGCATAGCCAGACTATATGATTTTTTTAGGGAGAACTTTCTTTAGCCATGATATTTTGAGAAGACATGATTGCTTTATTAGTATGCTTTAAGTATTATTGTCTTAATTTCAAATGATAGACTATTGCTTTGAATCACTCGTGTCTTAATATTCATGCCATGATTAGATTATATGATCAAGATTATGCTAGATAGCATTCCACATCAAAAATTATCTTTTTAGCATTTACCTACTCGAGGATGAGCAGGAATTAAGCTTGGGGATGCTGATACATCTCCGTCGTATCTATAATTTTTTATTGTTTCATGCCAATATTCTATAACTTTCATATACTTTTGGCAACTTTTTATATTATTTTTGGGACTAACATATTGATGACGTGCCGAGTGCCAGTTCCTGTTTGTTGCATGTTTTTTTCTGCAGAATATCCATATCAAATGGAGTCCAAACGCGATAAAAACTTACGGAGATTTTTTGGAATATATGTGATTTTTTTGGGGAAAAAAATCACTGTGAGACGACGCCCAAGGGCCCCACAAGCCCTAGGGGCACGCCCCCTACCCTGAGCGTGTCTGGAAGGCTTGTGGACACCCCATAAGGCAGTTGGTGCCCTTCTTTCACTGCAAGAAAGCTAATATCCGGATTAAAATCGTGTTAAAATTTCAGCCCAATCGGAGTTATGGATCTTCAGGGATTTAAGAAACGGTGAAAGGCCAGAAAACAGGAGCGCAGAAATAGATGAGAGCAGAGAGAGAGATCCAATCTCGGAGGGGCTCCCGCCCCTCTGCCGCCATGGAGTCCATGGAACACAGGGGAAACCCTTCTCCCATCTAGGGGGAGGTCAAGGAAGAAGAATAAGGAGGGGGGCTGACACGTCTCCAACGTATCTATAATTTTTGATTGTTCCATGCTATTATATTATCTGTTTTGGATGTTTAATGGGCTTTAATAAGCTCTTTAATATTATTTTTGGGACTAACCTATTAACCGAGGGCCCAGTGCCAGTTTTCTTTGCCTATTTTAGAGTTTTACAGAAAAGGAATACCAAACGGAGTCCAAACGGAATGAAACCTTCACGATGATCTTTCTTGGACCGAAAGCAAACCAGAAGACTTGGAGATGAAGTCGGAGACCTAACGAGGAGGCCATGAGGCAGGAGGGCGCGCCCCCCACCCACGTGGGCCCCTCGTAGCTCCACCGACTTGTTCTTTTGCCTATATATACTCTTATACCCTAAAAACATCAGGGAGAGCCACAAAACCACTTTTACACCGCCGCAACCTTCTGTACCCATGAGATCCCATCTTGGGGCCTTTTTTCGCGACTTGCCGGAGGGGGATTCGATCACGGAGGTCGATGTGTGGAGTAATAGTAGTAGATGCAGGCAGGAGTCGGTCTACTTGACACGGACGTGATGCCTATGTTCATGATCATTGCCTTAGATGTCATCATAATTATGCGCTTTTCTATCAATTGGTCGGCAGTAATTTGTTCGCCCACCATAATACATGCTATCTCGAGAGAAGCCACTAGTGAAACCTATGGCCCCCGGGTCTCTTTTCCATCATATTGCATCTCTTTTCCATCTCGTTTACATCTTGCTAGTTTCCGATCTACTATTTTGCAATCTTTACTTTCCAATCTATACATCGAAAATACCAAAAGTAGTACTTTATTATCTTTATTAGGTTTCACTTTTGCGAGTGACCGTGAAGGGATTAACAACCCCTTTATCGCGTTGGTTGCAAGTTCTTGATTGTTTGTGCAGGTATTCGGTGACTTCTGCATCGTCTCCTACTGGATTGATACCTTGGTTCTCAAAAACTGAGGGAAATACTTACGCTACTTTGCTGCATCACCCTTTCCTCTTCGGGGGAAAACCAACGCAAGCTCAAGAGGTAGCAAGAAGGATTTCTAGCGCCATTGCCGGGGAGATCTACACCAAGTCAAGCCAAACCAAGTACCCATCATAAACACTTATCCCTTGCATTACATTATTCGCCATTCGCCTCTCGTTTTCCTCACCCCCACTTCTAAAATGATTTTTGAAAACCTTTGCCTTTTCTTTGCCCCTCTTCTGTTCGTCTCTTTTCGCTTGTTTCTTGTGTGCTTGTGTGTTGGATTGATTGCTTGTCATGATGGCTCAAGATAATACTAAATTGTGTGACTTCTCCAATACCAACAACAATTGATTTTATTAGCACCCCGATTGCTCCTACTACCAATGCTGAATCTTGTGAAATTAATGCCGCTTTGTTGAATCTTGTTATGAAAGATCAATTCTCTGGCCTTCCTAGTGAAGATGTCGCTTCCCATGTAAACAACTTCGTTGATTTGTGTGATATGCAAAAGAAGAAAGATGTGGATAATGCTTTTATCTCTAAATATTTTCCTCCCGCTAAGATCATCTCACTTAGGAACAATATTACGAATTTTAAGCAACTTGATCATGAGCATGTTGCACAAGCTTGGGAGAGGATGAAATTAATGATACATAATTGCCCTACACATGGTTTGAATTTGTGGATGATTATAAAAAAAATTATGCCGGATTGAATTTTGCTTCTAGAAATCTTTTAGATTCGGCCGCGGGAGGCACTTTTATGGAAATCACTTTAGGAGAAGCTACTAAACTCCTAGATAATATTATGGTTAATTATTCTCAATGGCACACGGAAAGATCCACTAGTAAAAAAGTTCATGCGATTGAAGAAATTAATGTTTTGAGTGGAAAGATGGACGAACTTATGAAATTGTTTGCTAATAAAAGTGTTTCTTCTGATCCTAATGATATGCCTTTTTCCACTTTGATTGAGATTGATTGAGAACAATAATGAATCTATGTATGTGAATTTTGTTGGAAGGAACAATTTTGGTAACAACGTTTATAGAGGCAATTTTAATCCTAGGCCGTTTCCTAGTAACTCCTCTAATAATTATGGTAATTCGTACAACAACTCTTATGGTAATTTTAATAAATTGCCCTCTCATTTTGAGAATAGTATTAAAGAATCTATGAGTTCGCAAAAGAATTTTAATGATTTGATTGAAGAAAAATAGCGTAAGATTGATGAGTTGGTTAGGAACGTGGATATAATTTCTCTTGATGTTGATTCTTTGAAACTTAGATCTATTCCACCTAATCATGATATCAATGAGTCTCTCAAATTCATGAGAATTTCCATTGATGAGTGCAAAGAAAGAACCGCTAGGATGCGTGCTAAAAAAGATTGGTTTGTGAAAGCAAGTTCTTCTAGTTTTCATGATAATAATGATGAAGATCTAAAAGTGATTGATGTGACTCCTATTAACTCTTTGTTTTCCAATATGAATCTTGATAAAGATGGGACTGGAGATGAGTCAACTTTAGTTAAAAGGCGTCCCGACAATTTGGAGTTTTTAGATCTAGATGCAAAAATTGATAAAAGTGGGATTGAAGAGGTCAAAATTTTAAGTAGCAATGAACCCACTATTTTGGATTTCAAGGAATTTAATTATGATAATTGTTCTTTAATAGATTGTATTTCCTTGTTGCAATCCGTATTAAATTCTCCTCATGCTTATAATCAAAATAAAACTTTTACTAAACATATCGTTGATGCTTTGATGCAATCTTATGAAGAAAAACTTGAACTAGAAGTTTTTATACCTAGAAAACTTTATGATAAGTGGGAACCTACTATTAAAATTAAGAATAAAGATTATGAATGTTATGCTTTGTGTGATTTGGGTGCTAGTGTTTCCATGATTCCGAAAACTTTGTGTGATGTGTTAGGTTTTTGTGAATTTGATGATTGTTCTTTAAATTTGCATCTTGCGGATTCCATAAGAAACCTATGGGAAGGATTAATGATGTTCTTATTTTTGCAAATAGGAATTATGTGCCTGTAGATTTCATTGTTCTTGGTGCAATCCTACATGTCCTCTTATTCTTGGTAGACCTTTCCTTAGAACAATTGGTGCAATTATTGATATGAAAGAAGAAAACATTAGATTCCAATTTCCATTAAGGAAAGGCATGGAACACTTTCCTAGGAAGAAAATTAAATTTTCATATGAATCTATCATGAGAGCCACTTATGGATTGCATACCAAAGATGGACATACCTAGATCTATTCTTGTTTTTATGCCTAGCTAGGGGCGTTAAACGATAGCGCTTGTTGGGAGGCAACCCAATTTTATTTGTGTTATTTACTTTTTTCTCCTGTTTAGTAATAAATATTTCATCTAGGTTCTGTTTAGATGTGGTTTTATGTTTTAATTAGTGTTTGTTCCAAGTAGAACCTTTGGGAAGACTTGGGTGAAGTCTTTGTGATCTTGCTGTAAAAACCAGAAATTTTTGCGCTCACGAGAATAGCTGTCATTTTTTACATAAGAGTGATTTTAGGTTGATTATTTTTGCATAATATTAATAGACAAATTCCTCACGTCCAAAAATTTATTTCAGAATTTTTGGAGTTACATAAGTATTCGAAGTTACAGATTTCTACAGACTGTTCTGTTTTTGACAGATTCTGTTTTTCTTGTGTTGTTTGCTTATTTTGATGAATCTATGAGTAGTATCGGGGGGTATGAACCAGAGAGAAGTTGGAATAAAGTAGTTATAACACCAATGTAAATAAATAATGAGTTCATTACAGTACCTTAAAGTGGTAGTTTATTTTCTTATACTAACGGAGCTCATGAGATTTTCTGTTGAAGTTTTGTGTTGTGAAGTTTTCAAGTTCTGGGTAAGGATCTGATGGACTTTGGAATAATGAGTGGCAAGAGCCTAAGCTTGGGGATGCCCAAGGCACCCCAAGTTAAAATTCAAGTATAAACAAAAGCCTAAGCTTGGGGATGCCCCGGATGGCATCCCCTCTTTCGTCTTCGTCTATCGGTAACTTTACTTGAGGCTATATTTTTATTCACCACATGATATGTGTTTTGCTTGGAGCGTCTTGTATGATTTGATTCTTTGCTTTTTAGTTTACCATAATCATCCTTTCTGTACACACCTTTTGGGAGAGACACACATGAATCAGAATTTATTAGAATACTCTATGTGCTTCACTTATATCTTTTGAGCTAGACAATTTTGCTCTATAGTGCTTCACTTATATCTTTTTAGAGCATGGCGGTGGGTTTATTTTATAGAAATTGTTTATCTCTCATGCTTCACTTATATTATTTTGAGAGTCATTTAGAACAACATGGTAATTTGCTTTGGTTATAAAATTAGTCCTAATATGATGGGCATCCAAGATGGGTATAATAAAAACTTTCATATAAAGTGCATTGAATACTATGAGAAGTTTGGTTCTTTATGATTGTTTTGAGATATGAAGATGGTGATATCAGAGTCATGCTAGTAGAGTAGTTGTGAATTTTAGAGATACTTGTGTTAAAGTTTGTGATTCCCGTAGCATGCACGTATGGTGAACCGTTATGTGATGAAGTTGGAGCTTGATTTATTTATTGATATCTTCCTTATGAGTGGCGGTCGGGGACGAGCGATGGTCTTTTCCTACCAATCTATCCCCCTAGGAGCTTGCGCATAGTACTTCGTTTGGATAACTAATAGATTTTTGCAATAAGTATGTGAGTTCTTTATGACTAATGTTGAGTCCATGGATTATACACACTCTCACCCTTCCACCGTTGCTAGTCTCTCTTGTGTCGCGCAACTTTCGCTGATACCATACACCCACCATATACCTTCCTCAAAACAACCACCATACCTATCTATTGTGGCACTTCCATAGCCATTCCGAGATATATTGCCATGCAACTTTCCAATGTTTCATTTATTATGACACGCTCCATCATTGTCATATTGCTAGCATGATCATGTAGTTGACATTGTATTTGTGGCAAAGCCACCGTTCTTAATTTTTCATACATGTCACTCTTGAATCATTGCACATCCTGGTACACCTCCGGAGGCATTCACATAGAGTCATATTTTGTTCTAAGTATTGAGTTGTAATTCTTGAGTTGTAAGTAAAAAAAAGTGTGATGATCTTCATTATTAGAGCATTGTCCCAGTGAGGAAAGGATGATGGAGACTATGATTCCCTCACAAGTCGGGACGAGACTCCGGAAGAAAAATAAAAAATAAAGAAAAAAAGAGGCCATAAAAAAGAGAGAAAAGGCCCCCCAAAAAAGAGAGAAAAAGAGAGAAGGGGCAATGCTACTATCCTTTTTCCACACTTGTGCTTCAAAGTAGCACCATGACTTCATGACACGGAGTCTCCTATGTTGTTACTTTCATATACTAGTGGGAATTTTTCATAGAACTTGGCTTGTATATTCCAATGATGGACTTCCTAAAAAGTGCCCTAGGTCTTCGTGAGCAAGCAAGTTGGATGCACACCCACTTAGTTTCTTTTTGAGCTTTCATACACTTATAGCTCTAGTGCATCCGTTGCATGGCAATCCCTACTCACTCACATTGATATCTATTGATGGGCATCTCCATAGCCCGTTGATACGCCTAGTTGATGTGAGACTATATTCTCCTTTTCTATCTTCTCCAAACCACCATTCTATTCCACCTATAGTGCTATGTCCATGGCTCACGCTCATGTATTGCGTGAAGATTGAAAAAGTTTGAGAGCATCAAAAGTATGAAACAATTGCTTGGCTTGTCATCGGGGTTGTGCATGATTAAATACTTTGTGTGATGAAGATAGAGCATAACCAGACTATATGATTTTGTAGGGATAGCTTTCTTTGGCCATGTTATTTTGAGAAGACATGATTGCTTTGTTAGTATGCTTGAAGTATTATTGTTTTTATGTCAAAATTAAAATTTTGTCTTGAATCTTTCAGATCTGAACATTCATGCCACAATAAAGAAAATTACATTGATAAATATGTTAGGTAGCGTTCCACATCAAAAATTATGTTTTTATCATTTACCTACTCGAGGATGAGCAGGAATTAAGCTTGGGGATGCTTGATACGTCTCCAATGTATCTATAATTTTTTATTGTTCCATGCTATTATATTATCTGTTTTGGATGTTTAATGGGCTTTAATAAGCTCTTTTATATTATTTTTGGGACTAACCTATTAACCGAGGGCCCAGTGCCAGTTTTTTTTGCCTATTTTAGATTTCTGCAGAAAAGGAATACTAAACGGAGTCCAAACGGAATGAAACCTTCGCGACGATCTTTCTTGGACCGAAAGCAAACCAGAAGACTTGGAGATGAAGTCAGAGACGTAACGAGGAGGCCACGAGGCAAGACGTGGCCCCCTGGTAGCTCCACTGACCTAGTTCTTTCGCCTATATATACTCTTATACCCTAAAAACATTAGGGAGAGCCACGAAACCACTTTTACATCGCCGCAACCTTCTGTACGCGTGAGATCACATCTTGGGGCCTTTTTCGGCGACCTGCCGGAGGGGGATTCAATCACGGATGGCTTCTACATCAACACCATTACCCCTCCGATGAAGCGTGAGTAGTTTACCACAGACCTTCGGGTCCATAGTTATTAGCTAGATGGCTTCTTATCTCTCTTTGATTCTCAATACAAAGTTCTCCTCGATGTTCTTGGAGATCTATTCGATGTAATATTCTTTTGCGGTGTGTTTGCCGGGATCCGATGAATTGTCGATTTATGATCAAGATTATCTATGAATATTATTTGGTTCTTCTCTGAATTCTTATATGCATGATTTGATATCTTTGCAAGTCTCTTCGAATTATCGGTTTAGTTTGGCCTACTAGATTGATCTTTCTTGCCATGAGAGAAGTGCTTGGCTTTGGGTTCAATCTTGCGGTGTCCTTTCCCAGTGACAATAGGGGCATCAAGGCACGTATTGTATTTTTGCCATCGAGGATAAAAAGATGGGGTTTATATCATATTGCTTGAGTTTTTTCCTCTACATCATGTCATCTTGCTTAATGCGTTACTCCATTCTTTATGGACTTAATACTCTAGATGCATGCTGGATAGCGGTCGATGTATGGAGTAATAGTAGTAGATGCAGGCAGGAGTCGGTCTACTTGACACATACGTGATGCCTATGTTCATGATCCTTGCCTTGGATGTCATCATAATTATGCGCTTTTCTATCAATTGCTTGGCAGTAATTTGTTCACCCACCATAATACATGCTATCTCGAGAGAAGACACTAGTGAAACCTATGGCCCCCGGGTCTCTTTTCCATCATATTGCATCTCTTTTCCATCTCGTTTACATCTTGCTAGTTCCCGATCTACTATTTTGCAATCTTTACTTTCCAATCTATACATCAAAAATACCAAAAATATTACTTTATTATCTCTATTAGATTTCACTTTTGCGAGTGATCGTGAAGGGATTGACAACCCCTTTATCACGTTGGTTGCAAGTTCTTGATTATTTGTACAGTTATTCGGTGACATGTGCGTCGTCTCCTACTGGATTGATACCTTGGTTCTCAAAAACTGAGGGAAATACTTATGCTACTTTGTTGCATCACCCTTTCATCTTCAAGGGAAAACCAATGCAAGCTCAAGAGGTAGCAGGGGCTCTCTCCCCCTCTCTCCCAGTGGCGCCGAAACACCACCGGGGCCATCATCCTGACTGCGATCTACACCAACAACTTTGCCGCCATCATCAGCAACTCTCTCCTACTCTATGCAGTGGTGTAACACCCCTTCTCCCCGCTGTAATCTCTACTTAAACATGGTGCTCAACGATATATATTATTTCCCAATGATGTATGGCTATCCTATGATGTTTGAGTAGATCCATTTTGTCCTATGGTTTGATTGATGATCATGATTGGTTTGAGTTGTATGTTTTATTATTGGTGTTGTCCTATGGTGATCTGCGTGTCGCGCAAGCGTGAGGGATCCCTGCTGTAGGGTTTGCAATATGTTCATGATTCGCTTATGGTGGGTGGCGTGAGTGACGGAAGCACATACCCGAGTAAGTGGGTTGTTTGCGTATGGGAGTAAAGAGGACTTGATACTTTAATGCTGTGGTTGGGTTTTACCTTAATGATCTTTAGTAGTTGCGGATGCTTGCTAGAGTTCCAATCATAAGTGCATATGATCCAAGTAGAGAAAGTATGTTAGCTTATGCCTCTCCCTTATATAAAATTACAATAATGATTACCGATATAGTTATCGATTGCCTAGGGACAAATAACTTTCTTGTGACAAAAAGCTCTATACTAAAACTAACTTAGTTGTTTCTTTATCTAAACATCCCCTAGCTTTATTTACGTGATATTTATTATCCTGCAAACCTATCCCATCACACCTACAATGTACTTCTAGTTTAATACTTGTTCTAGGTAAAGCGAACATTAAAGCGTGTGTGGAGTTGTATCGGTGGTTAATAGAAATTGAGGGAATATATTTTTATACCTTTATCTCCTCGTTGCGTTTGACACTCTTACTTATCAAGAAAGGCTACAATTGATCCCCTATACTTGTGGGTTATCACCAGGGTATTTACCTAGGTTCGGGCCCTCTCAAAGAGGTAAAACCTTACATACAACTCTTGTTATATTAATTATGGATGGGGTACATAGTACATGATGATCTACCTCGAGATTTCATGTGTGTGAGCTCTAACCTCTAAAACCCTTGCCTCTACGGACTAAACCCCTTGGCTTATATAGGCATCGGGTGTCAGTGTCAAAACCGGCAAACCTCAGGTATGGGGCTAATGACCCAAAAGTATAGGGGATCAATAGTAGTCCTTTCGATAAGTAAGGGTGTTGAACCCAACGAGGAGCAGAAGGAAATGACAAGCGGTTTTTAGCATGGTATTGTATACAAGCATGGAAATTATCGGTAGCAGATAGTTTGATAGCAAGGTAGTTTGTAACAAGCTGATGGAAATATGCCCTGGAGGCAATAATAAAATGGTTATTATTATATTTCCTTAATCATGATAAAGGTTTATTATTCATGCTATAATTGTATTGACTAGAAACTTAAATACATGTGTGGATACATAAACAAATATTGTGTCCCTAGTGAGCCTCTACTAGACTAGCTCGTTGATCAAAGATGGTTAAGGTTTCCTAACCATAGACATGAGTTGTCATTTGATAAAGAGATCACATCATTAGGAGAATGATGTGATGGACAAGACCCATCTGTTAGCTTAGCATATGATCATTTAGTTTATTGGTACTGCTTTCTTAATGTCGAATACATATTCCTTCAACCATGAGATCATGCAACTCCCGGATACCAGAGGAATACTTTGTGTGCTATAAAACATCACAATGTAACTGAGTGATCATAAAGATGCTCTACAGGTATCTCTGAAGGTGTCTGTTGAGTTGGCGCGAATCGAGCTTGGGATTTGTCACTCCATGTATCAAATAGGTATCTCTGGGCCCTCTCGGTAATACACATCACAAGAAGCTTGATGTCTACTATGAAACTTTATCCTTGTAGACGTTGTTGGGCCTCCAAGTGCGGAGTTTTGTAGGACAATAGCAAATTTCCCTCAAGTGGATGACCTAAGGTTTATCAATCCGTGGGAGGCGTAGGATGAAGATGGTCTCTCTCAAACAACCCTGCAACTGAGTAATAAAGAGTCTCTTGTGTCCCCAACACACCCAATACAATGGTAAATTGTATAGGTGCACTAGTTTGGCGAAGAGATGGTGATAAAAGTGTAATATGGATGGTAGAAGTATATTTTTATAATCTGGAAATATAAAAACAGCAAGGTAACTAGTAACAAGGTGAGCGAAAACGGTATTGCAATGCTTGAAAACAAGGCCTAGGGTTCATACTTTAACTAGTGCAAGTTCTCTCAACAATGATAACATAATTAGATCATATGGCAATCCCTCAATGTGCGACAAAAGTCACTCCAAAGTTCCTATCGCGGAGAACATAAGATGAAATTGCTTGTAGGGTATGAAACCACCTCAAAGTTATTCTTTCCGATCAATCCATTGAGCTATTCCTATAAGTGTCACAAATAGCCCTTGAGTTCGTAGTAAAATATTACCATATGACACACATCAATCAACCCTAATGTCACCTAGATACTCCAATGTCACCACAAGTATCCGTGGGTCAACTATACAATATGCATCAAACAACTTCAGATTCATAATATTCAATCCAACATAAAGAACCTCAAAGAGTGCCCCAAGATTTCTACCGGAGAAACAAGGACAAAAACGTGCATCAATCCCTATGCATAGATTACCCCAATGTCACCTCAGGAATCCGCGAGCTGAGTGCCAAAACATACATCAAGTGAATCAATAGAACACCCGATTGTCAACACGGGTATCCCACGCAAGACATACATCAAGTGTTCTCAAATCCATAATAGTATTCAATCCGATAATAGTGAAACCTCAAAGATAAAACTCAATTCATCACAAGA
>NC_041387.1:479895999-479929915 GCF_002162155.2 Triticum dicoccoides
CCAACTATAGTAACAAAGCTTGCGATACATCAAGATTGTGCATATCAAGAAACGAGAGAGAGAACGAGATCAAACACATAGCTACTGGTACATACCCTCAACCCCGAGGGTGAACTACCCCCTCCTCATCATGGAGACTGTCGGGATGATGAAGATGGCCACCGGTGATAGTTTCCCCGTCCGGTAGGATGCCAGAACAGGTTCTCGATTGGTCTTTCATGTCTACAGAGGCTTGCGGCAGCGGAACTCGTGATTTAGGTTTATTTTAGGGGGTTTCTATATTTATAGGAATTTTTGGCATCAGGAACAAGTCAGGGGAGTCCACGAGGCAGCAACAAGGTAGGAGCACCCTCCCGGGGGCTAGGGTGCGCCCCCTACCTTGTCGTCGCCTCGGGACTCTTCTCACGTAACTATGATGCTTCGAGGGTTTCTTTTGGTCCATAAAAAACCACCGTATATTTTCTGCCCATTCCGAGAACTTTTATTTCTGCACAAAAAATGACACCACGGTAGTTCTGCTGAAAACAGTGCCAGTCCGGGTTAGTCCTAATCAAATCATAATCATATAAAATTGTTGTAAACATGGCATGAATACTTCATAAATTATAGATATGTTGGAGACGTATCAGCATCCCCAAGCTTAATTCATGCTCGTCCTCGAGTAGGTAAATGATAAAAGAAATAATTTATGAAGTGTGAATGCTAGAAAGTGCACAAGTTTGATCAACGATAATTTCAACAACTTTTTCTAGCATCATTATATATCATAAATAGTAGCTCATCTCATAAAACTTCTCATGATCAAGTAGCAAGTTGTTCACATGTTAAAGTATAGATCATAAACTTTCTTGAAAACTAACAAACTAGGTTCTCAGTCATCAACCAATTGCATTTCATCTTATTTTCAGGAAGGGTCTATGTAAGAGCTTTGATTTAGCAAATCCCACATACTCAATTATCATATAGTCTTCCATGATTGCTACCACTCAAAGCATATTTTTAGAACAAAATAGCATCCATTGAACACAAAGAAAGATAGGGGCTTAATGTTTCGCCTCCCAACTTATTTATCATATAGATAATTGTCAACAATAATAATTCATGATCAAATATATTTGAATGGCCATATATGCTTAGATCTTTCCCCATCACATGATGCTTGCCAACTAAAGAGTAGGTTGAAATGAGAAGGAATACTACTGACTCTTGCATAAAAGTAAAAGATAGGCCCTTCGCAGAGGGAAGTAGGGATTTGTAGAGGTGCCAGAGCTTGAAGCTTTTAAAACAGAGATGAATATAATTTTGAGAGGTATGCTTTCATTGTTAACGTGACGACCGAGAGTTCTCACTATCTTCCATGCTAGACACATTATAGGCGGTTCCCAAACAGAATGGTAAAGTTTTTACTCCCCCTCCACCAACAGTCACACTCCACGGCTGATCCGAAACAACAGGTACCGTCCATACCAACAACAATCCTAGGGAAGTTTGTTTGAATTAATTGCAATTTTGTTTTTGATCTTTTGATCATAGGACTAGGCATGCCAATTACCAGTCACTCTCTCGTGAATGATAAGTGGATAAACACTCATCGTGAGAATAACCCACCTAGCATGGAAGATACTGACAGCCCCTAGTCACTACATGAGCGACTCAGGCATACAAAACATATTATTATTTGAAGGTTTAGAGTTTGGCACATGCAAATTTACTTGGAACGGCAGGTAAATACCGCATATAGGTAGATATGGTGGACACTCATGGAAGAAACTTGGATCAAGGATTTTGGATGCACAACTAGTGTTCCCGCTTATTACAGAAATTTTGGCTAGCAAAAGATTCTAAATAGTAAGCACCACATGTTGGAGGATCCATAACAATATAACTTCTATACAAATATACCCAAGCATAACTCATTATGTTGTCTTCCTTGTTCAACTTCCACTTATATGCTCAAGTTTGAAAATAATTAATGGGGCTCACAATCATAGAAGATGTCCAAGATAGTATATTTACATGTGATATCTCTCTTCCTCCAATATTCTTTCATGAATTGTTCAAAGTAATGAATACTATGTTTGCTAACTTTCAATAAATTTACCACCTATACTTCTTATATGTGAAGTCATTACTCCCCATGGGATAAGCATATGAAACATATATAATTTCAGATTTATGATATTCAATTCATTAAACCATGTACTCATAGGATATAAGTGAAGCACACGAGAGTAAATGACAAACTACTCCAAAAATATATACGTGAAGATCTATGAGTAGTTGAATAATTGTGTAGCTATGTGAAGACTCTCCCTCATTTAAAAATTTCAGATCTAATGTATTTTATTGAAAAGCAAGCAAAACAAAATAAAATGACATTGCAAGGATATCACATATCATGTGAAGAAGCAAAAAACTTACGCTCAACCAAAACTGACCGATAGTTGTTGAAGAAGAAGGGTGGACACAATTTTGGTCAGGCCTTGTTAGATCCACGACACATCAGAGAAGCCCGCCAACCACTCCAACCGAAATTGTTGGGTGATCAAACATGCCGGCAAACTCACAGCCGAGGACTCGGGAAAAATCCCATGAAGCAAGGACGATGATCATACCCGCAGGCCGAATAGTGGAGGCCAGAAACCCTTCCCTTCTGAGGTCAAGACGGTAAACATGTTCTATGCAACCCACATAACAAAGGAGAGGAAGCGAGCACTACGGGACGTATACTCCGTCGAACCAGTAGCACCGAAGTTCAATCCATGGTCAGCTTGTCTGATCACGTTTGATCGCAGGGATCATCCCACCAGCATACGCCATGGAGGGTCCGCAGCCCTAGTGCTAGACCCCGTCATCGATGGATTCCACCTCACTAGAGTCCTAATGGACGGAGGGAGCAGCCTCTGATATACTAGGATACAGTGAGGAAAATGGGGATCGATCCATCAAGGATTAAACCCAGTAACACCACCTTCAAGGGGGTCATTCTGACAGTGGAGGCCCGCTGCACGGGCACCATGACGCTTTAAGTAGTGTTTGGATCTCTGAATAACTTCCGAAGCGAGGAATTGATCTTCGATATTGCACCTTTTTGCAGTGGATATCATGCCCTCCTCAGCCGCACAACGTTTGCCAAATTCAATGTCGTTGCGCATTACGCGTACCTCAAGGTGAAGATGCCTAGCCCATCAGGTGTCATAACTATCAACGGCAACATAGAACACTCACTTCAAACCGAAGAACACACAGCAACCCTAGCAGCTGAATACAACACCAACCCATATAGGCCCTGATAACCCACAAGTATAGGGGATCGTTTGTATACTTCTTCGATAAATAAGAGTGTCGAACCCAACGAGGAGCTAAAGGTAGAAAAAATATTCGCTCAAGTTCTATCGACCACCGATACAACTTACGCACACTTGACGTTTGCTTTACCTAAACAAGTATGAAACTATTTTGCAAGAATAAAACTACGAGTACTTTGCAAGAATAAAACTATGAATAAAATGCAAGGTAATAAAAGTGGATAACTTTTGTCAATAAGAAAGTCATTTGTCCCTAGGCAATCGATAACAAGTACCGGTAATCATTCTTGCAATTCTATATGAGGGAGAGACATGAGCTAACATACTTTCTCTACTTGGATCATATGCACTTGTGATTGGAACTCTAGCAAGCATCCGCAACTACTATAGATCATTAAGGTCGTGAAACCCAACCATGGCATTAAGTATCAAGTCCTCTTTATCCCATACACCATAACCCACCTACTCGGGTTTAAGCTTCTGTCACTCTCCTAACTGACCATAAGCAAATCATGAACATATTGCAACACCCTACAGCGGGACCCCTCACGTTTGCATGAGACGGAGGGCACCATAGGACAACACCATAAATAAAATATATAATCATACCAACCAAGATCACGCTTAACCCACAAGACAAAATAGATCTACTCAAAAATCATAGGATAGCCACATATAATTGGGAAATAATATATGGAGTTGAGAACCATGTTTAAGTAGAGATTACAGCGGAGATAAGTGGTGTTACACCTCTGCATAGAGGGGGAGAGAGTTGGTGTTGACGGTAGCAAGATTGTTGATGTAGATCGCCGTCACGATCCTTGCCCCGGCGGCGTTCCGGTGCCACCGGGAGAGAGAGGGAGAGAGCTGCCCTCGTTCTTCTTCTTCCTTGGCCTCCCCCCAAGATGGGAGGAGGGTTCCACCTCTTGTACATGGCCTCCATGGAGGCAGAGGGGCGGGAGCCCCTCCGAGATTGGATCTCCCTCTCTGTTCTCTTCTATTTCGCACTCCCCAGATCTGGCCCTTCACGGTTTCTTAAATTCCCGGAGATCTATAACTCTGATTGCGCTGAAATTTTTACATGATTTTTTTACATAGATTATCTTTCTTGCGCCAAAAGAAGGGCTCCAACCGATGTTAGAAGGGCACATGACACCTGGGCACGCCTGGGTCCTAGGGCGCGCCCTGATGGGTTGTGGCACTGTGGGTCCCCGTTTGCGTTGATTCCACCTCCCATAAATCACAGAAATTCCAAAATAATTCTTCATAAATTTTTATCGTGTTTGGACTTTGCTTGATATGGATTTTCCACGATACAAAAAACATGCAAAAAACAGGAACTGGCACTGCGCACTGGGCCAATAGGTTAGTCCAATAAATCATATAAAATGTTGCCAAAAGTATGTGAAAGTTGTGTAATATTGGCATGAAACAATCAAAAATTATAGATACGACGGATACGTATCAGCATCCCCAAGCTTAATTCCTACTCGTCCTCGAGTAGGTTAATGATAAAAAAGATAACTTTTGATGTGGAATGCTATCTAGCATAAACTTGATCATATGTCTAATCATGGCATGAATATTAAGACATAAGTGATTCGAATCAATAGTGTATAATTTGACATAAAGACATCAATACTCAGGCATCCCAATAAACAATCATGTCTTTCATAATATCAACGCTAAAGAAAGCTATCCCTACAATCATATAGTCTTGTCATGCTCTGTCTTCTTAACACAAAGTATTTATCATGCACAACCCCGATGACAAGCCGAGCAATTGGTTCATAGTTTTTAACGCGCTTCAGCTTTTTCAACCTTCACGCAATACATGAGTGCAAGCCATGGATATAGCACTATAGGTAGAATAGAGTATGATGATAGGATAAATATAAAGAAGACAAAAATGTAAGAAAGTCTCACATCGACGTGGCTAACCAATGGGCTATGGAGATGCCCATCAATTGATATCAACGCGAGGAGTAGGGATTGCCATGCAACGAATGCACTGAGAGCTATAAGTGTATGAAAGCTCAATATGAAAACTAAGTGGGTGTGCATCTAATTCTATAATGGAAAATTCCCACTTGTATATGAAAGTGAGAACATAGGAGACTCTCCATATGAAAAACATGGTGCTAATTTGAAGCGCAAGTGTGGAACTAGCATGCCCCTTCTCTCTTTTTTTCTTTTTTTCTTTCTTTTATTTCCTTTTTCTTTGCTTTTTTCTTTTTTATATATATTTTTCCTTTTTTCTCATTGTCTGGAGTCTCATCCTGACTTATAGGGGAATCATAATCTCCATCATCCTTTCCTCACTGGGGCAATGCTCTAATAATGAAAATTGATGATCATCACACTTCTATTTACTTACAACTCAATATTACAACTTGATACCTATAACAAAATATGACTCTATATGAATGCCTCTGGCAGTGTACCAGGATGTGCAATGATCTAGCTTAACAACGATATCAAAAAACGAAGAAGCCATGGAAATATCATGCTAGCTATCTTACGATCATGCAAACCAATACGACAATGAATGCTCAAGTCATCAAAATGGAAGCGGTGGAAGTTGCATGGCAATATATCTCAGAATGGCTATGGAAAGGCCATAATAGGTGGGTACGGTGGCTGTTTTGAGGAAGATATAATAGGGCTTATGTGTGATAGAGCATATCATATCACAGGGTTTGGATGCCCCGGCGAAGTTTGCACCGACTCTCGAGGTGAGAAAGGGCAATGCATGGTACCGTAGAGGCTAGAAAATTACGGAAAGGTAAGAGTGCATATAATGCATGGACTCACATTAGTCATAAAGAACTCATATATACTTATTGCAAAAGTTTATTAGCCCTCGAAGCAAAGTACTACTATGCATGCCCCTAGGGGGATAGATTGGTAGGAAAAGACCATCGCTCGTCCCCGACCGCCACTCATAAGGAAGACAATCAATAATAAATCATGCTCCAACTTCATAGCATAATGAGAGACTATACGTGCATGCTTCGGGAATCACAAACCTTAACACCAATGTTCTTACTAACCACAACTGTTTACTAGTACCTCCCACATATTCCATCTCTATATCGCAAAACTATTGCAAGGAATCAAACATATCATATTCTGTGATCCACAAGTTTCATGTAGGATTTTATGACTAACCATGCAAATGACCAATTCCTGCTGACTCTCTAAATGGATATAAGTGAAGCAAGAGAGTTTAATTCTTTGTACAAAAGACCATGCTCTAATAAGTATAAGTGAAGTAAAAGAGCATTCTATAAATAATGGTTTTCTATGTGAAGAGAAACAGGCAATCCAAACTTCAAATGATATAAGTGAAGCACATGAAGCATTCTATAAAGCCATACTCAAAAGATATAAGTGAAGTGCAATGAGCATTCTATAAATCAATCATGAACTATCTCACACCAACATGGTGCATAAAAGAAAAGTGAAAAGTAAACATACAAGACATTCCAAGATTTGCACATATCACGTGAACGAAACAAAGACGAAAACATACCGATACTTGTTGAAGAAAGATGGGATGCCTTCCGGGGCATCCCCAAGCTTAGGCGCCTGAGTCTCCTTGAATATTTACTTGGGATGCTGATACGTCTCCAACGTATCTATAATTTATGAAGTATTCATGTTGTTATATTATCATTCCTGGATGTTTTACAATCATTTTGTAGCAACTTTATAGAATTTTTTGGGACTAACCTATTGACCCAGTGCCCAGTGCTAGTTGTTGTTTCTTGCTTGTTTTTTACATCGCAGGAAATCAATATCAAACGGAGTCCAAACACCGCGAAACTTTTTATGGATTTTTATGGACCAGAAGACCACTAGTGGGATAGAGCAACACCTGGGGGCTGCCCCGAGGGGGGCACAACCCACCAGGGCGCGCCTGGGTGTGTTGTGCCCACCTCGGTGGCCTCCAGCACCCCTTCTTCACCCTATAAATTGCCAAATATTCCAAAACCCTCGGGGGGTTAACCTAGATCAGAAGTTCCACAGCTGCAAGCCTTTGTAGCCACGAAAAACCAATCTAGACCCCGTTCTGGCACTCCACCCGAGGGGGAAATCATCACCAGTGGCCATCTTCATCATCCCGGCGGCCACCATGATGAGGAGGGAGTAGTCCACCCTCGGAGCTGAGGGTTTGTACCAGTAGCTATGTGTTTAATCTCTCTCTCTCTCTCTCTCTCTCTCGTGTTCTTGAGATGTCACAATCTTGATGTATCGCGGGCTTTGTTAATATAGTCGGGCTATGTGTTTAATCTCTCTCTCTCTCATGTTCTTGAGATGTCATGATCTTGATGTATTGCGGTCTTTGTTAATATAGTTGGATCATATGGTATTTCGCCCTCTCTATCTTGTTGTGATGAATTGAGTTTTCCCTTTGAGATTTCGTTCTTATCGGATTGAATACTTTTATGGATTTGAGAGCACTTGATATATGTCTTGCATATGAATACCTGTGGTGACAATGGGGTAATATGTTGATTCACTTGAGATATGTTTTGGCACTCAACTCGTGGATTCCCGAGGTGACATTGGGGTAATCTATGCATAGGGGTTGATGCATGTTCTCGTATTTTGTTTCTCAGGTAAAAATCTTGGGGCACTCTTTGAGGTTCTTTGTGTTGGATCGAGTATTATGAATCTAAATTTTCTTTGGTGTTATTTTAGTATGAACTCTTGATATATTGATCGGAAAGAATAACTTAGTGTTATTTTAGTACGAACTCTTGATAGATCGATCGGAAAGAATAACTTGGTGTTGTTTTAGTACGAACTCTTGGATAGATCGATCGGAAAGAATAGCTACAAACAGTTTCTTCTTATGTTCTCCACTAGATAATAACTTTGGAGTGATTCTTCATCACACGTTGAGGAATGGTAATATGATCCAATATATTAGCATTGTTGAGAGATTGCACTAGCGAAAGTATGAACCCTAGGCCTCATTTTCAAGCATTGCAATACCGCTTTTGCCCCGTTTGATAAATTGCTACCTTGTTGTTTTTATTGTTCTTATTACAAAAACCTATATCTACTATCCATATTACACTTTTATCACCATCTCTTTGCCAAACTAGTGCACCTATACAATTTGCCATTGTATTGGGTGTGTTGGGGACACAAGAGATTTCTTGTATTTGGTTGCAGGGTTGTCCGAGAGAGGCCATCTTCATCCTCCGCCTCCCACGGATTGATAAACCTTAGGTCATCCACTTGAGGGAAAATTTCTACTGTCCTACAAAACTCTGCGCTTGGAGGCCCAACACAAGTCTACAAGAATAAATTTGCGTAGTAGACATCAGGTGGGCATCCCCAAGCTTGAGATATTGCCTCTCCTCCTTCTCCTCATATCGAGACCTCCTCGATCTTTGATCACTTCATCCACACAAAACTCAACAGAAACCTCATGAGACCTGTTAGTATAATAATGCAAATCACTACTTTAAGTACTGTTGCAAACCAATCCATATTTTATTTTTGTATTGTAGCTACTGTAATATAGCTTTTCCATGGCTTATACCACCGATATAAATCAATAATTTCATCAAAACAAGCAAAACAAAGCATCAAAAATAGAAGCCGTCTTAAACAGGACAGTCTGTAGCAATCTAAACATCTACTATACTTCTGTAAATATAAAAGTTCTAAAAAATTGGGAAGAAATAAACAATTTGCATAGCAATAGTGTGCAAGAAGTTTTAGAACCTTTTGACGTTCCAGTAAAAAATGAAAATTCATGCGCTACAACGAAAGTTTCTGTTTCTGCATGGCACATACCAACAAGCAATCTAATCATCCTAAAGGCAAATCTTGGCACATTATTTTTATAATACAATGGAATTGTACAAAGGTATAATTATTTTGTGAGAACCTTCATGAAAAATTCTACATTGTTTCCATGAGCATGGACACAAGTGTTCAAGGTCGACCCTCACTTGTCCAATGCATAACTTCCAATCGCTTCTCTTTTCTGAAAAAGTTTTTAAGTTCCCCTCTATATTTTTTTGTTTTTAAACTTTATAAAAGCACTCAACAGAAATAAATGACTCTCTAAAACTTCCGAGTTGTATCCCCGACAGCGCTTTCTTTAAAGCCATTAAGCTAGGCATAAAGTGCTCAAGTATTGGATCCACCCGAATCCCAAGGTATATCAAAGCCAATTTTAATTTGCAATGATTTAGCATTTAGTAGTGAGCACAAAGCAACATATATCAAGCAATGACGAAGTCTAACTCTCTTCCTATGCATCGGCATGTCATACAAGAACAATTCATGCACATCAAGTAAAGGCCAATACATAGTATAAGTAGTTTCTTGCAATTTTATCGTGTTGGAAACATAGAGAGGCGGGGATGTAGTTACTCTCTCATAATAATTGCAAGTAGGAGCAGCAAGCACATCATATTATACTCATCAAAATCATCATGTGCAATGGTAAAAGGCAACCCATCAGTGTAATCCTTAATAAGAGCAAACTTCTCCGATATAGTGTAGTTGGGAGAATTCAAAAAGATAATAGGACTATCATGTGTGGGTGCAATAGCAATAATTCCATTCTTGACATAAGGGACTATATCAAGTTCATATCCATAAGCATAATTCATATTGGCATCTTGGCCACAAGCATAGCAAGCATCATGATCATCAAAAATGGATATTTCAAATGAATCAATGGGATCATAGCAATTATCATAGCATTCATCCTTTGGTAAGCACAAAGGGAAATTAAACAATGTATGAGTTGGCGAGTTACTCTCATCAGAAGGTGGGCACGAGTAGCTAATCCACTCTTCCTCCTTTTGTTCTTCGCTCTCCTCATCATCTTTTTCTCCAATGAGCTCACAGTATCATCAATTCCTTCTTCCATAGACTCCTGCAAAATATTAACCTCTTCTTGGAAAACGGAGAAGTACTCAATATATACATCAATATCATAATTAAATATATAATTATCATATCAATATTTAAGGATAACAAAATTTCTAGGTCTATAAACTGAATCATCAAAATCTTCAAACTTTGCAAACAAAGATTCAATTTCATAAGCACTCTTAAAAGCAACAAATTCTTCTATTCATTCTGCATCACAATAATCATATATACCATTAGCATAAGAAGCCAAGGTTTCATTATCATTAAGTTTGCATGAAAAAGGAAGATGTGGAGCCTTCATCCTAGAGTAACAAGTATAATCATATCTTAAGCATAGCTCTCGAGCATACCAATGCAACATATGAATTTGTTCCCATAAAAAGTTTTCCTTTTTGTGTCAAGCGATAATCCCTAAAGTATTCACGTTGATCCCATTATCATGTTGAATGGGGTTTTCCCAGGATTATCAAAGTAGTGCATAATACTCTTCACATAACCAGCATCGAGGGTTTTAGGAGGTTCCCCATCTACATGAGTAGCAAGTACAACTAATTTTTTGGTATTTCGTGTTCCATATCCTTAACTAAAGATAGAGAACAACCTAGACCAGAGAATAAAAACTACTTAGTGATAAAGCAAACAAGCACACACACGAGAATATTCACCCCATGCTATTGCTCCCCGACAACAGCGCCAGAAAAAGGTCTTGATAACCCACAAGTATAGGGGATTGTTTGTAGCCTTCTTTGATAAATAAGAGTGTCGAACCCAATGAGGAGCTAAAGGTAGAACAAATATTCTCTCAAGTTCTATCGACCACCAATACAACTCTACGCACACTTGACGTTTGCTTTGCGTAAAACAAGTATGAAACTATTTTGCACGAATAAAACTACGAGTACTTTGCGAGAATAAAACTATGAATAAAATGCAAGGTTATAAAACTGGATAAATTTTGTCAATAAGAAAGTCATTTGTCCCTAGGGAATCGAAGTATCAATAATCATTCTTGCAATTCTATATGAGGGAGAGGCATGAGCTAACATACTTACTCTACTTGGATCATATGCACTTATTTTTGGAACTCTAGCAAGCATCCGCAACTACTAAAGATCATTAAGGTCGTGAAACCCAACCATAGCATTAAGTATCAAGTCATCTTTATTCCATACGCCATAACCCACCTACTCGGGTTTAAGCTTATGTCACTCTCGCAACCCACCATATGCAAATCATGAACGTATTGCAACACCCTACAACGGGGTCCCCTCACATTTGCGCGAGACGGAGGGCACCGTAGGAAAACACCCTAAATGAAATATACAGTCATACCAACCAAGATCATGATTAACCCACAGGACAAAACGGATCTACTCAAACATCATAGGATAGCCAAATATCATTGGGAAATAATATATGGAGTTGAGCACCATGTTTAAGTAGAGATTACAGCGGAGAGAAGGGGTGTTACACCGCTGCATAGAGGGGGAGAGAGTTGGTGTTGACGGTAGCAAGATTGTTGATGTAGATCACAGTCATGATCCTTGCCAGGACGGTGTTCCGGCGCCACCGGGAGAGACAGGGAGAGAGTCGCCCTCCTTGTTATTCTTCCTTGGCTTCCCCCCTAGATGGGAGGAGGGTTCCCCCTCTGGTCCATAGCCTCCATGGTGGTGGAGGGGCGGGAGCCCCTCCGAGATTGGATCTCCCTCTCTGTTTTCTTCTGTTTCGCGCTCCCCAGATCTGGCCCTTCACGGTTTCTTAAATTCTGGGAGATCCGTAACACCGATTGCGCCAAAAAATTTACACAATTTTTTACATAAATTATCTTTCTTGCGCCAGAAGAAGGGCTCTAACCGACATTCGAGGAGGGCACAAGACACCTGGGCGCGCCCTGGTGGGTTGTGGGCACTATGGGCCCCCGTTTGTGTTGATTCCTCCTCCCAAAAATCATAGAAATTCCAAAATAATTCTCCGTAAATTTTTATCGCATTTGTACTTTGTTTGATATGGATTTTCCACGATACCAAAAACATGCAAAAAACAGGAACTGGCACTGGGCACTGGATCAATAGTTTAGTCCAATAAATCATATAAAATGTTGCCGAAAGTATGTGAAAGTTGTATAATATTGGCATGAAACAATCAAAAATTATAGGTACTACGGAGAGGTATCAGGCCCGGATGTTGATCCGCCGTATAGGCCGGCGACAATAGCAAACGGGTTCGAGCCCGTTCCCCATCATGGGAACCCGCATGCGTTCGCCGCAAATAGGGACACACGCCCCATGACACGCCCACTTTCTTCCTGCTCCACGTGCCCCGTCAGCACAATTTTGCACTCAAAGTACCATGGGCAGCCACGAGGCATACATTAATCCAAAGTATATGTTCGGTTCAACCGTACTTCGAAACTACCTCATCTTTAGACGAACCCGGGACCAATTTTCGATACCCCCAAGCATAAAGCTCCATTGGCAGGGCCCTCGCCCATCAAGGCCTCATTGAAGGTCCCAACCCCCGCCCATCAGAAGCAAAGGCGCAGACGTGCAGCAGGGCATCGTGAAGGCTTCAACTCATGCATCAAGGCCCTACGACAACCTTTACTCTGGAAAACTTTATTTTTTTCTCTTATTTGTACCGCCTTCGCAGTTCGAATTGTACGGTTAGAAGTCCCGAGCTTACGAAAAATAATAAAAATACCCTTTATGGTGTTCAGATATCCGCATTTTGCGACTTGTCTATTCCCTTTCCTAATCTCTCCTCGCTCTTCGAACAGACCGGCATGAAAGTATTAACTAATCAGGAGTTCGATTTATATATCAGCTCAATATCTTCAAGTCCGGCACCGCTTTCCGCTCGATGTTCGGCGTCTCAGATATTGCACTATATGTATCTGTTCCGAACAATGTCTTGGGTCAATAGTTGGGTTGCCCGACTCCTGTGCTTGCCCCTTATTTTCCGCACATTCGGCTAAGAGGGCAAAGGGAGAACCCATGCGGTTGTACTTCTGGTTCGCCCGGTCAAGTACCTCAAGAGGAAAAAGCTGAAAACTGACCGTCATAGTAAGTGCGAACGGATCCGCGATCCGATGATGAGGTTTGACTCTAAAAATCGTTGGCGATTTTGTCGTGTCACACGAAGGGTTCGTCTTAACACAAACCATGTGATCGGAAAGGGTGGGTTTTGATCCCCAAGTACATCACAATACACCGGGGGCTAGTCCCTAGTCCCCACCGTCAAGCTCCTAAGGCTAAGTGAAAGCAGTAAAACCGAATAGTCTGATTGCTTGGTTTTGCTCCCGCACTACTGTCTTCGGGCACCAAGACGTTGGCTAAGGGTAACAGTGTAGAGATGAAACACCCCTCGTGACATTCACTTGGGGGTGAAGCTAATGACTGGTAGCGTTCGGAATGAACATACGGCCACACATGTGCCAAAATTAAATCATGACAACATAAACAAGTCAGGCAGACGCATAATAAAGCATAAGGTCCATTTGGTACACACTTAATACAATCACTCAATCATTACACTTTTCGAACACTGGCCCTCTATTGCCTGTGCACCGGTCATCACGTGCGCGAAATACTTCTCGGGCCGGCGATGCTCCTTCCCCTTGGGCGGGGGACCAGTGGCCATCTTCATTGGATTGATCTTTGGCCAATGCACCATGTGTTGGAAATTTGCCCTAGAGGCAATAATAAAATGGTTATTATTATATTTCCTTGTTCATGATAATTGTCTGTTATTCATGCTATAATTGTGTTATCCGGAAATCGTAATACATGTGTGAATAAATAGACCACAACACGTCCCTAGTGAGCCTCTAGTTGACTAGCTCGTTGATCAACAGATAGTCATGGTTTCCTGACTATGGACATTGGATGTCATTGATAACGGGATCACATCATTAGGAGAATGATGTGATGGACAAGACCCAATCCTAAGCGTAGCACAAAGATCGCGTAGTTCGTTTTGCTAGAGCTTTTCCAAATGTCAAGTATCATTTCCTTATACCATGAGATTGTGCAACTCCCGGATACTGTAGGAGTGCTTTGGGTGTGCCAAACGTCACAACGTAACTGGGTGACTATAAAGGTGCACTACGGGTATCTCCGAAAGTGTCTGTTGGGTTGGCACGAATCGAGACTGGGGTTTGTCACTCCGTATGACGGAGAGGTATCTCTGGGCCTACTCGATAATGCATCATCATAATGAGCTCAATGTGACCAAGTGTCTGGTCACGGGATCATGCATTACGGTACGAGTAAAGTGACCTGCCGGTAATGAGATTAAACGAGGTATTGGGATACTGACGATCGAATCTCGGGCAAGCAACATACCGATTAACAAAGGGAATTTTATACGGGATTGATTGAATCCTCGAAATCGTGGTTCATCCGATGAGATCATCGAGGAGCATGTGGGAGCCAACATGGGTATCCAGATCTCGCCGTTGGTTATTGACCGGTGAGTCGTCTCGGTCATGTCTGCATGTCTCCCGAACCCGTAGGGTCTACACACTTAAGGTTCGGTGACACTAGGGTTGTTGAGATATTAGTATGCGGTAACCGGAAAGTTGTTCGGAGTCCCTAATGAGATCCTGGACGTCACGAGGAGTTCCGGAATGGTCCGGAGGTGAAGAATTATATGTAGGAAGTCAGGTTTCGGCCATCGGAAAAGTTTCGGGGGTCACCGGTATTGTACCGGGACCACCGGAAGGGTCCCGGGGGTCCACCGGGTGGGGCAACCTATACCGGAGGGCCCCATGGGCTGAAGTGGGAGGGAAACCAGCCCCTGGTGGGCTGGTGCGCCCCCCCTTGCCCCCCCTGCGCCTAGGGTTGGAAACCCTAGGGGTGGGGGTGCCTCCACCTGGCTTGGGGGGCAGGTTTTCCCCCTGGCCGCCACCCCCCTTGGAGATTGGATCTCCTAGGGCCGGCGCCCACCCTAGGGGCCCTATATATAGTGGGGGGGGGGAGGGAGGGCAGCCGCACCCCAAGTCTCTGGCGCCTCCCTCTCCCTCTGCAACACCTCTCCCTCTCATAGAGCTTGGCGAAGCCTTGCCGAGATCGCTGCTGCATCCACCACCACGCCGTCGTGCTGCTGGATCTCCATCAACTTCTCCTTCCCCCTTGCTGGATCAAGAAGGAGGAGACGTCTTCCCAACCATACGTGTGTTGAACGCGGAGGTGATGTCCATTCAGCACTAGGATCATCGGTGATTTGGATCACGACGAGTATGACTCCCTCAACCCCGTTCTTTTGAACGCTTCCGCTCGTGATCTACAAGGGTATGTAGATGCACTCCCCTTTCTCGTTGCTAGTCTCTCCATAGATTGATCTTGGTGATGCGTAGAATTTTTTTGAATTTCTGCTACGTTCCCTAATAATGGCATCATGAGCTAGGTCTATGCGTAGTTTCTATGGACGAGTAGAACACAAGTTGTTGTGGGCGTTGATTTTGTTTAATATGCTTACCGTTACTAGTCTTATCTTGATTCGGCGGCATCGTGGGATGAAGCGGCCCAGACCGACCTTACACGTACTCTTACGTGAGACAGGTTCCACTGACTGACATGCACTTGTTGCATAAGGTGGCTAGCGGGTGCCAGTCTCTCCCACTTTAGTCGGATCGGATTTGATGAAAAGGGTCCTTATGAAGGGTAAATAGCAATTGGCATATCATGTTGTGGTTTTTGCGTAGGTAAGAAACGTTCTTGCTAGAAACCCATAGCAGCCATGTAAAACATGCAAACATCAATTAGAGGACGTCTAACTTGTTTTTGCAGGGTATGCTATGTGATGTGATATGGCCAAAAGAATGTGATGAATGATATGTGATGTATGAGATTGATCATGTTCTTGTAATAGGAATCACGACTTGCATGTCGATGAGCATGACAACCGGCAAGAGCCATAGGAGTTGTCTTAATTTATTGTATGACCTGCGTGTCATTGAACAACGCCATGTAATTACTTTACTTTATTGCTAAACCGTTAGCCATAGTAGTAGAAGTAATAGTTGGCGAGACAACTTCATGGAGACACGATGATGGAGATCATGGTGTCATGCCGGTGACGATGATGATCATGGAGCCCCGAAGATGGAGATCAAAAGGAGCAAAATAATATTGGCCATATCATGTCACTTTTTGATTGCATGTGATGTTTATCATGTTTCTGTATCTTATTTGCTTAGAACGATGGTAGTAAATAAGATGATCCCTCATTAAAATTTCAAGAAAGTGTTCCCCGTAACTGTGCACCGTTGCGGAAGTTCGTTGTTTCAAAGCATCACGTGATGATCGGGTGTGATAGATTCTAACGTTCACATACAACGGGTGTAAGCCAGATTTACACACGCAAAACACTTAGGTTGACTTGACGAGCCTAGCATGTACAGACATGGCCTCGGAACACAAGAGACCGAAAGGTCGAGCATGAGTCGTATGGTGGATACAATCAACATGAAGATGTTCACTGATGATGACTAGTCCGTCTCACGTGATTATCGGACACGGCCTAGTTGACTCGGATCATGTAATCACTTAGATGACTAGAGGGATGTCTATCTGAGTGGGAGTACATAAGATGAACTTAATTATCCTGAATATAGTCAAAAGGTCTTTGCAAATTATGTCGTAGCTCGCGTTTTAGTTCTACTATTTTAGATATGTTCCTAGAGAAAATTTAGTTGAAAGTTGATAGTAGCAATTATGCGGACTGGGTCCATAAACTGAGGATTGTCCTCATTGCTGTGTAGAAGGCTTATGTCCTTAATGCACCGCTCGGTGTGCTGAACCTCGAACTTCGTCTGTGGATGTTGTGAACATTTGACATACATGTTTTTGATAACTACGTGATAGTTCAGTAATGTTAAACGATTTAGAATTGAGGCACCGAAGATGATTTCGAAACGTCACAGAACATATGAGATGTTTCGAGGGTTGAGATTGGGATTTCAGGCTCGTGCCCACGTCAAGAGGTATAAGACCTCCGACGTTTTTTTCTTAGCCTGCAAACTAAGGGAGAAAAGCTCAATCGTTGAGCTTGTGCTTAGATTGTCTGAGTACAACAATCACTTGAATCGAGTGGGAGTTGATCTTCCAGATGTGATAGTGATGTTTCTCCAAAGTCATTGCCACCAAGCTGCTAGAGCTTCGTGATGAACTATAACATATCAGGGATAGATATGATGATCCTTGAAATATTCGCGATGTTTGACACTGCGAAAGTAGTAATCAAGTAGGAGCATCAATTGTTGATGGTTGGTGAAACCACTAGTTTCAAAAAGGGGCAAGGGCAAGAAGGGATACTTCATAAAATGGCAAATCAGTTGTTGCTCTAGTGAAGAAACCCAAGGTTGAACCCAAACCCGAGACTAAGTGCTTCTTTAATAAGGGGAACGGTCACTGGAGCAGAATTACCCTAGGTACTTGGTAGATAAGAAGGCAGGCAAGGTCGATAGAAGTATATTGGATATACATGTGTACTCTACTAGTACTCCTCGTAGGACCATGGTAATAGATACCGGTTTGGTTGCTAAGTGTTAGTAACTTGAAATAAAAGGCTACGGAATAAACGAAGACTAGCTAAAGGCGAGGTGACGATATGTGTTGGAAGTATTTCCAAGGTTGATGTGATCAAACATCGCACGCTCCCTCTACCATCGGGATCAGTGTTAAACCTAAATACTTGTTATTTGGTGTTTGCGTTGAGCATAGACATGATTGGATTATGTCTATTGCAATACGGTTATTCATTTAAGGAGAATAATGGTTACTCTGTTTATTTGAATAATACCTTCAATGGTCTTGCACCTAAAATGAATGGTTTATTGAATCTCGATCGTAGTAATACACATGTTCATGCCAAAAGATATAAGGTAGTAATGATAGTACCACCTACTTGTGGCACTGCCATGTAAGTCATATTGGTATAAAACGCATGAAGAAGCTCCATGTTGATGGATCTCTGGACTCACTCGTTTTTGAAAAGTTTGAGACATGCGAACCATGTCTATTGGTATGTACGCATGAAGAAACTCCATGCAGATGGATCATTTGGACTCACTTGAGACATGCAAATCATTCCACATGGGCAAGATGACTGAAAAGCCTCGTTTTCAGTAAGATGGAACAAGAAAGCAACTTGTTGGAAGTAACACATTTTTGATGTGTGCAGTCCAATGAGTGCTGAGGCATGCAGTGGATATCGTTATGTTCTTGCTTCACAGATGATTTGAGTAGATGTTGAGTATATTTACTTGATTTAACACAAGTCTGAATTATTGAAAGGTTCAAGTAATTTCAGAGTGAAGTTGAAGATCTTCGTGACAAGAGGATAAAATGTCTATGATATGATCATAGAGATGAATATCTGAGTTACGAGTTTGGTACATAGTTGAGACATTGTGGAAATTGTTTCACAACTAACGCCGCCTGGAACACCATATTGTGATGGTGTGTCCGAACATCATAGATGCACCCTGTTGAATATGGGGCATACCATGATGTCTCTTATCGAATTACCACTATCGTTCATGGGTTAGGCATTAGAGACAACCGCATTCACTTTAAATAGGGCACCACATAATTCCGTTAAGATGACACCGTATGAACTATGGTTTAGAGAAACCTAAGTTGTCATTTCTTAAAAGTTTGGGGCTGCGACGCTTATGTGAAAAAGGTTTCAGGCTGATAAGCTCGAACCCAAAGTGGATAAATGCATCTTCATAGGACACCCAAAACAGCTGGGTATACCTCCAGTCTCAATTCCGGAAGCAAAATGGATTGTTTCTAGAATCAGGTCCTTTCTCGAGGAAAAGTTTCTCTCGAAAGAATTGAGTGGGAGGAAGATAGAACTTGATGAGGTTGTCGAACCCTCACTTCAGCCGGAGAGTAGTGCAAGACAGAAAGATGTTTCTGTGGAATCTATGACTGTTGAAGAGGAAGCTAATGATAGTGATCATGAAGCTTCGGATCAAGTTGCTATCAAACCTCGTAGGTCGACAAGGATATGTACTACTCCTGAGTGGTACGGTGATCCTGTCTTAGAAGTCATGTTGTTGGACAACAATGAACCTACGAGCTATGGAGAAGCGATGGTGGGCCCATATTCCGACAAATGGTTAGAAGCCATGAAATCCGAGATAGGATCCATGTATCAGAACAAAGCATGGACTTTGGTGGACTTGCCCGATGATCGTCAAGCCATTGAGATAAATGGATCTTTAAGAAGAAGATGGACGTGGACGGTAATGTCACCGTCGATGAAGCTCGACTTGTGGCGAAGAGTTTTTTCACAAGTTCAAGGAGTTGACTACGATGAGATTTTCTCATCCGCGGCGATGCTTAAGTCCGTTGGAATCATGTTAGCATTAGCTGCATTTATGAAATCTGGCAGATGGATGTCAAAACAAGTTTCCTTACCAGTTTTCGTAAGGAAAGGTTATATGTGATAAAATCAGGAAGGTTTTGTCAATCCTAAGGATGCTAAAATGTATGCTAGCTCCAACGATCCTTCCATGGACTAGAGCAAGCATCTCGGAGTCAGAATATACGCTTTGATGGAGTGATCAAAGTTTTTGGGTTTATACAAAATTTGTTAGAAACTTGTATTTACAATAAAGTGAGTGGGAGCACTACAACATTTCTGATAAGTATATGTGAATGACATATTGTTGATCCGAAATGATGTAAAATTTCTGGAAAGCATAAAGGGTTGTTTGAAAGGAGTTTTTCAAAGGAAGACTTCGAAAGTTGCTTAACATATTGGGCATCAAGATCTATAGAGATAGATCAAGACACCTGATGATACTTTCAAAAGAACACACACCTTTGACATGATTTTGAAGGAGTTCAAAATAGGTCAGTCAAAGAAGGAGTTCTTACCTGAGTTATAAGGTGTGAAGTTGAGTAAGACTCAAAGCTTGACCGCGGCAGAAGAAAGAGGAAGGACGAAGGTCATCCCCGATGCTTTTGTCATAGGCTCTATACGGTATGCCATGTTGAGTACCGCACCTGATGTGTGCCTTGCCACATGTCTGGCAAGAGGGTACAAAGGTGATCCAGGAGTGGATCACGAGATAGCGGTCAAAATTATCCTTAGAGGAATAAGGAAATGTTTCTCGGTTATGGAGGTGATAAAGAGTTCGACGTAAAGAGTTACGTTGATGCAAGCTTAACGCCTATCCGGATAGCTCTGAGTAGAGATACCGAATACATATAATGGAGCAACAATTTGGAATAGCTCCAAGTGGAACGTGGTAGCAGCATCTACGATATGACATAAGATTTTGCATAATACATAGGGATCTGAATGTTGCAGACCCGTTGACTACAACCTCTCTCACAAGCATAACATGATCAAACCCAGAACTCATTGAGTGTTAATCACATAGTGATGTGAACTAGATAGTTGACTCTAGTAAACTCTTTGGATGCTAGTCACATGGCAATGTGACCTATGAGTGTTAATCACATGGTGATGTGAACTAGATTATTGACTCTAGTGCAAGTGGGAGACTATTGGAAATATGCCCTAGAGGCAATAATAAAATGGTTATTATTATATTTCCTATAATTGTGTTATCTGGAAATCGTAATACATGTGTGAATAAATAGACCACAACACGTCCCTAGTGAGCCTCTAGTTGACTAGCTCGTTGATCAACAGATAGTCATGGTTTCCTGACTATGGACATTGGATGTCATTGATAACGGGATCACATCATTAGGAGAATGATGTGATGGACAAGACCCAATCCTAAGTGTAGCACAAAGATCGTGTAGTTCATTTTGCTAGAGCTTTTCCAAATGTCAAGTATCATTTCCTTAGACCATGAGATTGTGCCAAACGTCACAACGTAACTGGGTGACTATAAAGGTGCACTACGGGTATCTCCGAAAGTGTCTGTTGGGTTGGCACGAATCGAGACTGGGATTTTTCACTCCGTATGACGGAGAGCTATCTCTGGGCCCACTCGGTAATGCATCATCATAATGAGCTCAATGTGACCAAGTGTCTGGTCAGGGAATCATGCATTACGGTAAGAGTAAAGTGACCTGCCGGTAACAAGATTAAACGAGGTATTGGGATACCGACGATCGAATCTTGGGCAAGTAACGTACCGATTGACAAAGGGAATTGTATACCGGATTGATTGAATCCTCGACATCGTGGTTCATCCGATGAGATCATCGAGGAGCATGTGGGATCCAACATGGGTATCCAGATCTCGCTGTTGGTTATTGTCCGGTGAGTCGTCTCGGTCATGTCTGCATGTCTCCCGAACCCGTAGGGTCTACACACTTAAGGTTCGGTGATGCTAGGGTTGTTGAGATATAAGTATGCGGTAACCCGAAAGTTGTTCGGAGTCTCGGATGAGATCCCGGACGTCACGAGGAGTTCCAGAATGGTCTGGAGGTGAAGAATTATATATAGGAAGTCAGGTTTCGGCCATCGGGAAAGTTTCAGGGGTCACCGGTATTGTACCGGGACCACCGGAAGGGTCCCGAGGGTCCATCGGGTGGGGCCACCTATCCCGGAGGGCCCCATGGGCTGAAGTGGGAGGGGAACCATCCCCTGGTGGGCTGGTGCGCCCCCCTTGGGCCCCCCTGCGCCTAGGGTTGGAAACCCTAGGGGTGGGAGCGCCTCCACCTGGCTTGGGGGGCAAGTTTTCCCCCTGGCCACCCCCCCTTGGAGATTGGATATCCTAGGGCCGACGCCCCCCCTAGGGGCCCTATATACAGTGGAGGGGAGGGAGGGCAGCCGCACCCCAAGTCTCTGGCGCCTCCCTCTCCCTCTGCAACACCTCTCCCTCTCGTAGAGCTTGGCGAAGCCCTGCCGAGATCGCTGCTGCATCCACCACCACGCCGTCGTGCTGCTGGATCTCCATCAACCTATCCTTCCCCCTTGCTGGATCAAGAAGGAGGAGACATCTTCCCAACCGTACGTGTGTTGAACACGGAGGTGTTGTCCGTTCAGCACTAGGATCATCGGTGATTTGGATCACGATGAGTACGACTCCCTCAACCCCGTTCTTTTGAACGCTTCCGCTCGCGATCTACAAGGGTATGTAGATGCACTCCTTTCTCTCGTTGCTAGTCTCTCCATAGATTGATCTTGGTGATGCGTAGAATTTTTTTGAATTTCTGCTACGTTCCCCAACACCATGGTCTTCACAAATACAAGCCTCACCCCCTCAAGGCACGCTAACCGCTTCACGGCTTTAATCCAGAGCGGCGCCTCCCGCAACTTTTGCACAAGGCTGAAGTAGGTGTCCGGAATGGGCTCGGTTGGCCATAGACTGACACAGAGGTCCTTCAAGGCCAGCTCGGACATCCGATGCATCTCCATCAACTGCTTCATTTGATCACTTAGGAGGAATGCTCGGAGTCCAGAAACTGTGAACAGAAGAGCCACTGCGTGGAGTCCTCCTCAAGGGTGGCATAGTGCCTCACTACGGCCACCGCATTCTTCGAAAGTTCGGTGAAGACGCCTGCGAGCGGCAGACCCTCATGAGCAGGGCAAACCTGTTGCCTCCAAACACACTATGCAGTAAGTATTTCTTACCATTGGCAATTTGCGCGGCTTGGCGGAGCTCCTCCCGGGCGCCTCGGGCGTCAGTCCTCGCCTCTTGGAGCTCCTTCTCCGCCTTGGATAGGAATGCTCCTCCTGACCCTTCTCAAGGGCCTCCAATTTCTTGGCAGCATCCTGGAGCTCCACTTGGACCTCGATCACCCGAGCCTCGTGCTGCTCAGTGTCAAGCTTGGCCTTCTCAAGCTCGGCCACCGCTTTCTTAGTGGTGGTCTTCTTCGTGGCTACCTCGGCCTTGGCTTTCTTCAGGTCCTCCTTCGAGCCCTCGACCTCGGCAGCAACAACTATACGATAATTAAGATAAGGATTAGTAAACAGTCCGGATCGTCCATATCCGGCATTGAGAAAACATATCAAAAAGCTCACCTTGTGCCTCGTCAAGCCGTTTGTTGACAAGGTCAAGCTCTTTATCGGAAAGCTTAAGCTTCCGATCCATCTCCTCTAACACCGCGACATTAGCAGCCACGGCCACAGAGGATGCCTGCATTGGCAAAAGAATTATTGACATCATTAATCAACCTGCCGAATTTGATCCTCCGCAAGTTTTCTTCAAAACCCTTGCAGAGTCTCGGGGGCTGCTAGGTACACGGCCTACCCAAACTAACTAATATAACTACATTATGAGGACAGAGCATCATTACATGGCTTACCTCAAAGCCTATAAGAAGGCCTTGGACAACATCCTTCAGTCCGGATTGAACGGACCGAACACCCTGCATAACCGCACTCACAAGAATGCGGTGCCATCAATAATGATGGAGTTTTTCACCAGCTCCTCCAGCACGTCTAGCCAGCCAGCCGCCGCCCGTGTCAAGGTGTTTGGCATTGGCGTTGGCTCCCTGGCCCCTTCCACGCTGGGAGGAACCTGTGCTGTCAAAGGGCTTGGGGTCTCGCGGGAGTGGTTGATGGAGGGGGTCTGGATGGTCCAGACTCCTTTCCCGC
The DNA here is from genome assembly GCF_002162155.2 of Triticum dicoccoides. Lineage (NCBI taxonomy): Eukaryota > Viridiplantae > Streptophyta > Magnoliopsida > Poales > Poaceae > Triticum > Triticum dicoccoides. The sequence goes on from NC_041387.1 coordinate 479,919,762, forward strand.
ATCAGCCAGGAGGGACACTCCCTCCTGGTGTTCGGTGACCGAGGTGTTAACCTCGGCCATTACGGCATCAACCTGCCCCTCTGTGTTCGGAGGAGGGGGAGTCCTTCAGGACCGCACCTCCTTGGTCTCCTTGAGGATCAGGGGAGTGCGTCATGGACCCAATGTCCGCCAATTCAGCGGGCGGAGACGTGCCCTCCGAGGTTTCCTCGATGGGGCGCTCATGTGGGGGACTGCAGTTTGGAAGAGTTAACCTTCAACTAAAACGAATTACTAAAAACAAGATAGCTGAAAACATCGACGCCTTACCTGCTTGCAGGGGGCTTGACCCTGGATTCCTTCTTCGAGGTCTCCTCGGATGCCTCGGACCCTTTGTCCGAGCCCGAGATGTCAGACAAGACCAGCTTAGGCCGGCATCGTCTCTGTGGAGCCGGAGAAGGTTGGACCTCCTCGGCATCCTCGGATGCCGCCCTCTTCTTAGTGTGCGAGGAGGCACTCTTCTCCTCGTCCTCATCCTCGCCCCGTCCTGCATGGATGAGGCCGCAGCGTCTTCGGACCGATTTCCCGGACGAACCTTGCGGCGGAGGCCCACCCTGGCCTCCAGCACTTCTGTCTTCTTGCCCTTCTTGGCGGGCACCTTGTAGGGCACCACGACCAGCAGCTTCTCTAGTTGCTCTGATCGGGGTTCTTTCGGCAGGGGCGCCGGGCCGCTAATCTTCTTGGCCTTGGCAAGCCAGCCCTGCAAAAATCCACATACAAGGTTGGACCGAATTAAACACGGTGTAAATATCTGAGCACTCCTCGAAGAAAAATGCCACTACTGTGACAACTATACATCTGGTTAGGGAGGCTGAGACTAAACTCAGAAGACCACGTCTTCACCTTATTCCCCTTGAACTAAGGACACCCAGTCCTCACCCAATCACTCTATAAGTCTTCGAGGTAGACTTCCAAACCTTCACAGACTTCATTCACCGGCAATCCACAATGACTCTTGGATGCTCAGAACGCGACGCCTAACCGGCTGGAGAATTCACAGTCCTGAAGTGTAACAAGTCTTCAGATCACGCGGACAGAAAGACTTCAGTGATGCCTAACACTCTTTGGCTCTGGGTGTTTTGGGCTTTGTCCTCGCACGGATCTCTCTCTTAAATGCTTTGGAGGTGGGTTGCTCTCAAACAACAAAAGCCGTGCACTAACTCTGAGCAGCCACGAAATTATGGTGTAGGGGGTGGGATATTTATAATCAGGAGGCAACCCGACCTGATATGTCCAAAATGACCCTGGGTCACTAAGGAATTGATATGTGTCCAACGGTCAGATTTCAAACACACGCGGCAGCTTGGCTTGGGCTACAAGCAAAGTTGAATCATCCTGCTCTGGATAAGGTTTGCTCTAATCGTCTTTGCTCGAAGACATAGGATTTGGTTGAGCATCACATTAGTCACGCTAACTTTGTTCATTTGGACCCCACTTAATAGTATGGTGGTTCCTATGACTCAATAAAGAAGAAAGGAAACTACAAAACAACTATGTTTTCGCACTCCATAGTCTTCAAGTGAATGTCTTCACACGTCATAATCTTCATCATTAATGTCTTCACGAACCACCATTGTCTTCAATGTCTTCACACATTTTTAGGGGTCATTTTTGGTAGGTAAACCGAATCAATGAGGGACTACTTCCTGTGTTATCATGCAATTCTCACAAACACATTAGTCCCTCAACCACGTTTGTCGTCAATACTCCAAAACCAACTAGGGGTGGCACTAGATGCACTTACACAATGAGAGGGGGAGAGTGCGTCTACTTACCCTCATAGACCGTAAGCGGAAGCGTTTCACAACGCGGTTGATGTAGTCGAACTTTCTTCATGCTCCAACCGATCTAGTACCGAACACATGGCACCTCCGCGTTCTGCACACGTTCAGCTCGGTGACGTCCTCTGCCTTCTTGATCCAGCAAGACGACAAGGTAGTAGATGAGTTCTAGCAGCACGATGGCATGGTGACAGTGATGGTGATGTGATCTCCACAGGGCTTCGCCTAAGCACTATGAAAATATGACCGAGGGAGTAAATGGTGGACGGGGGCGCCGCACACGGCTACGACAATGTTGTGTCCTTGTGTGGCGCCCCTCCCCATGTATATATAGGTGGGAGGGGAGAGGGAGGTAGACAGGGCACACTCCTAGAGGCTTGTTGCCGGCCCTAGGGCTGTTGCGCTCCTGCCCCCCCTTTCCTAGTATGAACAAGGGGGAAAGGAAAGAGGGGGAGAAAGAAGGAAGAGGGAGTCCAACTCCACACTTCCCTTTCCTTCTCCCCTTTCCTTTCCCTCCCCATAGGTCTGGCCCCATAGAGGGTGCACCAGCCTGTTATGGGCTGGTGTGTTTCCTCACTTGGCCCATAAGGCCCATATCTTTGTCGAGGATGCCCGAAACTCCTTCCGGTGACCCGTTAAGTACCCGGTACCCTCCGAAACACTTCCGGTGTCCGAATACCATCATCCTATATATCAATATTTACCTCTCAACCATTTCGAGACTCCTCGTCATGTCCGTGATCTCATCCGGGACACCGAACAACATCCGGTCACCAAATCATAAACTCATATAACATTGTATCGTCAACGAACATTAAGCATGCGGACCCTGCGGATTCGAGAACTATGTAGACATGACCGAGACACCTCTCCGGTCAATAACCAATAGCGGAACCTGGATGACCATATTGGCTCCTACATATTCTACGATGATCTTTATTGGTCGAACTGTTATGACAACATACACAATTCCCTTTGTCCATCGGTATGTTACTTGCCCGAGATTCAATCGTCGATATCTCTATACCTAGTTCAATCTCGTTACCGATAAGTCTCTTTACTTGTTCTGTAATAAATCACCTCGTGACTAACTCCTTAGTCATTTGCTAGCAAGCTTATGATGTGTATTACTGAGAGGGCCCACAAATACCTCTCCGATACTCGGAGTGACAAATCCCAATCTCGATCTATGCCAACTCAACAAACACCTTCGGAGATACCTGTAGAGAATCTTTATGATCACCCAGTTATGTTGTGACATTTGATAGCACATAAGGTGTTCCTCCAGTATCCGGGAGTTACATAATCTCATAGTCGAAGGAATATGTATTTGACATGAAGAAAGCAATAGCAATAAAACTGAACGATCATTATGCTAAGCTAACAGATGGGTCTTGTCCATCATATCATTCTCCTAATGATGTGATCCCGTTATAAATGACAACACATGTCTATGGTTAGGAAATCTTAACCATCTTTGATCAACGAGCTAGTCTAGTAGAGGCTTACTAGGACATGGTATTTGTTTATGTATTCACACATGTATTTAGGTTTCCGATCAATACAATTGTAGCATGAATAATAAACCTTTATCATGAATAAGGAAATATAAAATAACAACTTTATTATTGCCTCTAGGGCATATTTCCTTCAGTAACCGTGTGTCCATAACACCAAGGGGGAATCCAAGGAATCACCCTCGATGGATTCCACTTGATATAACCGTCAAGGTGAACTTGGAGGAATCACCCTCGAGTGTTCACACTTGAGGTGTTGCACGAAAGAGTCTTTATCAGGAGTGGTGGAGGAATCACCTTCCATAGACCACGATCGATTAACTACACTACAGAGATCCCATCAGAAGTGCTATACGAGGTATCACCCTCGGCACTCGATAGTATCTTTGCAGAGTCATACAACTAGGGGGTGTGAGGTGATGTGTCGGGCTCTGGACGTTGATCACGTTGATCGAGCCATCGATCATGAAGCGGGAGCAACAGGGAGAAGGTGAGGGGTCACTGATGGATCACTAACCAACCTATACTAAGCATATAGGATAAGCTGGTAGGTAACAATAGTAGTTTACAAAATCAGGCTATGCATCCGAATATGATCAATCAAATACAGTAGCAAAATCTAATAGAAGCATGAGAGAGAATGGAATGGGCGATATAGGAATGATCAAGGGGGTTGTGCTTGCCTGGAAGCTCTGAAGACAGATACATACCCTCCACAAAAAAATACACTTCCGTGATGATACGTGTTTGTCACAGTAGGTCGCGTTTTTTGTCATGCATGTACATCCATGACGATTTTATGACAGAATCAAGATAGTCATACCTGTGCTGTCGTAGAAGTGTTCCATGACATTACCAAAATTATCATCACGGAAGTGTCCACTTCCATGACAATAAATCGCGCGTCACAGAAGTGCTTTCGTCAAGGGTGACCGACACGTGGCATCCACCATAACGGAACACTGTTAAGCTATCGGGTCCGGTTTTGGACCCGATAACCCGTTAACAGCCCGGACCAATGGGGATTTTCCATGTGTAAAATCATCATTGGCCGTAGGAAACACGTGTTGCCTCACCGTTGGGACAAATGTCATCCACTCATTGGACAGGAGGCGCCTATGATAGGTCGACACGTGGCTTGGCCCAATAGTGGCCCATTCCGGTGAAAAAGGCCGGCCCAGTAAAAATTAGCAGGCCGGCCCATATAAGGCCTACTTGTGTCAGGTCCATTTAAGCCGACGGCCCATACGAGATGTGCCAATTCGGCCCGTCAACGGTCCATTAAAGATTTGACACCATTGCAGCCCATCATCAGTTCGAGCCCGTTAACAGCCCGCTATATATTTGGGCTCAATATCGGCCCGATGAGATTTCGGTCTGTTAACGACCCATTTAATGGATGTGCCAATTTTGAGGATGTACATCTTTCAGCCTTTTAGCGGCCCATTTAAATGTTGGGCTAATTTCCGGCCCGGTGTGTCTTTCAGCCTGTTGACGGCCCATAAATCTGATGGGCCATTTGTAGTCGGACCTGAGTTTCGGCCTTTTAGCGGCCCATTTAAGTGTTGGGCCAATTTCTGGCCCGGTGTCACTTTCAGCCTGTTGACGGCCCATAAATCAGTTGGGCCATTTGTAGTTGGACCTGAGTTTTGGCCTTTTAGCGACCCATTTAAGTGTTGGGCCAATTCCCGGCCCTGTGTGCCTTTCGGCCTGTTAACGGACCATAAATGAGTTGGGCTATTTGTAGTCGAACCTTAGTTTTGGCCTTTTAACGGCCCATGCCCTTCATGGTCCAATACCAGCCCGGTTTCTCTTTCGGCCTGTTAAAGGCCCACAACACAGTTGGGCCATTTACAATACGACCTGACTTTCGACCTCTTAGCGGCCCATGCTCTCATGGTCCAGTACAAGCCCGCTGTCTCTTTCGGCCTGCTAAAGGCCTACATTATAGTTGGGCCATATGTAGCCCAAACTTAGTAACGACCCGTGAAATAAATTGGGGCCACCTATTGCCTGCTTCGATGTCGGCCTGTTAACGACCCGGGAGGTAAGAGGGCCGACCATTAACTTTCGGCCTAGTAACGGCCCATTAACTTAATGGGCCCACTAAAGTTCGTACATGTCTTTAGGCCAAATTAGATAATTTGAGCCCATTACGACGAGCAATTATGCACATGACCAAAACCAATGAAGCAAAGGTACGACATACAGGGAATAACGTTGCACATCCAACATATATTACATGAAATTACATCCACTAGGCAATCAAAGATTGATGCCAGTGTAAATAAATGAGCAGAACCTAACCATCTACAATGTCACAATCTGCAACCTCAGCACAGATGACGCCCATAAGCATGTGGGCAAGTTCTTGCTGCTTTGCTACACTGTCTCTGAAAACATTGATCACTTGTTGTGTCGCACGACTCTGCACCTTTGATGCATCCACCATTTCCATCATTGCTTCAGCCATTAATTGGTTCACAAACATACATTTATTCCGTTGCATTCGAGACAGAGGATACTGAAAAGATTCAGATGGCGATTTTGGCAGGCTTGTATTATTGATAGTGGAGAGTGTCTCGACCACTGCATCATAACATAAATTAGGACGGGAACCAAACAGATTAATCATGAGTTATTGCCATATTACCTGGCCTAGATTTACTGGAAAGAAACAATGGGGTTGCCTTGCTATTTTCAGAGTTTGTCTTCTTATCTTCAGCAGCCTGCACAAAATTAACACACTAGCATTGCTATCATTGGCCAAGTCAGATAATAGGAAAGCAACATTGACACAACGAATGTTTGGCAACTAGCCTACACCAAATTAACACAATATGGCACAGCTATCATCAGCCAGGTAAGGTAGTAAGAAAGCAACATTGACACAATGAATGAATGGGCAACCAGAGAAGCACTACAATTCAGTAATGTGCGTGATATGAGATAGTACATTCATGCAGCTCAGTATGCAAAACTACCAAGCGGTTTTCCTTACAAAAATCAACATTGGCGCCTTTAACATTTTGCTACAACTAATTTTAGATCAGATAAAGTTTAGATTCACGCCAATTAACAAAATACATGTTGATGCAAAAATATAGTGATATACAACAGGTACTTACATCAGCATTGGAGCACAGAGAATTCCCGCAAAATATTTTCCTCGGATACGGTCCCAATGGAGGAAGTCTTTTATCGTTTAACCTTATTTTCTAAAAGAGAGATGGGTAAGAAACATGTAGAAAATATGATCAGAATGCTATAAAATTTCATGATGCGAGGATACGCACACGCTTCTTAGAATGGAGTTGACATTCTTTTCTTGGACTGGAGCGGACTAGTTCTTTGGCCACTAGAATCTGCTTATTATCAGTGGGAGTTGGGTTTCTCTGTGCTGGAGCAGTATCTAACTATCTATGAAAAATGGAGTTGGTTTATTATATCCTGGCATTTGGATCTTTTGCAAAGACCTGGTTTGTAACCCTTCAGATTCTAGCATAGCTGTCTTCCCCTTGCATGCCTTATATAGAAGAATGATGATTCAGTTATAAAACATGCTACATCAGAGATGGAATAGGTACTGAAGAATAGAAAGGCATGACATATTGACATGTATTCCCTCCATCCGGAAATAAATGGATGGGTCTAGGCGTATTTCAGTTCTAGATACATCTAGTTTTATCCATTTCTGCGACATTTAATCCGGACGGAGGGAGTATGATGTAAGAGCTAGGGATACGACAGGACAACACAGTAAAAAAAACACTGAAAAACCCACTATAGAACCAAAGTATTCAAACCCACTGATATGAGATAGTACACTCATGCAGCCCAGGATGCAAAACTACCAGGCAGTTTTCCTTACAAAAATCAACATTGTGGCCTTTAATCATACATTTTGCTACAACTAAATTTAGATCAGATAAAGGTTGGATTCACGCCGATTAACAAAATACATGCTGATGCAAAAATATAGTGATATACAACAGGTACTTACATCTACATTGGAGCATAGAGAATTCCTGCAAGAATCTTTCCTGATAAACGATACCATTGCAGAAATTCTTCTATCTGTTAAGCTTATTTTCTAAAAGAGAGATGGGTAAGAACCATGTAGAAAATATGATCAGCATGCTATAAAATTTCATGATGCAAGGATATGCACATTCTTCTTAGAATTGAGTTGACATATTTTTGCTGGACTGGAGCAGACTAGTTCTTTGGCCACTGGAATCTGCTTATTATCAGTAGGAGTTGGGTTTCTCTGTCCTAGAGCAGTATCTATAAAAACTAGAGTTGGTTTATTATCTCCTGGCGTTTGGATCTTTTGCAAAGGCCTTGTTTGTAACCCTTCAGATTCTAACATAGTCATCTTCCCCTTGCTTGCCTTGTATAGAACAATGGTGCTTTAATTATAAAACATGCGACAGCAGAGAGATGGAATAGGTACTGAAGAATAGAAAGGCATGGCATATTGACATGTATTCCCTCCATCCGGAAAAAAATGGATGGGTCTAGGCGAATTTCAGTTCTAGATACATCTTTTTGTATCCATTTCGGCAACATGTAATCCGAACGGAGGGAGTATGGTGTAAGAGCTAGGGATACGACAGGACAACACAACAAAAAAAACTAGTTGAATGTGAAACTATATGCTAGCGGAATACATATAGAAATAACTAAGGCAACATACACGTGTATGATGGGGAAAATAAGATGGCATTGCAACAGAGCACTAGAACATCACTTCAATATAAAAAACATGGTATGGCAGACAAATGAAGTACATACTGATGAATAACAATGCATAAGATATTCAGAAGCATGATGTCCAAATTAAGCAGATGGCATTGCGATAGAGTAGAATGACAGTACTTGAATTTGAAAACATGTTATCATGAATGGAATAGGTACTGAAAAACAGGAAGGCATGACATATTTACATGCATGATCAGCATGCTAAGCACATGGCATTGCAACAGAGTAGATACACTCCAGGAAATTATATGCATGTTGTACCCATATCACGGGCCAAGTTAGAGCAAGGACCTTGTGGGGTGAAGAGGATTCATCATCTTTCTGCAAGTCTTCTGAAGAACTGCATTTACATGTTCCATCATATTGGGTATCATTGACATCAAGTTTATTGGCCTTTACATTGCTCCGTGCGGTTCTTGTGGATATATCAGTGTGTGCAATTATATCTGACATGCATGGAAGACAACTAGTAATTAGATTTATGTAATGAGTGCCTATAGGAGACGACATAAAAAGTAGGACTGGAGTTAACTAGCAGCAATAGGTCTCGTAAACTAAAGGGAGAACATAGATGAAAGCTACAGAATATGTATCGTTTGTACTCGAGATTAACTAGATGGCACACAAAAGTATTAAAGAACAACATAGGTAATACTAGAAGTGGTATAATACTATAATCACCAGCCTGTGGGATAGCATTGGCTGATGGATGATAACTATGGAACAACCTTACCTAAAGAACAAGTATCTTAGCTGAACTATGGAACAACGTGAACTCCTGAACAAGACCCGTAAGAGATCAGCATGAATATACAGTGAAATGTGATGATCTATTTTCCATGCTTAGATGAATAACAACGCCATAAATGTTGCACACAAGTAAGATGAGGGTACAACCTATTTGGCTGCCATCCATAGGAGTGAGCATCATGTGCTGACTTGTCGATGGCCCTGCAGTTGTTGTGGCTGTCCATGTCGGGCACGCGCATTCAATGTAGGGAACTGTTGAGTGGGGACTATAGCTCCCTTTTGGTGTATGCTTCCCTTGTTGGAGCAGCTGCGGTGAGTCGGGAGACGGTGTGTCTGAAGATGCAGATAACACATAATGTTAAGAACGACATATCTCTTTGATCTGAAGAAATACACTAAGAGATCAATAGCAAGGTACGAGAGTGGTCACACGTCTGTTGACTGAAGACTAACTTGGGGTCACACGATTTTATTTTATTTTGGTACTGTCCGATCTACGCCGGATGGCTTGATGGCCGTCTTGTGCCTCCCAGCTGACACTATTCAGAATCTTCCTCAAAGAGCCAGCGACCAATGGCAGAGCAGGCTGCCTCCGCCGTCCGTGGCCCCGGCCAAAACCCCGCTCCCCGCCCCACCACACTGCCATGGTTGCGCCACCCCCGGGCCAGTCCACAAAGACTCCCCGTCATCCAGATCCGGCGGCGGCAGTACCTTCAACCCACACAACTCTAAAAGATAGCCATCTAAGCGCTGCTTCCGTGGCGAACTTGCGGCCCCACACCCTTACATTAGACACCAGCCAACCGGCAGCCTAGGAGCTCCGCCGCCTCGAGGGGTGCTGCTTCCCATTGGGAATCGATTGGCCCAGAATAAAACTTCAGACAACTGATGCCTAAATAAAGTGATTTGAGATGAGGGTGCGACCTATCTGGCGGCATGGTGAAGTAGGCAGGTCCAGCTGCCGAGTCGGTGAGGCCGGCGCGGTTGCGGTGGCGACCGGTGGCAGGGAAAGAGCGATGTCGCGTCGGTCGACGACTACGCGGAAGCAGCGCCAGGACTCTAGACGGATCCGAAGTTGGAGCCGCTCTGGCGCCGTGAACAACGGCGGGGGTGAATTGGCTCCGGTACGGTTCACGCGGCCGTCGTCAAGGCAGCACCAGCAGCACGGAGTAAGAGGCACACGGCCCAGTGCATGACGGCAAATAGACAACATCTCCGGCATTAGGGAGGAGGGCGGCTGTGAAATTGGTGCGGTGGGGGCGCCATGGAGGTGGGGCTGAGGTTTCACGGCTCGGGAGAAGGGAGC